>NC_060275.1:20269103-20632455 GCF_021613505.1 Equus quagga | reverse complement strand
TAGGCTCTTGTGTCTCCAGTGTAGACCTCTCCCCTGAGCTCTTGTACCACCCAACTGACAGGGGACACCTCCACTTGGGTGTCTAATAGATATCCTCCCAATGGTAATATTAATCCTACCACTCTGCAATCCGTCTCTCACCCCAAATTTATTTGAATAAGTGGCATCACCATCTACTCAGATGTTCAAGCTCCAACCTTATGAATTATCCTTGATTACTCTCTTCTCTTTACGCCCAACATCAAACCATTCATAAGTCCTGCTGTCTGTTTAGTCAGAATGTAGTCCAAACCCACCTCTTCTCTTCATCTCTGCTGGCACTTCACAGGTCCAAGCCCTGTAGCCTCTGGCCCGGATCACTTTACCACCTTCTGTTTCCCCTGCTGCTTCTAAGAGGCTTGCCTGCAGTCCATCCCCTCAGAGTGGGTTCTAAAGTATAAATCAGATTGCGTCACTCTGCCTGCATAAAGCCTTCTAAACTTCCTATCCATCAGCAAGTTCTCTCCACTCTTGCTCCAAACCAGAGAGTAAAATTAAACTACTTCTATCTAATATATAATATCTAATAGCAACGTATATGGACCATCATCCGTTTTGGCTCATCCCAATTTGAACTTCAGACATTCCAAGCTTGGATCTGTCCCAAGGCCTCTGCATTTGCCGCTCCTTCCCCTAGATACTTGAGTAGCTGCCTCTTTCTCAACATGCAGGTCTTTGGACAAACGTCTCCCCTTCTGAGAGGTCTTTCCCTACCACCCTGGCCAAAGCTGTGTCCCTAACCCCAGTCACTCTCTATCCATCACCCTGTTTCTCTTCTTTGTAAAACTTATCAGTCCCATAACTATTCATTTATTTGCCGGTGTGTTTATCATCTGTCTCATCCCGATACACAGAAATGCCCCCAGGGCAGAGACGTTGTCTGTCTTTTTTGTTGCTGTATTCTCAGCACTTATGAAAGTTCCTAGCACATAGTCGAGGCTCCAAAAATATTTATTGGCTGCCATTGGTCTTGGCACTTTACATACATTATCTCTTTTAGTCCTCAGAACAATCCTATGAGGCAGCTACTTTTATTATCATCTTATAAGTGGGGAAACTGAAGCTTAAGGAAGTTAAGACATTGGCTCAAGGTGACGAGGCTGTTAAGAGGAAACAAGAATTTATTCTCAAGTCTATCTGCCTGAAACCTGTGCTCTGAACTCATCATGCTTCCCACCAACATGCCTCATGTATTCACACCTTTTCTCATGCGGCCCCGCTGCCCTCAAGCATCTTTTCCTGGCCCTTTCCTACCGTATCTGCAGGTCCACTTGTACCCATTCTTCAGGGCGTAGTTCTGTTGCTTACTTTTTCCTTGAGTCTTCATTGATCCCTCCCAGCTGGAAGTGTGCTCTCTCTCCGTTGTCTGAATTTCTTATGACATTAGTCACATTTTATCTGGTATTGTAGTTATTTGGTGCCCATCTTGCCTCCTCTTCTGGAGCATTCAGCTCCAGAGATCATCTCTGCTCCTAGTGCCTCTTAGTAATTGCTCAGGAAATATAGATTGACATTCATTAGTTCAACAAATACTTATTGACAATCTGTGATATTCTCACTTTTGTAAGCACCAAGGATAGAGCACAAAATAAAACAGAACAAAGCTTATGCTTCCTGGACCGTACATTCTAGAGAGGGAGACAGACAATAAGCAAGCTAAATAATACATACTCTATAGTATAGACAGCAAATGGTGCTAAAAAAATCCAGCAAGGAAAGGAGACATGAAGTGTTGACATCTGGGTCTTCAGATATCAGATCTCCCCACAAGTGACCATAGCAAACAACTGCATGTCAGGGCTGCGGGAAAAAGGAGCAGGAGGGCAGCAGCCATCAGACCTCCATTTATATAATAATCATGAAGATAGTGTTTTGATAGCTGGATAGGGCAAGAGCACTATAATGCCAAAAGAGCACCATGACATCGAAGGGTAAAGATAACTTTACCATGAAAAGAACCAGAAATGGCTCACTGGTTTCAACATTTCCTAAGTAGATGGCTGTTTGGGGTTCAAATCCACACAAAAGTGGTTCTCCTTGATTTCTTGTGCAATTACCACATGATCTGAGGCAGCTAAGCACTTTACAACAGGACGCCCAGCCTGCCTTTGCCTCCAACCCCCCGCTTACTGCTTCTCAAGTATTTTTAAAGTAACAGTAGGCCCATGAGAAACTTAATTTACTATTGTGTGAGGTAATGGAAATTGGCAATTTTGACAGTTTAGACTGTGGTGTTAAAAGTTGTTACATAAAGCCAACTATTTAGTACAGATGTCAGGGGACACTGGGAGGGTGCGGGTGCCCAGATCCTTGGAATCACAAAGCTCAGGTTGCACGTTGTGTCAGATCCTCACCTTATTTTGCTGTTCATTTGCTGGCATTCTTCCACTAATGACTTTCTTTAGAAAATGGGAAATGAATTGGACTCAGAAGCATAAATGACAGCCCAGATTGTCATTGCCTTTTACAGTCCACATAACATTCTATGATTCTATATATTTTGAGTACAGAGAATTATCATGGTTAAGCCTAGCACTCAGTTTAGGCATTCAGTTCTTTCGTCTTTTCTCCAAAAACCTGAGTTCACATGGGTTCATTATTAAAGTGCTGGTTATGTCTAATTACGCCCTCAACGTTCTTTTAGATGCCACAATGGTAATGATAAAACAAAATAATAGATGTGGAAACAAAATAATGCCAGCTCTCCTTGACAATGCCTTCTCTCTCTACCTTGGCAAATACTCATTGTAGGACATTTGGAAATACAAGACATCATAAAGAAGAAAATAAAAATCAGCCTTTGTCCCTTTACCTAGTAAAAAGCACTTGTGACATTTTGATGTACATATGATACAGTTTTGTATCCTTTAGATAGTTTGTTGTTTATCTAGATGATAAGTTGCTTTTTTTCTGATTTATTTTAAGGTGTGCATATATGTATATATATATATACATATATATATGTCTTATTTCCCTTAATAAGGTGAAGGTCTTTGAAAGAAAGATCAATTTCCTACAACAACTAACACTGCATTTTATTTACATTAATTTATAGAATTGGTTGAGATCGCTAATTACTACTGAATATCCAGTCTCCCTTTCCTCCTCAATAAAGAATTCTGTTAGACAGCAATGAGTCCAGTTTAAAAAAAGAAACAAAAGCAAAAACCACCATATTTTCCAGACTTCCTTGCAGATGGGGAGGCCATTGAAAGCTAAGTAGAAGTCATTTGGTAGAGCTTCTGGGAAAGTTCCTTAGAAAGGCCTAACTGAGGTGGCGGGCATCTATTTTTTTTTCCTCTCTTTTTCTTGTCTTGCCTGAGATTTGAATGTATTCGCTGGAGCTCCAGCAGCTATTTAGAGACTGTGAGAGAAAGGCCAAGAAACTGGAGGGACTTTGGCCCTGATATTCTTAACCATTTGCTGAACCAACATCGAAATTGTTGACCCAGACTTTTAGTTACATGACAAAAGTACATCCTTGTGTATTTAATCTGCTGTATTGCAATCTGTAACCAGCAGCTGAACTCAGTTCCAAACTCACACCGTCATCCCACTTTATTCCAAAAAAGGCTTCTAGGAGACCACCAGATCTCTTTCTACGTCATTGTGTTTTCAAAAGCAACAAGTACTGTGTGTCTTCCCAGTGGTAGGTATTCTAGAAATGTATGTTGAATGAACTCTAAAGAGGCTAAATTCAACTTCATCCATAACATCATCTTCCTCCAGAGCCTTACTCATATCATTTTCTTAAACCCAAATGGCCAGTTTTATTTTTTTCCAGTAGAAAATTTTAATAGTTCAAATCTACAAAAAGCATTCATTCTGGGAAACCTCCAGCTGAGCTCTTTATTTGTTTTAGGATAGCATTCCTTTTGTAACTCGTGCTATTTTATTTCTCATATTTTTATGTTCATTAAGCGCCTCCAGCATAAAAATAATACTTTACACTTGTTCAGCAGGTTTAACTTCTCAGGAGCTCATTAACTCCTTTGTTCTTATTTTACCCACTTTCTGGCAAGGCATAAAAATAGTGTAAATGACTTCGGTTCTAAAAATAAGATTGACAGGAGAACAAAGTCTCTGGCCTTCCATGGCAGACTAGTCTCTTTTCTCAAGAGATCTCAAGGTGTCAATTAGCATCCCAGCTCTGCTCAGTTGGTATAACACAGTTGGCTGTCTGGAGCACTGTGTTAAGTAGGATTCTGAAGCCCTGTTAAGGCTCAGCAGGCAAAAGGGCAGTAATTGGTTTAGCAATGCCTGTCACAGTCATGAGGAGTGAACAGGGATTTGTCTGTGGCAATCCATGTACTTGGTATTTGCCATCCACATCTATACCAAGATATATACACATACTCATGTACACACACACACACACACACACAGCCAAAAGGCATCCCATCCTTTAGCAGAATTTGCTCAATCCCAGTCTTTCTCTGCCAATCTTTTTTCTGCTCATTTAGATTTATTCAGTCTAATTTATGTACTCATGTAATGTATATACACACACTATATATATGTGTGTGTGTATATATATATATATATTTATATTTATGTTACTATTTTTCTGTGTCCCAATTTAGAAGAGGTTTCCTAGGGTAAATCATGCATCTATTCTAAGTCTGTTTTTTTATAGAATTACTAGAATTACAACATGGTCACACTGTATGCCAAGGTAAAGTTTCTGATGACAGTATGCTTCTGAATTAGTTGGAGAATGATCAGTGTGGTATGGTTTATATTTTATCCTGCCAAGGAGGGAGGAGATGCTAAGTGCTAAACTTAAGGCCCCTTTCAAGTATTCAAGCAGACAAAGGCATAGGCCAGGGGTCAGGAAACTTCTTCTCTAAAGAGCTAGAGGGTAAATATTTTAGGCTTCCAGGTCACGAGGTTTACAACACAGCTATCAACTCTACAATTGTAGTTCAAAAGCAGCTGCTGCAGCCGCAGACAATATGTAAATGAATGGGCGTGGTTATGTTCAATAACAAAGGCAGGGGGAGACCAGATTCGACCCCTAAGTCTAGTTTACTGACCCCTGGACGAGAAAACAGTTCATTGCACAGGGAACCAGAAGACTGGGATGGTGCCCTACAGGGGGCCTGTGTAACTTCAGTTTATCTCTGCGTATCATGTAATTATCTGTGACTTGTCTACAATGATAATGATGCTACTGCTGCTGCATATCTTGCAGGGGTGTTATAAGGCTTAAATGGCTCAATTACGGGTGCATCTAAATGGTACCACATCTGGCTGAGAAGTGGACACCTCAGTGGATCATTTGGATGTTTTATCCCCAACAGGACGCTCACCCCATCCACCTGCGTCCACCCCATCACCTGCAGGAGCAGACGGAAGGAGCATGCGAGGCTGCAGACCCATGGATGGGAGCTAATGGAGAGCAAATGTCTTGTGTAAGGAGTACGCTGCCGCTCAGCTCCAGGCCACTGTTGTCATAGGCGAATGGGGTCTTCTATTGCTAAGTCTTATGACTTTTCAGGAGAAGATAGAAATCTACATTTGAAGGAAAATTTTCCCCTATTTAAACTTTTGCAAGCTATTAAAAATTTTTAAAAATTGTAGGAGCTAAAAATAACCCAAGTATAAGGACTGGAACAAGTGGTGCCACTGTGTGACCTTCGGTGCCCTGTTCCCAGGGTCTAGATATTAAGAAGTAAATGGTTCAGCTCAGGAATATGGAAATGGGCTGATATCACCATCCAGCCAGGCCTCACTTATTCCACACTAAAGTGTTAACTAAGCGCTCTAACACCTCCATTAATCATCATAACAACTCAATTCATTTACTCAATATATACTGATGACGATGTGCTCTGTACCAGGCACTGTTCTGCATACAGGGCATCTAGCAGTAAACAAGACAGACAAAATTTCCTGCCCTCATGGAGCTTTCATTCCACAAGATCAGCAGGTTTACGATCATATACAAGGAGGAAATAGAACTGAAGAATGGCATTTGGAGGAAATGATTCTAGAGGCAGGATCATTTATTCCCAAAGTTGAGAAGGGGGATAATTGTCAGCAGACATGAAGGGTTATAACAGGAAGACTACACATCAACTACATGAAAAAGTCACTCACTGGCTGCGCTCTGGGTTCAAAGGATGAATAGGAGGAGACCTGGTACATTTCCAGGACAAGGGTTTAAGTAAGGTACCAGGAAGAACTTCCCAACAGCACGGTTGTTAAGCAGAAACAGGTGGCTGAAGTTGATTGAGAACTCTTTCGCCCCAGAGAACTTTAGGAATGAGTGAATATCCACCCAAAGGTACAATCTCTCTTGAAGGCAGGGATTTGGACTGGAGCCAGGGGCCTAAGTCCTGCAGTGAAAAGATTTTAAAAGTTCTAAATTTCCTACTTTGGCCTAGAGAGTCATCGTGTTTAAAAATTTGTTTAAAAGTTTATGCTTAGAGAGGTCTCTTCTTCCATAGATCAAGCTACATAGATGAGCTCACGTAAGGAATGCATTTTTTAATTTTAGCACTTGCTATAAATGGGTTTTCTAAACCCTAAGCTGAAATTGTTACCACGACGGGGAACATGGAGATAATTTTTCATTCTTTCATGCTATGCTGAATGTCAGCAGTAGAAGCTCCTAAAAATAATCATACCTTGTATTTATATAGCACCTTTCCCGGAGGTTCTCAAACTGCTTTGCAGACATCATGTAATTAATCCCTATAAAGCATCCTGAAGACAGTAGTATGATATTAAGTTAATATTTGTCTTGTGTATAAAGGTTGTGCATTGCATACTTACATATTATATTTATATTGTGTTCTGTGAATTCTAGATCAGGCATAGAGTTTGCTGCCCCAAATCGCTTTGCGATTATTGCGTTGCACGGTCTGACAAGCAGGAGAGATGAAGAACAGAAGTGGCAGTTTCAGGGGGCTAGCAGGTGAGCGAAGCCGAATTCACGCTGGGGCTGCTGGGAGTTTGTGAAAGTTCAATTTATTTTGGGGGTTCATGGGAAGCCATTACAGGCATATGAGCAGGGGACATGGAAAGAGGATTCTAACATCCCCTGAAAAACAGTATGTATGGCTTGTTTGAACGAATGGAGGTAAATAAGGGAGAGAAGTTCCGGAGTGAAGTAAGCGATACTGTCAATTTGCTATCGTTTCTGGGCCAAGTCTTCCCTTTCTCGGCCCTCTTCCCTCCACTGTGGCACGCGACTTCTCCTTGAGACACTTTCAGCTTTCTCTCTCTCAGCTCATCTCTCCTGCACATTTAGAAAAGATTGTAATGGGAACCGATCTGCAATCAGCCATCGACACCTTAGTATGAACTTAAACTGGGACAACTTCCATCGAACATCTTGACACTTTAAACCTCATCTCTAATATTGCAATGAAAGGATTAAATGACTTAATATCTGTGCAGCTCTTAGAATAGTATGAGGTACATAGTAAGTGTTTTTGCAAGTTTATTATTATTATTTGCAAAAATGTCAGGCCTGGTTGAGCGGGAATGACAGTATACTGGGTCCCCGCAAACATTCGTGGATCTTTCAAAGCAGGCTCCTTGGGGAGCCTTCAACTCCATCTCTGCATATAACTGGTCCTGGCCGAAAATACAGCAAAGAAATGGTTACCTCGGCCCCAGCAGTTGGCTGGAGAATTGACAGAGGAAAGAGGGAGGGAGGTCAAATCTGAGGAACGTTGCTGGGGGTGGGGTAAGGGGTGGGGGCTGTGTGTGATGATAAATTGGACAGAGAAAGAAAAGGGAAGTGAAACTCTGGAGAAGACCCCCAGGTCCCAGCTTGGAAGGGTGGGCGTTCGACTACTGCAGAGCACAATATGCAGGTTTGGAAAGGGAAAGTGTTTATGTAGGCTCCAGCTTGTGCCCGGCCCAGCAGGCTGCCTGCAGGTTTACAGCTGAACATTACCACCATGGCACTCTCTTCTCTGGAGAGGCCAAAGGAGGGAATGGCCAGGGACGTTTCTGCCAGCCCAGAGGTTCTGGTGCCGCCCTTGAGTGTTTTCGAGTTGGCAAGAGTGGTCTGGTAATTTTCCACTGGCCAAGTCAATCTTCTGTGCTCATGGACCCAAAATTTAGCATTTGTAGTAGTTCCAAAACTCCTTTCATTGGCTCTGACAATCCCTTTCAAACAAGCTGAAGACTTAGCCCCAAATCCACTTTCAACTGTGAGCTAGGCCTTGAGTGGGCCCAGACCCTAAGCCTGAAGAATATTGTCTGTTTTTAGTAGATTCTTCTTCAGGCATCTAACCCAGTCTTGGCTCACCCTGAAAAGAAGACATTCTTGAGCAAAGGCTCAAGGCTATGGAATTCTGCCCTTGGCACTAAAGAGGAAGCCTCAAATGAGGCATTCAGAACAACCTTAGATGCAGTAATTCTGCCATGCGGTAGCCACATATGATTCAAGGCCACCCAAGAATACAACGGACAAGTTCTTTCATGAATATTAGCTGCTAGAAAAATATCTTCTTTTGAAAATCTAATCTATTTTTAAACAAAAGGAGTCACCTTGAACATTTCATTAAAAAATGGATATTTCAAAGACTTTTAAAAAATATTAGGATTAGCATATGAAGTGATGGATACCAATATTAGTGTCTCAGATACCAGTATTAATAGTGTCTATCCAAAATGAGTGAAGCAAAATTGAATGTTTAGTTTTCCTAAAACAACAAAATTCTATTGTTTTTCCTGGAAGTATATATTTTTCTATCTCAGTAATGGAAAAGAGAGGCCTGGCCCCATGTGGAATTGGTTGAAGTTCAATAATTTGGGTCTTTTCTGCCTTCATTAGAATGAGAATTGCTTGAAGTTTATATTAGTGAGGTGTGTTCTGGGTGCAAGTGACAGAAACACAATTTAAACCAGCTTGAGTGAAAAAGGGAGTTTTTTGGCTCAACTGGGAAGACTAAGAAATGGGTATTCCTGAACTTTTCTGGATTGGGGAGTGCAAACAATGCTTTCAAGGCTCAGGCTCTCTTGCTCCGTCTCTAAAGTCTGTTTTCTTCTGTGTTGGATTTTTCTTAGGTGGTTTCTCCCCACATTTTGGCAAGGATGGTTTTCAGCCCCTGCAGGCTGCCATCACTCTTCCTGCCTAGTTATTGGGCTCAGGCTAGTTCAGTAGCTGAGACAATGAGCAGGACTCATCAGACTGGGGATGCAGTTTGGATGTTCAGGGGCAGAAGCAGGGGAGGAGGAGATCTGACTCAAGAAGGCACATCAGAGCCCTTTCCAGGGACTGATACCAAACTTAGATTCCACGGTCTATCATTAAAACCACTCCCTCATCAACACTCTGAGCCCCTTTGCTTCTCTCTCTCTTTTATCCCTTTTAAACACAAATATCTTCATCCTCTTGGGTCATTGGCCTGTGTTGTGAGGGGCACGGATCTGTGCTTAAGGTGCAAGAAATCATGCAGAGCCGGAAAGTTGCATGTTCTAGTAGGAAGCAACGGTTCTGTTTCCATAAGGAGGGGCGGGCTGTTGAGCATCCTAGAACAAAAGAGGTCCTCTGTAGAAGCTGACCTGTGCGTTATTATATTCTTCCCAACACCTGCCCGGGTCTAGAGAATCTTATCCTCTTCAAATGCTTTGATTCCTTGGCGAGCTTCGGGTTAGTCTATGTGAAGTGCTTGGTTTGTTCTCGACAGTCACCATCCCAATGCCTTATACATTTTGATATGAACCCAGAGTATGATAATAGATGGCTATCCTACACATGATCTCAATATTTTAACAATGTTTTAACCTTGGAGACTGTAGCAGAAACTACATTCTCTGCTTTTTACCTAGTAAGAGTTTTGTTTTGTTTTGTTTTTCTGGGGGCACAGCCACACACACAAAAAACTATTTCAGGCCTTTTTGGCAGCCAGGTGTGACCATGTGAGTTCTAGTCTTTGGGGTATGAGTGGAACTTAGATGGCACCTTCTGAGTCATACACTTGGGAAGATGCAGGCTCTCCTTCTTCCATTTTTCTATTCCAAAGGCTGGAAGGTAGATCCAGTGATGCCCCATCTTGAGTGATGCTGATGAGAGCAAAGCCTTAAGGATGCCCAAACAACAAGAGAGAACGAGCCTGGGGCCCTGACTCCACGTAGCCCCATAGCAGCTGCTAGTCCTGACGACCTCCCAGAGCAGAGCCACCTCTTCGCAGCAGTAAGAGAGAGAAACAAATGTGAAAGAAAAATAATCTTTTATCTTGCTCAAGCCACTGTTATTCTGGGTTTCTATCACATGCCCTAAGCCTGTATCCTAACTAAAACAGCGAACCAAAGCTTTTATAGGAACATTTGGATCAAGCAATCCAGAAGGTGCAACAGTGAGAATTGGGCTAAAGTCTAAGAGAACTTAGTTTATCTTAAATAATTACTGTCTTGACATTCAGGGGGAAAAAAAACATAGCTTAAAAAATAGCAAGTGATAAAAATAATTAATTGAACAGCCTGAGAGCATGGCATTTACAATGCATTATGGAAATCAGAGACTTATGAAATTTTTGAGCTAGAAGGAATGGGAAAGTTCACCTGGTTCTGTCACCTGGCCCAATCACCTCATTTTAGAAGTAGATTTCTCCATCTTGGCACTATTGATACTTTGGGCTGGATAATTCTTTGTTGTAGGGGCTGTCCTGTGCGTTATAAGATAATTAGCAGCAACTCTGGCCTTTATGCACTGGACGCCAGTAGTAACATTCACCCCCCACCCCAATCATGACAATCAAAAATGTCTCAAGACATCACCAATGTCCCCTGGGGGGGTGCAAATTTGTTCACAATCGAAGCATTGTTTTAGAGAGTGAGAAATTGAGATCCAGCTAAGTAGAGAGTCAGATTCCTCCTCTATGCTACTCTATTAGCAAGTTTGAAACACACAAATCAGTTATGATACTGATGTAGAACTTGGGAAAACATTAAAAGGAAAATACTTTAAAATAAATGAAAACAAAATGATAGCAATAGCTGATATTTATGAAAGTCGAGCTTCTTAGGCATCATCTTACTGGATCTTCACTATAACTCTAGGATTCCCTTGTTTCAAAGTTGAGGAAACTGAGCATCATAGAGGCCAAGTAACCGTAAGGCTCACATCTAAGAAGTAGAACCAGCATTTGGACCCATGTGCTTACTCAGCACGTTAATGTAAAGCGACGAATAAGCAAAGCATCTTGCCATGTTGAATCAAATTATCAAGTCAACAAAAATATGCTGAATATATACGACTTGAAAATTTGCATTTTCTTTAATCAACTTATATATTTCCTTCATTTGATAAAAATTTATTGAATGCCAACTATATGCATAGCATTTAAGGATAAAAAAATGAAAATGAAACGTTAAAAAAATAGTTTACTTTTATTATCAGACCCTGGTATAAATTTTACATGTATTAATTCTTTGATTCCTTACAATAATGCTAGGATACTGGTTCTATTGCTATGATCATACTATCGATGAAGAGATGGAGGGATCACTTGTTCAAGTAAATTACTGAAGGCCACACAAGCCAGTAAGCAGCAGAACAAGATTTGAAATCCAGGAACATTGACTCTCTCTTAGTTTCCGAGGGCTACCAGAACAAAATTACAAATAGGATGGCTTACAACAACAAGAAATCTGTTGTCTCATAGTTCTGGTGGCCAGAAGTCGGAATCAAGGTGTCAATAGAGACACGTTCCTTCTGAAACCTGTAGGAGAATCCTTCCTTACCTCTTTCTAATTCCTAGCGGTAATCCTTGGCATACCTTGGTTTGCAGCTGCTTAACTCCCATCTCTGTCTTCATCGTCACATAGCATTCTCGCTGTGTGTCTCTGTCTTACGAGCCTGTCTTGTAAGAACACCAGTTACACTGGATTAGAGGGTTGCCTTATTCTAGTATGACCTCATCATAACTAATTACATCTGCAATGACAGTATTTCCAAATAAGGTCATAGTCCAAAGTACTGGAGGTTAAGACTCCAAATACGTCTTTTTTGGGAGACACAATTCAACCCATAACATCTCTTAATGGCCATGTCATAGCGCCTCCCTGTAAGTAATATGGAATCCTTGTCCCTGAAAACTCAGAGGAGCACAGGAAATAAAGCATGTGTACATATAATGGCAACCGTACAAAAGCCAGAATCATTTGATCAGTGTCACAAGAGCGATAAAAAATAATGAGCCATGGAAATTCAGAGAAGGTGGAGAGATTTAACTGAGGCTGTGGAAGGGGGCAGCAATGGGTAAGGCTGTGTCAGGAGGAGTCATGGGACAGGTGAGGGGAAGTATAAGGACAGGCAGAATTGCATACAAAACATTCAGGGAGCTGGGAAAACTCAGGGCTTGTTCCTAGAAGAGGGAGCTACCCAATGGTACATTATGTCTACAAGCAATGATGGTCTACTCATAAAACCACAACTTCATGAGCTCAACTAGACTAGCTCTCTCCTTTAAGGAAGGTGACAATATTGCACCACTGGGGTTATTGAAGCCAAGAGAGGTTAAGTGGCTTGCCCTTGTTAGTATAACTGGTTAGTGATGGAGAATGGTGAATTGGGACACACTTTTTCTATCTTCTACTTGCAGCTGCCTATTTTTTCTATATCATAAAGCTAGAAAAATAGATTAGACAGGTATCATGAGGTGTAGAATGCCAGACTAAGAGTCATTAAACTGAATTACAGAGTGACAAGGTTTCAACGCCAAGAAGTCATCTGCAAAGGCTTGTGGGTAGACCAGGTGCTGAATGAGAAATGGGGCCCACAAGGAGAGGTAGGGGGCTCACAGTGATTCCAGATGGACATCAGGAGGGCTTGAACTGGTATCGGGCAGTGGGAGTACAAAGGAGAAGGTAAAGAAAAGAACTTCTTCAGACATAAAACAGAAACTCTTGAGTGTTTTGATGTGGGGGACAGGAGGCCAAGATGGCTTTGAGATTTGGGGTCCCAGAGATAATGGCAGTGCCATTAACAGAAATGGGGCGCTTAGGGAGCAATATAGGGTGATCAACCATCCTGATCGGCCTGGATTGGAGGGGTTTCCTACAAGGCGGGACTTCCTTTGCTAAAACTGGGAAAGTCCCTATCAAAAGTCCTGAGCAATTTGGTCACTCTAGAGGAGAAACAGAGAAACAGATTTGGCCTTTATTTTATTTTTATAATAATTCACATTTAAATGTGAAATAAAATTTATAAAATAATTCATATTTTATTTAAATATACTACCAAATTAATTACTAAATTTAAATTACTACTAACTCTAGAATTAAGGCTAAGTAGTACTAGATTTAGACTTATAAAATCTAAAAGTAGGACAATTATTTCAAATATATCTTTCGGCCCCCAAATTCTATGAATCGGTAAATACAGCCAAAATTACCTTAACGGGTCATATTTACAGAGTCGAAGAATGGTGAAAGCGACAATGAAAGAGTTCATTTCAGAGATCAACATATTGGAAGGCACCCCCGCCTTGTGTATTTCACAATTAGAAGTTTCTGTAAAATCACAGTGTTCCCTTTGCTTGGGCTTAAAAAGAGTTGCAAGGTTTTGACAACACTTTTCTCCCTTTGTTGCGAGCAGATCCTTGATCTCTGGGTTGTTCACATCAAATCTGCCCTGAGGGTATTGACTAACAATGCCTTCAGTATTTGTCTGCTAAATGACGTGAGTCACCAGTTTCTTGTTCACACAGGGACCGCGAAGGTATGTTGGAAGAGCTCCTGATTTCCCAGGCTCTTCCTGAATCTTATTTTAGATAGTAAGAAGTAATTTTTCAGTGCAGTGCACATGAAATTAAGCATGCAACTGCTATTATTAATGGGACTTGTGCATCTCATTTCTCCCCCTACACGGTAACATATACACACGTGGGAGGCTGAAGCTGTGCTACAGTTGTTCTATCAAAATTATAAATCTGTAATCTGTCCCTGGAGATAAATGTGCAATTCATTTTCTCGTGGAAAGAAAACTGAGGCTCGGTCTCTGACATCTCCAAGGGCTTGCTCAAAAGAATCCCTTTTTGGTGGGAAGTGTTTGAGTCTTATGTTTTACTTTTTAAAATATTTCCATTTCACCAGAACATGCTGAAAAATACCCACAGCACTTTCTTTTGTAATGTCGTCAGTTCGATGTTGACCAAATTCTACACATCGCCTCAACACATGAGGAATGAATATCCTCTGTTTATTCATAAATTGCCATATTTTCATGACAAGAAAAGCTCTTCCATGTTGCTTTAGGTACGTGTCTCAATGACAGGGGGAGATACCCGTTCTCCTAGGGGTGTAACAGTTTTGGTCTTTGATGCCTGAATTTTGACTAGAAAAATTTTTAACTTTTTTTTAAAAAAAATCTTAAACCAGGACTGGAAACCATTAGTGCCCACTAAATATTTCTGGCGACCTCATCTGTTCTCACCCTATCTTGGTTGGTCCAGTTTTGGGCACTTTACAATTTTAATAGGAAATCTGGATCAGTTATAGTGGACAAATGACATGGAATAAAGAAGAAAAGAGTCAAGAGATGGCAGCTCTTAAGAGCGAGAAGCCAGTGAAATTATCTGGCATAAAAGAACATCAATGACTGGGCATGATGATACCACCTGTGACTTGGAAAGGGCGCTTACTTATCTCCCACTGAGCACTTTGTGGGTTTCTCTTGGCAAAATTATTGATCGTGGCTGGAAACCGACAGGTGAAAGCTATTACTTAAACTATGAACTTCAGTAACTCTTCCAGCTTAATCATCTGAGCAGGCTTAGCTACCAGATCTTTTTGCTGGGAGCAGATCCACCATGCAGAAGGCCAATGCTGTTATTAACGTTGCCCACAGCAAAGTTCTTTTGTTTTGTTTTCTATGTGTTCCAAACTGACAATAAGTATAACTGACATCAGCTTAGGAAATAGAAAAAAGATGTAGAACCGAAACAGATATTTCTTTCTAGCCCAACAGGCTATAGAAACTCTTAAGGTGTTTGGTGGTCACTATTTTTCCTCATACAAAGAATTGTTTTCTATCTTCTCAGTTTCCCTTTGTTAAGATTTAAACTTTAAAATACACTCGACCATGGGCTAAAATCCACCGAACAAGTCACTCCAGCTGCTATCGATGATTTGTGGCCGTTCAGTTAAGTCTCTTCCAGCCTTGAAAAACTGCCTAATTTGGGGTTGGGTTTTACATGCCACCCCATTTTGTGTTTTCAATGTCACTTTTAACAGGCATGAAGGTCATGACATAGAACTGCAAACTGGATGCTCCATGCAATGCCGTCACTCTATATGCACAGAATTCTTATCTTCTCTGGCACAAGCGACAGCTCCACCTCTGCCAGAGATGAGCACACATGAGCCAAAGCTAAGAGAGCACTCATCCACCTGTCACACGGTTCCTGTAACTCTTTCAGCATGTTTACAATGCCACGGTCATTTTGAAAGCCCTTCATACAGAATGCCGTTTGTTTCTTATAAATGCATATTTAGATGTAGGAGAAAGTAACGTTAATTTTAAAAAATCACCGAGCAGAATATCCTGCCTAGTCCTGCCATGCAGGCAACAGCTGTGGGGAAATAGAATATTTAAAATAAGTTTGCAAAACAGCAGTCCCCTGGGGACTTTGGCTCTGCCTTAAGTATGTGAAACAAAGCACCTTAAAGGCTTAGTTTTATACACATAGAAGTTATTTAATTCCCAAGGACACTGTTCTCAACATCAAGAATGTGTGCGTGTGTGTGTTTTCTTCTTTGCGAACTTTCTTTACTGGAGGTTTGTGCAACAGTTCAGCGGAAATTATGCAGCATCTTTCCTCAAAGAGAGCTGCCTTCACGTGCCAATGCCCTTTATTTAATGCACTTTAAAATTCTGACGCGCCTTTTAAAAAGTATGAGTTGTGTTGGGAAAGTCTAATCACCGTTCTGCATGAACGGAAATGTGCTATTTCTGTAAGGGTAGTGCTGGAGTCGGGCTTTAGCGGAGGGTGTCTCTCTATAGGACAGATGTCCGAAGACATTGGTTCAGTTTGATGCCCAAATGAACCAGCTAGAAATGTTACTTCTGCCAAAATTAGTCAGAGGAACTTCAACTAATGATCACTGAAGCGGTTTGGGACTGAAAACTCTTAAGACAGCGGGGAATATTTAGAATTAATTCTGCAGAAACTCAGCTTGGAGGGCAAACTTTCTCTGCACTCCGGAACAGCACGCACCCCACGAGATAATGCGGTGAGCCTGTGAAGGCTGCGTGCAGATTTTTTAGAAGTCTCGTGGGGCACTATCGTTGTGGTTTGCTGATGGATCCTTTTCTCTTTCTTCTGTATCATGCATCCCTCTTCTTTCCGAATGCCTCTCTTTGGATCTCTTCCCATTGCAATCAGTGTGTCCTTTTTAAAAGAGTTTCATTTAAGGTTGAAGTTCCAAGGACATCACTTTCCCTCTTTGAATAAAATGTGCCTTCTTTTTTGAATGCAAACTGCCTGTGCCCTGACTGTACAATCAAAACAACGGGAAATACACCCAGTGCACTCAGGCAAAATTGGTGTGTGAGTCTCTTGGAAATATCTAGTAACAGGTGCAGTCAGATAGGCTGGCAAAGCATTCTGGTTTCATAACAATTACTAATAAGAAAATAAACGTTAGGTATGCATTATTAAAATATTTTTGTGATTTTTTTCTCCTAAAAAAACCCACAAAACCCATCCAGTAACCAATTCTATAGCATTCAAACGCATAATAAAAAACATCTGATGCCATCTCTCCCAGTTTAAGTGCTCTTCTGTCTATTTTAAGGGAATTTGCATATAGATGATTGTTCCTGTAGGAGGAAAATATACACAATTTTTACCTAAATCTTTGAAAATCTGTGTCTTCCCTCAAATCAGTAGGAGATTCTTCTAACTGTGGCTCTTGACGATTGTACAGTCACATTGATGACATGTACTCCAGATCCTACAGGAATGTCAGTTGTAATAAGCCAGTAGGTATGCATATGTTTCCCCCTTTTTAATAAAAGGAAACGTTTGCCAATTATTTGGAGGTTTTTTGCTTTCTACGAATAAGAGTTCTAGACAGTCTGTGGACTGGCTCAAGTGCACGTTGGTAAGGAAAGCGGCTTTGCTATTCTTGGAGACTTTGAAAGCATCTATTAGGAAATTCTGATTTTTAATTTGGCTTCATGCAGTCAGAAAAATATACACATACATGGGAATTTGATAATTTAACGTTATTTGCTCTCTTTGTGCTATTTTGTGGAGAACTGAAAACAAAAGGGAAGAGTTTCCTTTTGTAATCAAGAGAAGAACATAAGAATATCAGAATCCAACAACTTCTTTTTCCTTAGGCTTTGGATTTCTGTATATGAGTTTGTGGTACAAGTTTTGCTGCATTCAAAGCCAAAATGTCAGGTTTTGTAAAAAATGAGGAGATGGCTGTCTAAAGAGATTTTTATAAGTTGAAACCAATAGAATTTTTTTGAGGGGGATGTGGAATATATGTACTTGAAATATAGCAGGCAATCGGGGTGGGAAGGAAGAAACAGAGAAAAGCATTCAAGTGGGAGGCAAGGAGAAAATCTATATACTTCAATAAAAATGTTTAAGAGCCTTAAATTCTAATGAATGTATTGAATTAACTGCACAGAAATGTGAAAATGTATTTGCTGGAATGGAGTCCTCATTTGACACACTCTACAGGATTTCGAGAGATTAAGGTTGAGGAAACTTGAAAACGACATGGGTCCAGATATCATCAATGCACTAAAATAGGAAAATGACTGCAGGTGAGAGGAAACAATCAATTCTGATCCTACTTTGAGAGAGAAAGAGAGAGGAAAAAAGACCAAACAATGGCTTCAATTCTTTCCGTTCAATTTCAGTTCAATCACTCCCTATTTACTCCCAAATGGTCATATTCGATTTAAATTCTGAGAAGCTAGAGCTGTGGTGGGCCAGCCACACGAAGCAGGGGACGGGGAACAAACTCCCTTTAGGCCAGTCACCTGTTAGGTTCGGGATAAAGCAGAAGTTGAAAAATTACTTTCCTCTCAAAACATGTGAGTAGCTCCAAAACACCGAGGGCTAAAAGCATTGCAGAGTCTGTGTGTGTGTGTTTGAGTGTGTGCACGTGAGCCCTTTTGTTTGTGTGTGTGAGGGAGAGTCCAATGAAACAGAGGACCGGGAGTGAGAAGAGAGAGAAGAAAGTTGTCAACATGAATGAAATTGAAGAAAGATTTCCCTCAGGAGTGTATATATTCACATATTAAAGAACATATGTGAAACTATATAAATGGAACATAAGTATTTCCAGCCATGGAATTAAAAACACACACATATTGTGTATACCCGTACATGTGTGCGTGTATTTTATTTTTTTGGAAAGAAAAAGGAAACAAGTGCTATCGTATTCACAACCACGGGCCCCCAAGTCTCCTGACTACCCCAATTAGCCTTGTTTAGCTCTTCATTACCCACATTGCTCGACATGCTTCTATGCATAATAGGGTTAATCATAATGAAATGAAATTTTTGATTTTATTAATTTCTTATCCAGTATGTCTTCCAGAATTCTTACCTATGCTGGGACATCAAGGAATTCTGCTCCTGTGCTAAATTTTGCTCCCTCTGCTGGCTGTCTCTGAGGGAATGGGAAAACTACTGGCTCATACATAAACGGGGACAATTATTGTTTGGGAAAATACACACGCACATTTATGTTTATGGAAACAGTACCCTTGCCTTGAGAGTTAGCCCTGTACTCTTCTGGTGTTGACCACAGAAGCACTACCAGTACAAATTGTCTACCCAGAATGCCATGGTCGCTGAGGGGAGAAAAGCCTACAGTGCGGGTGGGAGGTGCAGTAGGAACTGGGAGTTGTGGTCTACCTAAGTCTTAGATGAACATACAGCTCCCACCTCCTGAGGTCGTTTCATCCTCTTTGCTTGCTGATAGCTGTTAGCTCTTAAAGGGGAGTGGGAGAGTCTTATCCTGCCAGTGTTCCCTAGCATGAAAGCAATTTGATGCAAATAAATGTCACATTTGGTTCCATAGGACTAACTGGGCAAGAGGCAGGGTCACAGAATTAGTTAAAAAGCATGCCTCCTTATTGGAATTCCTAGATTCATGCACACACACGCTTATTTATACAAAATATGTAAAGTTAAAGAGAATGGGTTAATTTTTCAAAATGAGGTGGAAAATTTGGAAAACATTAGAGAGAATCCTGGAAATGTATAATATATAAATTTTTATTTAAAAAGGCATTCTGTTTAGTAATAAAATTTGTTCAATAGATACTTAGAGTTCTAAGCATATTTTATCTACAAATCTAGACTTTAGGAAGAATCAAGGAACTGTGCAGAGATTTCAATAGATGAATAGATTAGGTTAACAGAACATGAAATGTGTTTTTGTCTTGAAGTTGGGAAAAACTATCCTTCCTTCTGAGGTAAACAAAATGATGTCTTGCCCTTTATGAAAGGATTAAGGGAGCTAAATCTTAGCTTTAGACTTGGAACCCTTTGAAGATTAAAAAAAAGAAGAAGGAAGGAAGGAAAGGAAGGAAGGCAGGAAGAGCATGGAAGAGAAACATGTTATCTAAGGTATAAATCAATTTAAATTCTTTAATAAAGTTTCTTAATACACTTGATCATATGACACAAAATTTCACTTTTCCTCCTTCTCACTCAATGATTTTCTTAGGAAAAAAAGCCACAACCAAAACAGATAAAGAGAATAAAAGACATGAGTCTATAAAAATCTGAATAAGTGGGAATTTATACTTTATTTAATGTCAATCTGCTCCAATTTTTGTTCTGTGTACCTGCATATATGCCTGGCATGGGCATTTAATGAATTGTTTTGGTATCGAAATATACCCTCTTGCCTTTCAAATTCATGGAGACCTCCCTTGTCCTTCAAAAAGGAAAACATCCTGTTTTGGTTAATGGGCTTAAAAAAAAAACAACAAAAGTAAATTGTGATAGCAATTAGGCTTCTCAGTGAGCATGCTCAGTGGGTCTCTCATGGTTGCTAGGCAACCAGCTGAAGGTGTGTGGCAAAAGAAGGCCCCAAATGTAAAAACATAAGAACCTTTGGCATGGGTTTCACCTAGTCCAAGAGCCCACGTTCATTTATTTAATTAATATCCTTGGGTAATTTTCATGGATTCCTTTTCCATATTTTTGGGAAGATGGTTGGCCGTAAGGAAGGGATACAGGGTGGGGGATCCAGCAGGATGGGCTCAAGAACCATAGTGAATACTTCCAGAAAGAGCACTGTGTCTGAATTGGGTTGCAGTTTCACAGTGTGCGCGTGTGACAATTTATTTTTCATTGCGGGAGTGCAGTTAGCTCTTAACCACTGTGCTCGGGCTGCTCAGTATGTCACGGCACAATTCGAATTCCACCCCACAGCAGCGCGACAGCGAACCTCGGACATTTCAGCCTCTCAAATAAATCCATTTTCACATACTCAAGTCATATAACAGAAAATTTCCAGTTAAACTACATTGTTAAATTAAAGGTTGCAGCCCGTATTCAAAGCCCATTCGCACACTCCAGGGTTCTGCTGAAGAAGCACTTACTGTAGTTCAGAGAGAACAGTGCGGTGGAGTAAAAATGAATCAACTTTTAGAAACCACACAAAATGCTTCGTCTTTGGTGAGGACGGTGCCATCTCCATCAGCACCTCTAAGTAGCAACCCGACCAAACACCTGGTTCGGTCCACAGTGACAGCTCACTGTCTCTCCAGTGGTAACAATTTAGAGGCATGATGCTAAACAAGATATATACATGATGTCAAATATTGGCTGCACACATCTAGGCCAATCACTTCTAAATAAATTAACCATGGCACTGCCTAATATGATCCACCTGCTTTCTTCCTTGCGTTGTTCCAGACCCTACCTGAACCCCCCTTTGATTAAATGTCAAAAGCTTGCCTTGTGCCTACAGATTTCACTGAAGGCGGATAACAGAAAGGTTCCTCCTGTGACTCCATAAAACTGAAATAAATTCCACTGGCATCTTGTAAATTTTTATTTTCTACAATGACTGCAGGCCCCATCTGCGGCCCAGCTGTTATTAGAACGGAAAGCGTTGGCCCTTCTGCATTACAAAACAGCATAGAACAGTAATTGCCAGTGGAAGAGATTAAGTGTAGACACTAAAAATGTTTACTCGCAATGAATATGCATAACGATGGGTAGGAAACAGCACTGGAAGATTAAAAAGAGAGAAGGGTTTGTTTACAAGGCTGGGAAAAAAAAAAGAGTGGAATGTCAGTTGGCCCCGAGCCTGAAATAGGAACGAAAAACCTTTGGGCAAGGCATTAGGGAGAAAAACAGATGGTTTGTGAACCTTTTATTAGATAGAAAAATCATTAATCAAGCCCAGGCTGGAAATGGCAGGGTTTTTGGTAGTTCATATTTTAGTTTATTTTTTCTTAAAGTGACAGTATACTTTTTTTTTTTTTTGTCTTTTTGGGACAGTCGTGTGCATCTTCTGTCAACAGGCACTGCTTTCGAACAACATTCCACATTAAAGCCAGCTTCACTTTAGGTTGGTGTGAGCACTGATTTGTTATATGGAGAAAATTCCTCCAAAGGGTTTCACATTTCAGCACCTGTTTTTCCCGTACAGCAATTAAAAAAAAATGCAGCATGGAATATTTTTTCATTCGTGTCCCATTCCTTTGCTTTTGAAACTTGGGAAGAAAAAGGGGAAGAGGAAACTTTTGCATGTAAGGCCTTGCTGACCAGGTTGATTCATAGCAGTTTAAGCAAAATATGTAGTAACTATAATTACAAACTGATGTATCTCCTGAGAGGGAATTCATGCATTTCAATGGAAAAAGCCATCAAGAGAGTAGAAAGGTCCTATCTGAAACTATACACCCCCTAAAACTAGTCTATGTCCTCTGGGCTTGAAGAGGTTGTATTTTACAGGTTTTATTTTTATAATGGTAGTGAAAAATCTCAGGGAAGGGCATGTCCTAGAGATTAACAAAATCCTGGAATTAATGGTGCAAAGCCCATCATCTGCTACTAGCCAGTCATGAAACCCTAAGAAACTCCCTATGCCAGGGATATAAATGCATATAAATTAAAACACTCTCATAAACACACAATGTGTTGTGCTCATAGACATATACATATCTATACATATGTGTGTGTGTGTGGTGTTTTCAAGAATTGAAACGTGATTGCTGGGTTACAACTGTGCCAACTTCACAAGTGGGATGGCAGGGGAGGGAAATATCAGGATAAAGGTGCCTACAGCCAGACCCAGGATTAATCCTGATGTTGCAGTGTTGGAGTTTTGCTGTGGTCTGCCGTGTACTTGGAGCTGGTAGCTCATTTCTACTTTGGGAAACCACTCAAGCTTAGCTGTAAAACGTTCCTGTTCCTTCTTCATGTATTTGGTATTGGATGGGGGATTGACTTCACATGGTTTGTCACTCCTAGAGATAAGCATCGCTGATGTAAGACTTCCATGAATATGCAGTGGGGCCATTTCTTTTTAAGGAATTAGAAGTTACTTGGAAAGTATCTCATTCATGTTCTCACTATTCTAGTGGAAAATATTTTTTTGAAATAACTTTATTCACAACAATTATCAGCAATTCATAGGGCAAGCTACTCTTTGGCAAAAAGTGCTCATAGATAACCCATTGGTTTCCTTTCCTTATTTCCCATGAGAGGAATTGCGGAAGTCAAGGTCAGAAAATGCCTGCTGTCGTCATCTGACTTTTCCTTTAATCATTGTACCTATCCTCCATGTTAAGGAAACGAGACCCGTTGAAATGGGCACATTAAAACAAGAAGAAACGAGGAGGTTTTCTGACTAGAAGTCTCCATTCTGATGTCATAACTATCTACCTCTGATGATCATTCTCTTGAAAATCTGAGCTCATTCTTTCCCTTTCCTTTTCCCCTAGTTTCCTTCAGGGACTTATTTATTTTCATGCAGTTTGTTTGGAATCAACGTCATTGTCAATAAAGCATGCCAAAGAGAAGCGAGATCAGCAGTGACCTTCTGCACAGATTCGAAAACCTCGCCAATCCACCTCCGTGTCCTGGGCTGAGTCATTACAGAAACAGAAGTTCAAAGACATGGTTGATGTGCTTCTTTAAAAAGACTTTTACAACACAGCTAACGTTTTCTGTTTTCTGACATTCTTTTTCTAAAGAGATGCTTAAAGCAAAAAAGGTTTCCTGCCATGAAAATGACATTAATATTTCGTAAATCAAGAACCAAGATAATGTTTTGGCTGCTGCAAAGACGTTTACCTTATGTCGTTTATCTAAATGCTTTTTGATTAAAACATGACACAATTTTTGGACTGGCTTTAACCGGAAAAAACAATTCCAAGAACTTTCTCATTTCAGAGCCTGAAATTCTTTAGTATATCCCTCACCAGAATTCACTGAGAAGTATACAGCCTTTCAGCTCATTGAAAAAGACTTCCCAAATAATAAATCTTTTCCCATGATCATTCTTGTGCACTAAATCACATAATTTACAAAAAATCAAGAAAACACCTTCAAATAGAAACCTATAAACATGTTTGTAAACCATTGAGTTAACTGCAATGTCGACAGCTTTGTTCCCAAAGATAAAATATTTTCTACATTGACCTATAAAGAATTGATCTGTTTAAAGAATAGATTTTTGTATGAAAAAGAGCAAAAAAAAAAAATCTTTACAGGTAATAAAGCTCTCTTGAATGAGCATCTGCTGGCGGAAGTATTAAAATCACAAAAGTGATTGTGAATTTCAAAGTTTTTTACCTATTTGAAAAATATAGGGAGGAATGAAATGTTGGAGGCTGTGCTTATAGGGTAAAAACATAACATTTTGGTATTATATACAAACACTACTTTTTTTTTCTTACAATGTTGCCTATAACAAGCATTTTCTCTCTGACCCTTTATTATCTTATTTTATCTATGGTTACTGAATTCTTTTCCTTTTAAAATCTTAAGGGTTTTACCGTTTGATTTTGACACATTTAGATTTGGGGAAGGAAAACACACTCCCGGAGCAGCTATTTCAAAACATGGAGGAGAATAACAGTTACAAAAAACAAATAGCATTAACATTCTGCCATAAATCGCTCAACAGCAAACGGAAGACTACAATTAAGGCCAAGCTGCTTCTCTGGGGAATACCGAAGAAGGATTTCTTTTCCGACTGTGGATACCACAGAAGAACTGCCCACAGAGTTCCTAAGTCCTGGACTAATGACACTGCAATGAACTTCCTGCAGGAGATAAGCCCCCTCAAAGTCGGGAGAGGCTGAAGCTCCCTGTGGCCTGGAGAACCATGGAGAGGAACAGGATCTGGAAAGAGCAGGCACCACGCTGGATAAGGAAGAGCAGCTAGGATCGCCAGCCTTGTATATGTTAGGGCCCATCATCAATAATAATGATCAAAAGAAAGAGGCTGTCTTAACAGCTGCATTAAATTATTATGGAAATTGGCATTTTAAAATGAATTCAGGGTGAGACAGTAACAGAAGAGCAGCTATGTATGGAACAGCTCAGTTGTCAGGCCAGAGAATAATTCTCAAAGGTGGAGTAACTGTGATCAAGTAGAGATTCTTCTATCTTTCATTTTTTCTTACATTTATAGAATTTATAGCAAGATGGTCTCACCACAGCACCTGAGTGAAGTAAGATGCTTTAACGAGATTGTATTTCCTGGAAGATATAGGAAATATTCAATACCGTAAAAATATATCAATATCCTTTTAAGAAGAGCTGGGTAAAAGACTGCCACAGTCTGTACTTCCAATTTAACAATATTAGGTGTTATTAAACTCTGGTTTTGAAATGAAAGGTTTTTTTCATGGAAGCAAAAGATTTTGAGACAGTCTGACTTTGCTTTAAACGTTTAGCATTAGGAAAAAAAAATAAAGCACAAATGAGGGGCTGCTCAACCCTGTAATGGAAAAAAGAAAAAGACAAAAAATAATTTAGAGTTACCTAACATTGAAATCTTTGGTTTTCAAGATTTCAAGAATACAGCTCATGTATTCTTTCTTTCAATAGTTGTTAATCCTTTTTGCATGGGTTAAAAAAGTCATGATTAAGGCATTTTACTGAAATTATAAAATTGGTGTTGTTCTAAATTGTCAGAGGATCTGATGAAAAGGTGAAAAAAAAGTCAGACAGTGAGGTGGATGTTTGTCTTTGCAAACCAGATCTCCAAAGGCTGGCTGAATGTTTTCCTGGTTGTATCAAACTTTTGGTCCCTGGTGTCGATCTAACCTGGATTTCTTTAACTGCTACCACGAAGCTGTGAAAGGCCTCCTGAAAACCTTAGAACGGGAGATAAATGCTTCATAATCAGTTACAAGTACCACAAGCAAAACAAAATCCTCCATGAAACACTTAAAACTTATACCCTATGCAAGAAAGCATTATAAAGATAAGTTAAGCTTTTATTCTTGAAGTCAGTAGGATATTTTGGGGTGTCTTTTGATTCTTGATATAGACTTGAAATGGACATCCGTTGACAAAGGACAATTTGGATGACCTTGGATTTTGTGATTATTTTGGGAGAAGAAGCCTTATCCAGTTGTATTTTGCTAATAGTTGTATCCATTTTGGATACACCCCTGTTCCATGACTTTGTTGAGTGCTATCTCTCAGTCATTGCTAGACGTATTAGAAATATACCTTCTGGACTATTCAAGGGAAAACCTTGCCAGGAACATTCCTGAGAACGAGTAGCCATCATAGTCTTTGTGACTGCTGACTATCACAATGTTATCCTTGGGATGGGAAAAAAGTCACTGGCACGATGAACTTTAGAAGCCACCCCTATATTGCCTGGTATGTTTTCTGCTCTTGATTGTCCCCCAGTTCCTGCACATTTTTAACATACAAGCCAGTAAGAACCTAGATAGCTGCAATGAGCTCAATAATCGTGCATTTTCATGGGTCTGTAAGTTTAACTTTGCAAGTGTGCACGAGCAGAGTTTTGATCAACACTTAGCTCTTAATCAGTGCTTTAAGTCCTGATTACACATTGAAAATTATCTGTGGATTTACGTTTTAGAAAATATTCAAATGTAGGGGCTTCAGACCTACTGAATGAAAATCTGGGGATGAAGCTCATACTTCTGCATTTTAATAAAGTTCTACTGGTCATTCAACCAGGTTTGAGAACTACTGCCCTATATGGTCTCATGAACCACAATGTACATGCAACCTTAAAATATGGGAGGGCTAATGTTTTTGGTGCTCTCACTCACCAATCGACTGTGGAATGCTCATGCAGTAAGTGGCATACCACTAGTCTGAAAGAAATAATACACTTCTAGGAGTGTCCAGTTTATACTCTGAGAATAACTTAAAAACCCAATAATCAAACTCCTGGAACAAGGGTGTAGTTGTCAGAACATAGATGAATATTTAACAGATATATTGGGAATATCTAGAATGACTTTGCAATATGTCCAAACAGCTTTGCCCTGTTGACTCCATTCGCTGTTTGCCAGAATTTGAAGACTTAGCAGGTGCTTTCTTCACCTCCCCTTCCTCATCATCAATGGCGCTTTAATCCCTGAGGAATCATTTGAGTCTAGAGAGTTGCTGGGGCCACAGAGAGAACAGTGATATAGCCCTTTAAAAATACTGTCTGCACCTTCAGGTCAAAATGTCTTTCATTCACATTCTGCAAGAGACTGCAGTTCCATTCCAAGAAAGACTTTTGATTTTTTAAAAATATGTTTTCAGAATGGAAAAAATGTGGAAAGATAAGGTCTTCTGGGGGAGTAGATCATCCCTGGGAATGACTTGGAATGAGTTTTCCTGATGAGTTATGGGAGCATGAACACACATCCTGTTTTCCTTCCCAATTCAGAGAGGTTCTCACATGGATGCCTGTTTGCTCCAACTCATTCATTCTGTTTGCACTCCTTTTTCTAAAACATCTGAAAGGAAACGTTGGCTTGAAGGCTCCATCCCAGGTGTGATGAGAATTTCTGGAAGGACAGTCCTTGTTGAATGTTATTATTGTCTGCATTTCGCTTTTCCTTTCGAAGGAATTCCAAAAGGAGTGATCCACTCTCCACATCCCAGATGTTGTTGTAAACCAGAATTTTGGAACATTTGAACTAAAATTCAATCCCCTAAAGTTCAGCTGAGTCCCAACTCTCAAACCAAACACTGACAAAAATGTATTTGTGCAACAGTTCATGTGACTTCTGCAGTGCGCTCGTCCTGGTCTGCATGACTCAGTCCCAAATGAACTGACACACCGTACTGTAAAATTTATAACAACAAAACAGCAGAATGCTAGAAAGGAGACCCTGGTTCATGTTTTTTGAGAGACTAAAGTTCAGGAAACATCTTTTAAGATTGATTTTTATAAGACCATTTAGCAATGTTGTTTAAAAAAACACCTCAAAAAAAATCCTAAGAAATTCAAATCTGTTAAAAAGTTTCTCACATAGCAAAGGCAATTATTTCACTAAAACTAGGATTTGGAAGAACATGTCATAGGGGATGAGTATTAGTGCAGACTTAAGCAGATCATTTTGGGAAATGTAAATATCCATACTTTAAAAGCAGTCAAGAGACAGGCCAACATATATTTAATAAAAAATGCTTTCGAAGGTTTACATGCAATCTCTAATGTTAGATTTTAACGTGTATAAATCTCAATTTTCCATTCCTCTTTCTGCCTACCATTCACCTGCGTTTGTCTAATAGAAACCAGTTACTACAGCTCAGGTTACACATCTGTTTCACCCATGTGCGATTACAAGCAGTTTTAGCAACTAGTAAAACTACAGGTGTCTGGGTTTTAATGTAACCATTTTAAAAGAGCCGTTCATGGGCCTCTGATTATTATTTTTTATGGCTGGCAATGTTCCTACCATAGACTGCCAGCTCAAGGGTTCAACGTAACTCTGTTGTTCTCTCATGTGGTCGAATCTCTGAAACCGTTCGTAAATTCATTTTTTAAACTTTGACTCCATTCTGCCAAACACAGCTATCTTTGTATTCTGCGCAGACAGCCTGTACTGCTGTTTCCACATGTCTTCAGCAACAAATAATTAACTGGATTTTGAATTCTAGATGCTAAAGTCATTAAGTATGTGTATCTATTTGGCTTGCTTACTTCTATACCATAATAAAGACCACAATTATCATCACATCACTTGGATAAATAACGTTGACACATGGTTTCCTAACAGCTGTAGAGTGTCCATCAGTGCCCTTACAATCAGAAGTTTAGTTCTGTATAAATGAAAAATTTGACTTGGAGATTTCTTCATTTTTACCTCTTCTCATCTAAGTGTGGCTAGAAGATGTAAGAGTTTCAAGAATTATTGTAACTACTGAAATCCAGTATTTACTAATAAAATACTCCAAGAACACATTCATCTGCTCTTAGAAGAGAAAGAGGTATGTAAAAATTATAAGTGGAGAAAACTGGTTTATGGATTAATCTAATTAGACTAAAATTGGCATCTTAAATTTTTAAAAATCCTGTCCAGTGCCAGCAAACTCAGCACATGTTGTAGGAGGTAAAAGTCAAAATCAATTACAAATTTGACTTTGCAGCACAGTAATAGAGACAGGTCACACCACTATATTTAAGGCTCTGGTGACATTTCTATTACAAATATAAGCATCATTTCCCAGGGATTTATTGCTCAGTCATAACAATTTTTAGACAGGATCATTTATGAAATTCCAAGACGGCTCCCAAACCAGATATTTTTATTTACCTCTTTTAAATTAATAAACAGAGTTTAAATGTTCTGGATGAATGAAAACAAATTAATAGTGATAATTATGAAGTTTCCTTTGTTGCATAAAGTTTAGCCATTTCACAGAAGCATTAGAGACTGTAGTTAATTTCTTGGTAATATATTTTCATTTGTCCTTTATCCATAACATCATGATGATGTTTCTATGGCAGAGATGGAACCGAGGATTGATGACACCCCAAACATTTTAATCCTTCCTATGCTAATTAGTTACTCAAATTAGAGAGAGAAAATTTTCCTTATATTTTATGATAGCTCTAAAACACAAAATAAATGAAGACAAACTTTCTAGAATATATGGGAATTTGACTCTAAAATTATTTCGAATAATATTTTAAACACGTCAAATTTCTGATTAAAATCCTCAAGAGTGACTGTCGTCTTCTACATAAAGTCATAAATTTTAAGGTCTCCAAAATCTATTCCCGGTTTACTTTTCCTACCTCAGCTTTCACTGCTTCTCTTTACGAATCCTACGCTACAGCAAACTTAGACTCTCGGCCATTTCTCAGACATATCTGACTTACCTGCCCTCTTGCCCTTTCTCACGACCCATCTTTATCCAAATCCTTCCCATTCTCCCAGGACCAGTTCAAATACTACCACTTCCAAAAGCATTTTCCTAATCTCCCCTACAGAAATAACTTCTTCCCCGTGAACATCTAAAATATTTGGGTTTTACAGCAGTTCTTTATGTGTATATTATCCACGTCCTATAAACTAAAGGGGTGCTCAGGGAAGATTTGTTGACCACGTAAGCAGATGAATGAATAAATAATCTACTATCAAAGACATCTATTTTTGGATTTATGCTTACTATTAGGGTCAGGCAATAGATAGAATGTGACACAGAAATATGTTAATGTAGATACATAGTATATCTGTTAACGCTGTATCTTTAGGAAATCTTAACCCATCTAAAAGTAAATAATATTTCAAAAAGAAGGTGAACTGGAAGCAAATTTGATTTGCCACAGTAGGTCAGAGTCTTCTTATTCATCAAGGCTAGAAATACTAACCTTGCCCTCTCCCTCGTCATATATCTGAAATGCCCTACTTATCATTCCCCTGCCCTTCCTGCCCCATGTCAGGCCTGCATCATTTCTTGACAGTAAAACATCTTCCCAACAGATTTCTTTGATTCCAACTTTATCCGTCTTTCATGGGTTGTCAGAATGAACTTCCTGATATGCAGACAAGAGTGTGTCAATCCCCTGCTTGGAAATCTTTGATGATGCACAGAGTAAAATTCTGATGGTCTACACATAAAGTTCCAATCCCTTAAGCTGTCCTTCAGTGCTCTCAATCACCTGTTCTTAATGTGCCTCCCCAGCTCCATTTCCTCTCACTTCCCACCACATGCCCTATGCTCAGCCTCAGGACAAACTTCAGCTCACGTTGAAAATGCTGCTATACCTTCTCCCTCTGGACAGGAGCGTGCTTTCTCCCTTTTTGTTTATCAAATGCTTTCTGGTCTGAGCTTAGCTCCAGTTCTCCATTCTCTGCTAAGCCTTCTCTGATCCTTCTAGTCAGAATGCACTGCATTTCATTTGTATCGCTCTTATACATATACATTTCACTGTGCCTAAACCCAGGGTGAGTAGCTTGCATTTTCAATCCTACTAGATTACATGTAAACTTCTTCAAAACAGGAACCATGTCACCATCGTGTTTGCATCTCTTTGCGTCAATAGTGCCTTCTCATACTGCCTTTGACACAGTAGTAGATTGCCTTGCAATGAATTCAATCACACCTTTTAGATGTGTAATATACTTTAACGAGAATTGTAATCCTAGGATAAATAAATGACTTCAGAAAATTCTGATTAATAATCGTAAGTTAATAATGTGTTTAATTGATGAAGCATTGAATGGTTGGAGGATTTGAGTGAATTATCTCTATGTCAATTTTTTCCTGCATAAAATATATTGATTAATGAGGAAAAAAAGAAAGTTTGATATTTAACCTCTGAATTCTTTTTTGGAATCTAGGACAGTTTGGAATCAAATGGTCTCTGTATGGGTAAGTGTAATAATATCTTCAGTGTTGGTACTTTTATTTAAGTTTGGAAACTCAGGTGGAGAATAATATCTATGGAGTAAGTGATGACCTCATTCTCCATGGCAATAATCTACCTTTCGGAAAAGGTCAAACAAGCCCCTTTATTTATTTTTATTAAACTTTTTATTTTGAAACAAGCTCCTTTTGTAAAGAACAAAAGTAGGCTTGAATTTAACTTTGCTGGTTGTCTGGACTGTAAAAAGGAAAGTATAAGCCAAGCCACCAAATGAAAAGAAACAGGGGGTCTCTTTCATTTGGAAGAGAAATTGTAAAATGCTGCTCGTGGCAGGCATTTATTCATTTTTATATTTCATGCATTTTAAGAGTGGCTATTGCAACTATAATATTTTAAATACTTAATTGTGTGTGTGTGACTAAGGCTGAGATTCTGAATTGTGGGATGGGTGGCTCCTTCTCAAGATGCAAGAGCCCAAGAAGTACTTTTACATATAGTGAATCACTCTATATGTAAAGTTTTATAATTCCCTAAGGAGATATGTTATCACGTGTCTAATGCCAGATTTCTGCAAAGGCAAGTGAACATTGTCTGTTGGCCTGTAGATGGAACAGAACTCTCTGATGATATTGGAGGTGAGGGTGCAGAATTCTTTTAGCATGATGATCCTGGAAATTCTGCATTATGGCGTTTGGCTGTATGAAACGTGCTCGATTTATCTTACAGATAGGAATACAAAATTGAGAGAATGAAAATAACTTCTCCAGACAGGGGCCGATTTGGAGCCAGGGTTGTAATTGTTTTAATGCCCAGTTTTTTATCACTCTCTCATTCTTCTCCCCATTATAGATTTGGGGGTTTTCCTCCTTGGTAAACACTGTGATCTATCCCTTTAATTGATTTGGTTCCCCTCTGAGCTTGGCAGCAAGTTGGAGGTAAGCACAGCTGCATGACTGCTGAGCGTGCTTCCAGATGCTTTCAGATGGAGACAGAAGCTCTTTTATCCTGTGAGCTCCAGCTGAATCAGGAGGCCAGAGGTCAGGACTACCTGTACACATTTTCTTTAACATCTGCAGCCAGCTTTGCTGACAGACTTGTATAACTCCACATGTCCTAATTCAAGAGAGACTAATTTAGCCAGGGATTCCTGGTGACGTGCAGCATGTTGAAAGTATCACTAATCTCCATAAATGAGTCAACTAGACTTCATTGAAGAGAAAGTGTTACTTTGCATATCCTCTGTAACAGTGCTGTCTAATAGAAGTTTCTGTAATGATGGAAACATTCTATTTTGGTGCTGTCCAATATGGTAGCCATTAGCAACCTGTGGCTATTAGGCACTTGAAATGTGGCTAGTGTGACTGAGGAACTGAATTTTAAATTTTACGTAGTTTAAATTTAAACTGCCACATGTGATTAGTGGCTGCCATACTGGACAGAGCAGCTCTATGATAAATATCTGGTTGAAATGTTATAGAGACAAAAATTTTATAAATTGATTAAAGTTAGTTGTTGCTCATTTTCCCCATATTCAATAACCGTCAGCTATCTCTTCATTGATAAACCAATGTAACGGGGTGACTGAAAATTATTCCTGTGGTAATGTGGCTGAATTACTCATTGAAACTATAGTGCTACTGTCAAATAATGAACCTGCTTACAATATTCTATTATTATAGAGAGTTAGTGCATGTCTTAAAGAGAACCAAAGGATTTGGAGGCAGAGGACTTAGATTTGAATCTGGCTCTACCATTTTCCAAGTGACCTGGGGCAATTAAATGTATTTATTTAATTTTAAGCTATTTTATTTACTGCCAGCTCGCTTTCTATTTTCTCTTCCTCTCTGTATCAGTTAGCTATTACCTCATTAATGTTTCATAAAAACCACTCCAGGGGCTGACCCCATGGCCAAGTGGTTGGGTTCATGAGCTCTGCTTCAGTGGCCTGGGTTTAGCCAGTTTGGATCCTGGGCACAGACCAACACGCCTCTCATCAGGCCATGCTGTGGCAGCATCCCACATAGAAGAAGGCCTAGAAGGACTTACAACTAGGATGTATGACTATGCACCGGGGCTTTGGGGGAAAAAAAAGAGGAAGAGTGGCAACAGATGTTAGCTCATGGCCAATCTTCCTCACCAAAAAATAAAAATAATCCACTATAAAACTCAATGTCTTAATGTAACAATTGTTACTTCTTGTTCATGCACCTGAGTTCGGCAAAATTGCAGGTGTTTAGTAGATGTAGGCTAGACTCAACTGGTGTTGGCATCAAGCTGCAAATGACTCTAGGTTGGCTCCCTGTATCTTTCATGTTCCTGGTCCCTGTGGGCTGACTTGAGCATGTTATTTTTGTGGTGATGGTAGAGGTGCAGAAGAGCAAGCCAAATTGCACGAGTACACTTCAAATCTCTGTTAATTTTATGTCTGCTAATATCTCATTGGGTAAATCAGGTCACATGACCCAGTCCAGCAACAGTGGAGCAGTATACTGTACTCCCACGGAGGCAAGGAGAGACTGAATATTTGCCAAACAATCATCTAATGGCTTAGCTATACTCTCTATCACCCCATCCTCCCCAAGTAGTTGTCATTTAAGACTTGATAAGCTCAGTGTTCATTTGTAAAATGAGAATAGTAGTAATAATGCCTGCTTCACAGGATTATTTTAGAATTGCTTAAGACCTTAGAAAAGGAGCTGTTTAAAAAGTAAAATATGTCAAGTGAATAAAATAATTTTAACTCTTTTAAGGAATATTCTCCTCCATCATATTCACCACTTTATAAACAGACCAAACTTTTAAAAACACATTTCTTTATCCTACTCTGGATAATGAAATTTAACTTAACCCTATATTCTCTTCCATACCCGAACAAATAACTTACCCACTCACGTTAAAGAAGACGAGTCAATTATCTGCTAGAGTGGATATTGCCGTTGACTCTTTGGCATCTATTGTATACCTTCTCAGTGAGAGGCAGAAATGTGGTTACAGGAATTGACCCCTGCTAAAAGGATGGGCCAGGTTGGTCCAAGGATAATCCTATCCTTTCTGTTAGTCCTTTGTTTGGGAATGAACGTGTAAGGTGGTTTTATCCAGTGAGACCCAGCTAGAGGTAGTCGGAGGCTTCTAAGGATGTTTTTCTACTCTAGAGAGAGTTGTGGGAAACCGTTCTTTCTCTGACTAAATGTGAATGAAAAAGCAAGTTGTCTCAGTTGCTGCTAGTAGGTATCCTGCAACTTTAGGTTACAGAAAAGCAGAGCTAAGAGAATCACAGAGAAATCAAACTGCAGTCCTGATACGACCTCGCCCAAAGCCTGCTCTGCTGGCGAACATTGGATCCTGTGATTTATTAGTTGTTCTAAGCATTTAAGCCTCTTTGAGTCAGTATTGTATGTCTTCATTCTCTTTTAATTATTTGTGCTATTTATTTCATTCCCTCCTTCCTCATTTATTTATTCACTCATTCATTTGTTCATCTAATATCATCACATGAAAGTCAATGGAGTGCATAGCTCTCACTAGACATTAGGAAAGATGCAAAATTTATTTAAGAAACAAATTTTCAGCAATAGGGGGTAAAATTGCTGAGTAAACTTATGCTTTAACAAAATCCTTTATTTCAGACAGTTGGCAGCTATAGATGGAATTTGAAAAAAGAGACAACCAAAGTGATATCAACAGGTACAAAAATGAGTAAACATATCTGTGGATAACAAATAAAACGTGGACATAAAGTGTGGGCAGGGATGAAAGTGCAGACCTGCCAGATTCCAACTCTGGAAGTAGGCAGTGACAGCTTGGAGTCTGCTGTATCAAGACAGAGGGCAGACATAGCTCAGCTTATGGCTTGAAGCCAGGAACCAAGGTAGGCCCACCACCTCCTGAAATGAGGTTGGAAAAACGTTAGTGCTGACTCACTGCCTGAAGTTATATCTTTACAGGGCTCTATGGGCCCAGGAAGACAAGCAGACAAAAACACTGCCTCAAAACAAGGAAATGAGGCACTCATCTGATGATTGGATTTGTGATATCTCTCAAATCATGATGGAGCAGGAGAAAGGATACACTCTTATATGACCTGTACTTTGACTGACTGTCAATCTCAACAACTATGGACTGGGAGGGGATGACCCAGGAAGATAGATAAAAAGAGAGAAGGCAATAGGAACAGAGAAAATAGAAAAATTCTGCAGAAAAAGAAATATCCAAAACAAGAAAAGAAATCTAATCCTAAATAAAAGATTCAATAAAATCAACAGACAGAATAAGAATTGATGGTATGGTCAGAAAAGGACTAAAATGAAAATATTTAGAATGTTTAAAGTGATAAATGAAGTGATTATTATCTATTAAAAAGGAAAAGATTATGAAACAAAGGCAGGCAGAGTTGAAACAGGAATAGGAAGATATGAAAAAAAGTAGGGATCTTGAAAATAAAAATCCAGCTATTGAAATAAAAGAGAAGCTCAATAAGTGTGATAATATCTAGAAATGGACAATGGTGTTTTAGATGATAATACTAACTAATAATTCATGTCTCAGCACCAAAGCTTTAAGAAATAGGTATATCATGTCTTTCTCTATTTCAGAGTACAGAGAAGGAAGAAAAACTTTAACTTTGGTAAAAAAACTTTAAAAGGAGAATAAAAGAAAGAAGTATAGATTAATCATATTTACAAACATAGTTGCATCATCCTAAATAAAATAATATCAAATTATCTCTAACAGTGCATTTTTAGAAACAAGTAGAATTTACTTTAGGAATGTAAGAATAATTTAACATCAGAAAATATACTAATGTTCGCATTGGCTGATGAACAGAGAAAAAGAATGTGATTATCTTAATAGAGGCAGACAAACTTGGTAAAATTCTATAATCAAAAAATGAGAACAGGGGCTGGCCCGGTGGCATAGTGGTTAAGTTCATGGGCTCTGCTTTGGCAGCCTGGGGTTCACAGTTTCTTGATCCTGGGTGTGGATCTAGCACCACTTGTCAAGCCATGCTGTGATGGCATCCCACATAAAATAGAGGAAGATTGGCACAGATGTTAGCTCAGTGACAATCTTTCTCAAGCAAAAAGAGGAAGTTTGTCAACAGATATTAGTTCAGGGCCAATCTTCCTCACAAAAAAAGAAAAAACAACAACAAGAAAACCAAGAACAAAATACAAAACTCAGAGCAAGTTAGAAATAGAAGGAAATTTTCCAAACATGAAAAATGCACTATGAGGAACTTTGAGCAAACATCATATGTCTGTGAATGATTAATTAGAAGCATGCCATTTTGACCAGGAAAAAGACAGGAATGGGTGCCTACTATCAATACTCTTCATTACTCTTTACTGGCGGTCCTAGCCAGTGCAATAAGACAAGAAAAAGAAATATGTGTACACATTGGAAAAGAAGAGACAGATCTGTTTTTATTTTTGGTGATATAATTGTTTTACATAGAATAATGAAGAAACTCCATAGATAAATCATTAGAACTAACAGGGAAATTTAGAAAGCTTGTTGGATAAAACATCAATATACAAAAGTTGAATGATGTTTCTTCCCACATAAAATAACATAAAGAAGTAGGATAGCTGGAAACAAATTTAACTAAAAATGGGCAAGATCTTTGTGGAGAATGTTGCAAACATTATTGAAAGGCACAAAGGAATGCCAGAGTAGAAAGATAAACCAAGATCCCAGATGAGAAAAGCTAAAATTGTAAAGACATTAATCCCTGTCTCCATAATTAATCTATGAATTCAGTGCTCTTTCAGTAAAAATATCTCATCACGTGATTCTAAAACTATTACTAAAACACAAAGAGCCAAGAAAATTAGTGTCATTCTGAAGAATAATAAAATAGGGGAACTAACTCTACTAGTTCAATAAATCAGTCTAGAATAATTGGTTTTCCATGAAATTAGATGCCTAATCATACTAACACAAAAATAAATTCCAGGGGGATTAAATTTCTAAAGGTTAAGAAAACTAATACTTTCAGAAAACAATATAGAAAAATATCTTTGTGAATGCGGATATCTTTCTTAAACAAGATGCAAGAAGCATAAATCATAAAGGAAAAGATTTATGGCTTTCACTATACTAAAACGTTAAATTGTTAAAAACAAAAGAACCTCAAAGAAAGTTAAAAACAACAATAACAACAAAAAACAACCAACCAAACACTGGAAGAAGATATTTGCAACTCAACAACTAACAGGCAATGATTATTCAAGACATAAAATGAGGTCCTACAATTCTTTAAAAAGAGATGGTCTAATGAAAATGTGCAAAGGATATGAACAGTCAATTCACAGAATAAGTAACCCAAATGGCCAGTATTTACAGGAAAACATGCTACTCACAGCAGGAATTACTGATATGCAAATTAAAACCAATCAGATCAGTAGGAAGAAATTTGGCAAGTAAATGAAATGGAAATTTTCAGGACTTGTCAAAACCACTTTTGAAAGAAATTTGTCAATATCTAGTAAAGTTGAAGAGAATGCTGTATCTGACCCATTTCCAAATATGTATATCATAGAAATTTTGCATAGGGAAACATGTACAAGAATGTTAATGCAACATTATATGTCACTTATAGTCTGCTACAGAGAGAATGGGTTTTAAAATTTGGCATATTTATACAAAAGGATGGCTTTCTGGCTCTTAAAATGAATGTGCTAGAGGACTATGCATTTAATAATTAAATTTCAAAACATTTGAAGCCACAAAAGAAACAAGTGTGGGATAATATATACAGTATGATAACATATTTATATAAAGTTATATAAAGCCTGACATCATGCAAAGAAAGTGCTATATATTGTTATTGAAAATTTATGCATGGAAATGATAAACACTAGATTAGGGATATTCAGGCTAGTTGCTCTGGGGAAGGGAATAGAAAACAATATCTAGTCAGGCTTTGGTATTTTAAATATTTCTTACAATATTTCTTAAAAAATCAGAAACAAGTGTACAAAAGTATTAGGATTTGACAAAGCTGGTGGAGGGAAGGGTTACATGGGCTTTTCCCATGTCCGTTCTCTGTATTTTTCTCTCTGATGTGTTTCATGGAGAAGATGGAGAAGAGAGGATGAGTGAGCATCTCACGATGGAGTTATGATCATGGATTTATGAATGATGAATTAAACATTGGCGTTCAAGCAATGTTACAGACAACGAGGCTTCTGACAGACTTGTTGCTCCACTTTACGAAGTGCGCTTTTCAAAGTCCTCTCCCTGTCCATCACCTCCAACCACTTCCAGATCAATATACACTTCTGCATTCAGACAAGTGGAGAAGGAGAAAACTGGTATTTCCAGGCACGCTCTCTTTACAGGGCGAACGTGTGTGACTGGAATTCACTTACCAAGATTACAGAAACAAAAGACCTTTTCGGGGAGTAACTGTTTGGGGCTTTAGGAGCTCATGGAGCTCTGTGTTCCCAGTTGGTTCACAGAGGTAGTTAATAGGGGTGGGCAATATTTTTTTCAGTATTTCAAATAGCCTAATAGAAATTGAACAGTTACTCAAACTAGGACCACAAGAGCTAAGTAATGTTGCCTTCTTGATCCTTTGCGTGGAATATATCGGTGTGGTTTTACTAGCTACCTCTTACTGTTAAGGGGGCTCTCATGGACGCTTATAATGTTATAGGAATGTTTGAGCATCTTAGCAAAAACAATAGAAGAGTCCAAAAGCTTGAGTGGGAAAGATTGGGAAATATAGGTTTGCAAGAATGTTTCTGAAGAAAGAGATGTAGACAGATTTCATGATTTAGTCAGGCCCATTCAGTCAGACATGGCATGGCCAGGACTTAACCTCATGGTCAGTTCGAGCATTCTTCCCACTGGCGACAATCCCCTCTCCAGTACCACCCAGTGTTAGTGTCAGTCTCTAACTCGCCCAAAAGCTGTGAGGCAGGCTGAGCCAACTCTGGATGCAGAGGCAATGTGTTGTAGCGAGAATATTGGATTTAAAGTCCTATGTCTAAGTCCTGGAGATTCTACTTACTGGCTTGTAGCATTGTCTTCTTCCACAGAACAGAGTTACACTGAAAAGCATCTGCCCAGGCAGGGATTATTTCTCAGCATCATCCTTTTGTGTCCCAATGGGGTCCACGTCACTGGTTCCAGCCCTAGAACATCAGCAGAAGTTACATATATCCCTTCTGAACCCAGGAGCTTAAATGCACGAATGCTTATTCCGCTCCCTCTTTCCCCATCTGCTTACTGATGCAGAGATTTGAAGATTAGAGGAAGGTGAAGACACAGAGGCAAGGAGCCTGGATTTCTGAATCACCTCGTGGATGACTCTCCACTGATCAGGAACGCCTGTAGCGGGCAGTAAGATAATCAAAAAGTAAGATTTACTGTATTATGCTTCTGAAATTTTGGTATTAGTTTGTTACAGCTGCTAGTATTACCCTAAGTGGTGTACAAATTCCGTGACCTTTAATGTATCATTCACTTCTGTGCTTCAGTTTCCTTATCTGAAAAGAGGATAATAGTTCCTAGATTCCATACAGGGTTATTGTAGGTCTCCAATGAGATGTGAGAAGAGAGTACTTTATGAACGGTAAGGTGGTGTCATTACTGTCTCTGAGGCAAATTGAGGGCAGCCACTTAGAGCTCCAAAATTTAAGTATCCTCCTAGCAATTATAGGAAGCAGAATAGGACTCATTCTACAGCTGCCACCAAAACAGAATGAACTTTAGCACTTAACCGCATCGCTCCCTTGCCGTAATTCCTTAAGCTTCATACTTGCTTCCCTTTAGTGACACCTTTTCAATCAATCAGTCAATCAAAAAATAATTAATCCATAGGTATTTGGTACCTGCCATGCTCAGGGCATGCAGTTAAGCTTTTCCTGATTTTTATGCATTTCATTCTAATGATTAATATTCACCTTGATGGCTATTTCCCTGTTTATGGAAAAGAAGATGAAAGGCATACAAAAGACAAAATAAAATTACCCATAATCCCACTTCAGTAATAATCACACATAGGTGAATATTTTTTAAGACTTTGTTTTTCCATACATGTGTAAATTTTTAATACAAAAATGGGGACCATAGTCTACATACCGCTATGTAAATATGCTTTTTTCACTCAAAATATCATGGACATTTTTCCAGGTCAATAAATACAGAATTACATAATTATTCTTAGTGGTTATGAGGATTTTACTGTTTGGATATTTGATTATTTATTCAACCAATTCTCTTGATAAAAATTTAGGTCATTTAATATTTTTCAATATTATAAATAACACTGCAACTTTTTTTTGTACATGTACAGATCTTTGGCATATTTGTTTGATTATTTTCTGAGGAGAAAACCCTAACATTGGCATTTCTGCATCAAAATATAGGTGTGTTTTTAGGGTTTTTCCTTCAGAGTGCCCAATTACTCCAGAAACAGTTTTACCTTTCTATTTTCTAATAAGGGTAAGTGTTTACATTTCTATTTTAAAATCCCTTGCATATGAGAAAATGAAAAGGCAATTAGTGCTCTGTGCAGTGTTATTTGTTCTGGGCTTTACATCTTCGAACATATTCCAAGATGTCCTCCTTTCCCTATGATTTTATTCTTCTTCCCTTTCCTCTCAGTGTCCGCTCCGCCTTCAGGAACTGAGCCCTCATGCTGCTCCCTTGCTGCTGAGAGGCATCCACAAGACCTGTACCCCCAGACCCACTCCATACTCCACACAAAATTACTCTTATTCCTATCTTTTTCTCTATCAAAGATGAAATGCCCATGGTGAAGGTTTATCTCATCTAATATTTAGGGGGGCTTTCTTTAAGTTAGGTAATTCACACTAAATGAATGTGAGATAACTGGCTTAATAGGTTAACTCTCTCAACAGGCTGTAACACCGATAAAGGGTCATTTTAATAGAGACTCTTTTTGGTGGAAGACTTCCAACTCTCAGTTCTGGGTTCCAAGTGCTAGCCATACAAAAGGCCTTACTTATAGGTAAATGGGAATTTATATTCGTGCCATTGATTGTCTTCCAAACTACCCCCACCCCCCAAAATCCTAGCAGTTGCCTTTCTGAGTCGCTACTTATTCTGTTTTATAGGTTTGGACAGCCTTAATCAATAAATATGGGGTTGATCACTTGAAGCAATTTTTATGGTGTACAGGTTAGGATAAAGATGATCATTGTTGTTAATTAATATTGAGCTACCATTGCATGTGTGATAGCTATTTCTTTTCTAAAAAATAAAGAAAATACAATCTAGCACTCATGAGTTTTATAATTTAAATGAAACAACATAGATAATAAATGCAGCAAATGGTGTAGGGAATAGGTTAAGTATATTCAAAATTAACATACATGAAACACCTCAACTGTCATATTTCACTGACTGAATTGCATATTGACTGTTTCTTGGTGTGAAAAGATACTCTAGTGCAATTTACTGAGTTATATCATGCTTGCTACCTGGAAAGTAAAAATGAATTAAAGATTTCTTAGTATTTATTTTCATCAGTCTCTAGGTAAATACAATCAAGTAAGAACATTGGAGGGGACTGGAGTCTTGTATATATTCGGAATATAAATATGATCCTGAGTTGAACGTGAGCATCTGTCAGACAAACTGACGTGACTTGGCAGAAACACTTAGACAGCTCTGTTCTTCCCCCCTCACCAGATTCACTGAGATACAATGGACATATAACAGGGTGTAAGTTTAAGGTGTACAGCTTGATGATTTGATACATGTGTATATTGCAAAATGATCACCATAATAAGGTTAGTTAACACATCCATCACCTCATATAATTACCTGTGTTTTTGGGTGGTGAGAACATTTAAGATTTACTCTAAGCAACTTCCAAGAATACAATACAGTATTATTAACTATAGTCACTATGCTGTGCCTTAGATCTCCAGAACTTATTCATCTTATAATTGGAAGTTTATACACTTTGAGTAACATCTTCCCACTTCCCCCACCCATCAGCCCCTGGAAACCACCAATCTACTCTTTGCTTCTCTAAGTTCTTCTGAGTAACTTCTGAGTTCTTCTCTGAGTTCTCTGAGTAACTTTTTTAGGTTCCATAAAGTGAGATCATACAATATTTGTCTGTCTCTGTCTGACTTATTTCACTTAGCATAATGCCCTCAAGTTTCATCTATGTTGTTGTAAACGGCAGAATTTGCTAGTGCTTCTTTTTTTTTTTTTTGTGAGGAAGATTCATCCTGAGCTAACATCCCTTGTCAATCCTCCTCTTTTGCTTGAGGAAGATTAGCTCTGAGCTGACGTCTGTGCCAATCCTCCTTTAGTTTGTATGTGTGATGCCTCCACAGTGTGGCTGATGAGTGGAGTGGGTCTGCACCTGGGGTCTGAACCCGCGAACCCAGGGCTACCAAAACGGAGGGCACGGGACTTTAACCACTCAGCCATGGGGCCGGCCCAAGGATTTGCTTCTTTTTTACAGCTGAATAACAGTCCATTATATGTATATTGCATTTTCTTTATCCATTCATCTGTCGATGGATACTTCGGTTGTTTCTTTATTTCTTTGTCTTTGCTACTGTGAATAATGCTGCAATGAACATGAAGATGCAGATATCTCTTCAAGATAGTGATTTCGTTTCCTTCAGATGTATACTCAGAAGTGAGATTGCTGGACCATATGGTAGTTCTATTTTTAGTGTTTTGAACAACCTCCTTACTGTTTTCCATAGTGACTGTATCAATTTACACTCCCACCAAGCGTGTACAAGGGTTCCCTTTTCTCCACAGTCTCCCCAGCACGTGTTATCTCTTGTCTTTTCGGTGACAGCCATGCTAACAAGTGTGAGGTGATATCTCATTGTGGTTTTGATTTGCATTTCTCTGGTGAATAGTGATTTTGATCACCTTTTCATATACCTGTTGACCATTTGTATGTCTTCTTTGGAAAAATATATATTCAAGTCCTCTGCTCATTTTCTTAATTGATTGTTTCGTGCTGAGTTGTTTGCCTTCCTTATATATTTTGGATATTAACCGCTTATTAGATGTGCAGGATGCAAATATTTTCTCCCATTCTGTAGATTGCCTTTTGATTTTATTGATCATTTCTTTTGCTGTGCAGAAGCTTTTTAGTTTGATGTAGTCCTCTTTGTTGGTTTTTGCTTTTGCTGCTTGTGCTTCTGGTGTCACATCCAAAAAATCGTTGCCAAGACCCATGTCAAAGAGCTTTTCCCCTACGTTTTTTTCCTAGGAGTTTTACGCTTTCAGGTCCTACATTTATGTATTTAATCCATTTGAGTTCATTTTTGTGATTGATGTAAGATAGGGATCCAACTTCATTCTTCTGCTTGTGAATATCCAGTTTTCCCAGCATCATTTGTTGAAGAGATTATCCTTGCCCCTTGAGTGTTCTTGACTCCCTTGTCAAATATTAGTTGACCACATATGCATGGGATTATTTCTGGGCTCTTGATTCTGTTCCATTGTTCTATGTGTCTGTTTTTATACCAGTACAATACCATTTTGATTAGTATAGCTTTGTAATATAGTTTGCAATCAGGAAGTGTGATTCCTACAACTGTTGTTCTTTCTCAAGATTGCTTTGGCTATTCAGGGTCTTTTGCAGTTCCATATGAATTTTAGCATTATTGTTTCTATTTCTGTGAAAAGTACCATTGGAATTTTGACAGGGATTAAACTGAATCTTTAGAAGGCTTTGAGTAGTATGGACATCTGACAATATTAATTCTTTTAATCCATAAGCACAGGATAGCTTTACCTTTATTTGTATCTTCTTCAATTTCTTTCATCAACGTCTTAAATAGTTCTGTTTTTAATTTTCAAGGAATCCTTTAGGGGACTTACCCTGTTCACAAGATTTGTAGATTTTTCACAGAGTATTTACTACTAAAAATTATTACTAAACAATCAACCTAATTCATAGTTTTCAGCTTTGTGAGTTCTGCTGTGTCTAGCCTGGATGAGAGTTAATTGGAATTTTGGTTATTAAAATATAACATAATTCTGTTGACTCATAATAATGCAGGTAATCAGAGGGGCACATTTGGCTGTAATATATATCATAAAAGATTTTATATCATGTAGGATATCAGTATCACTATTAATACCATATTTTATTGAAAGACCAAGTGAGAAATTGTGGCAGCAGCCTTAGAATACTAATATAGATTTTGATACCTACCTTGAAGTCAAGCGATGACATATTAAATACCTAAAAGCTTGTGGAAGTGGCTTTGGAATTGGGCAGTGGGCAGAGACTGGATGAATTTTGAGAAGCATAGTAGAAAAAGCCTACGTCGCCTTGAACAGACTGTTAGTAAAAATATGGATGTTAATGACTCTGCTATTGAGGATTCAGAAGAAAGTGAGGAGTATAGCGGAGAAAACGTATATCACCTTCGAGAATATCTGAATTGTCACGAACAGACTGCTGGTAGAATTATGGATATTAAAGGCACTGCTGGTGAGGGCTCGGAAGGAAATGAGGAACATGTTATTTGAAACTGCAGGAAAGGAAATCCTTGTTATATAGCGGTAGAAAGCTTAGGAGAATTGTGTCCTACAGTTACACAGAAAGCAGAAATTTTAAATGACTAACTTAGATATTTAGCTGAGAACATTTCCAGGTGAAGTATTGAAGGGCCAACCTGGTTTCTTCTTGCTGCTCATAGTGAAATGTGAGAGGAAAGAGATAAGTGGAGAAAAGACTGATAAACAAAAAGGAACCATACTTGATGACTTGAAAAATGTTCAGCCTATCCAGATTGCAAATGATGCTAAAATTAATAGATTTACTGTCAGGGAAATGTGCACCAGAGAAAAGACTAAGATACGACTGGAAAACCTTTTGCTAAAATCTCAGAAAGATCAAAAGGTCAGTGTATTCATTCAAACAAAAGGCTCTTTGAAAAGATTGTCTCCTAGATCTCCCTAGACAGCTCAGCAGAAGCCAAAATAGAGATGCAATATCTAGGATTTGGCTGTGGAAAAGCTTCTTGTCTAATTGAGTGACATACACAGGAGACTCACAAAGTTCTTGATAATTTTATATCAGCAGAAACACTGTCAGCTTGTACTGAAAGGGATAGAGAGAATAGAAAATGAAAGGCTACTGGATCCCTAAAATTCTACAAGCAGGACATGGGTTGAGAAAACTACTCAGCTACAGGGGCTGGCCCCGTGGCCGAGTGGTTAAGTTCGCGCGCTCTGCTGCAGGCGGCCCAGTGTTTCGTTAGTTCGAGTCCTGGGTGCGCAGACCACGCTGAGGCAGCGTCCCACATGCCACAACTAGAAGAACCCACAATGAAGAATACACAACTATGTACCGGGGGGGCTTTGGGGAGAAAAAAGAAAAAATAAAATCTTTAAAAAAAAAAAAAAAACTACTCAGCTACAAACATGTGCTACCTTTCATGAAAACTCACAGCTTCTACCTGATCTTCCTACTTCAGTCCGATTAATTTTGATTACTTGGATGTGCTTAAAGTTGATAATGGATACCTACAACGTCCAGGATAATGCCTTAGCCTGGCACCCCATCTTCTTTGCAATCTAGCCCTAACCTGCATTAGCAACTGCTAGTTCAAGAAAACAGTTTCTGAAATTCTTCCATGACTACTGCTTGTCACAATATCCAGACATGTTCTCATGCCATTTACCACACTGGGAATAAACTCTCTCTTTCTCATTCTCTAAGTCATACCCAACAAATCCTTTCTTGAGATAGTAATTTGTTGTTGGTGGTGCTGTTGAGTTGATTACAACGTCTAGTGACTCTGTACACAGAAGAATGGAACCTTGCCCGATCTTTTTGTGCCATCAGACAATGCTCTGCTGCTATTCATAGGGTTTTCATGGCCAATTTTTTTTGGAAGTGAGTGCCCAGGTCCTCTTCCTAGTCTTAGTCTGGAAGCTCCACTGAAACTTGCCCACCATGGGTGATCCTGCTCATTTGAAATACCAGTGGCACAGCTTTCAGCATCACAGCAAAATGTAGCTGCCATAGTATGACAACTGGCAGATGGGTGATGTGGTTCCCTCACCAGGAAACAAACCTAGGCTGTGGCAGTGAGAGCACCAAATCTTAACCACTAGATCACTAGGGCCAGCTGAGATAGTAATAGCTCTTTTAAAAATTTTAACATTCTTGTCACTCTAAGGAAATATATTCCCTGAGGCTAGGAATAATATCTTACTTATTTTTAACTTATTTTATGTTTTTGGTGAGGAAGATTGGCCCTGAGCTAATATCCATGCCAGTGCTCCTCTACTTTGTATACAGGACGTTGCCACAGCAAGGCTTGATGAACAGTGTGTAGGTCCATGCCCAGGATCTGAACCCTGTGAACCTGGGGCCATCGAAGCAGCATGTGAACTTAACCACTATGCCACTGGGTCAGCCCCTCACTTATTTTTTTTTAACAGTAGTTGTTTGAGGTCTAATTTATATATGGTAAAATGTTACATGCATATCAATAATTTTTTACTTATAATCGTCTCCCAGATCAAGATAAAGAACATTTCTATCAGTCCCAAAGTTTCCTTGCGCCCTCACAGGCAACTATCATTTATATTTCTATTCCTTATAGTTGGTGTGTTCTTAAATTTCCTGGAAATGAAGTTAAACGATATGTACTCCTTTGTGTCTTCCTTATTTTTGCTTAATATCATGTTTTTTGATTCATCCATGTTGACGAGTATATTAGCAGCTCTTTTATTATTCTCATATAATAGATTGCTACTCAGCAACAAAGGAGAATGAGCTACTCATACACCTAATAACGTGGAATGAGCTACTGATACAATCAACAACATAGATGTCCATGGATATCCACTCTCCTATTGATGGACATTTGTGATGTTTCTAGTTTTTGGCTCTTATGAATAATGCTTGGAAAATTCTTGTTCAAGCATTTTCTGGACTTATGCATTTATTCATCTTGAGTGTATTCCTGGGAGAGAATGTGTGTATATGTTTAACTTTATTAGAAATAAACAGCCAAGTGATTTTCCAAAGTGGTTGTACATTTTATATTCTCACTGAAAATATATGAGAATTCTCTTTGATCTATATGCACACCAGCACTTGGAACTGTCAGCCTTTAAAACTTCCCATTCTAGTTGATGTGTAGTAATATCTCTTTGTGGTTTTACTTTGCAATTCTCTGATTACCAGTGATTTGAACTTTTTTTTCTTTTTGCTGAGGAAGATTGGCCCTGAGCTAACATCTGTTGCTAATCTTCCTCTTTTTGCTTGAGGAAGATTGGCCCTGAGCTAACATCTGTGCCAATCTTCCTCTATTTTGTATATGGGTCACTGCCACAGCATGGCCACTGATGAGTGGTGTAGATCCATGCCTGGGAACCAACTCAGGCTGCAGAAATGGAATGCACAGCACTTAACCACTAGGCCATGGGGCTGGCCCTGATTTGAACTGTCTTTTTCTGTGTTTATTTGTGGCCCCATTCAGATGTCTTCTTTGAGGAAGTGCCTAGTCAAATATTTTGTTCTTTTTAAAAATTTAGCTGTTTATATTTTTAAGTATATTAAGTATCTCTTTAGTAACAATTTATGGGAGTTCCTTATATATTATATTCTGGACATGAGTTCTTTGTGAGATATATATTTTTTTTCTCCTAGTCTGTGGCTTGCCTTTACTAGTGTTTTCCAATTTTTTTTAATAGTTTACAATTAAAAAGAGCTGTCATAGCATCCAACCTACTAAACGACCCTTAAATATGCATTTTTTTATTACCTCGTAAGACACACAGCAAGTAAGACTAATAGCGATTATTTCTGGATGAGGTTGCTCTTGTAGGTTTTATTTCCCCTAAAGGCTGATTATGAAATGCATCCCACATTTTCTACATCAGCCATTTATTTTTCTAGATTATCTTGATTCCAGCAAACGATTATCATGAAATCCTTTGCCTCTTTGTTTTTTGGTTGATTGGTTGTTTGAATCATTGGTGCATCACTGAAGCTTAATGATGACAAAATTATCTCAGCTCGCTCTGGGGCATTTCAGAAATCATGTTTTCAAATTTTTTCTCACTTTTTCCTTTAAAAGAGTCTTTAAAACTGATTCTCATAAATTGAGCAAATTTCTCATATAACATCCGGCAGTTTGAGAGACATAATCTAACGAGGGTGGCAGCAGCATAGGAACACTAACACTGGGTCCATTGGGAAGTCCTTCATTCCATGAACACCAAATGGTTAAATGATACCTTAGTGACTTCTGAAACATAGCAATAATTTGCCTGGATCTTTGATTTGTAGTTAACAGAAATAACATGATCTAATTTCAGATAATTAACTCTGGACATGTTTGTACCTGTGGCTGGGTGGAGAGCAGTTGGAGTTGGAAATGTGACCCCATAAGAAAGAAGTGTGGTTATTTCACAGCTATTGAAACCATGGTTTTATTATCTTGGAGTAAGAGGATGATGACTGCTATAGAAACAAGAGTTCCAGGAGGAGGAAAAGGGGGGGGCTGGGAGATAATGGGTGATAATGATGGCAAACACTTATAAGGATGTCAAATGAATTGAGTTCAAATCTGTTAAAGTTATCCACTTGATTTTTTTTTAGTTTGAAAATCCATTCTCCATTACACTTTTAATCACCAAATTATTGGAAATGAATTTGGCCTAAGTTAAGTGGCCAAATTTTACCTTAACATAAATATTTGAGTGCCAGCCAAATATTATTGAGTGTCCTGAAGATACTATGGTTCATGAGACAGACGTGTTTCTTGCCCTTGGAACTTGGTCTGTTGGGAAGGACAATTAAAAATGTAGTGTGAACTAGAATGAGTGTTGGAGATGGAAATTTAGAGTGAAGTGGGAGGACATAGCCTGGGTACCTATCTTAGAGTGAGGGGTACAAAGAAGGCCTACCTAATGTAGAGTCACCAAACGGAACGGGACTACAAATAGCAATTAGCCTGGTGAAGGTGGCATGGAGGAAGAGAAGAAGGAGAACAGAGTAAAGAAAGAATTGGTAAAGTGTGAAAGTGGGTTACTTAGAAGAAAAATCTTAGTTTGTTCAACTTTCAGTGTATTCTTATTAAAATTTGACTTGACGGTGCATTTTAACATTTTTGAAAAATCGATTACATCATAAACATCTTTCTTGAATATGACAAAGAACTTTCACTCAAAGTTCAAAATTCTCTAATTTTTTCTTTTCAATTTATGGCTTGTCACAGAAACTCCTTATTGGGTATTTAAGGGTCGGCCATGGTTGGGCCTCACTCAGCAGACCTCTCTCACTTGACCTCCCACGTAGGTACTGGCTTACTTATTACTTACTGTTTATGTATTACTATTGTGGTTTTTTCCTAATTGTCAAGATTCCACTAGATCTCCCAGGATAAAGAAACTTTAAGACAAATTCTTTAATTTATTTTGGGAATTTATAAAAAAGAAAAATTGAAGAAGATGTTTGCATTTGTTCCAATTTTTTTCAATGCCCTGGAGTTGCTTCCTCACTTAAAGAAAAATATAAAGCTACAGAAATCATATAAAGAGATAATTGCCATAGATGCTTTATTATATTTTTGCCCCTTTAACATACATTGTATTTTATTTTAAATAACATGTCATAATTAATTTCTTTATATTTTTTTCTAGTCAACAAAACCAACTTTATCTTAAATCCGTCTACAGTATTTGTTCCTGAGATGTATCTCTGTACCTCTCCCTGATTTGCAGCAAATCCATGCACTGTGCAACAACTGGTCCTCCCAGAGTGCCCGGGGTTCACCTTCACTTCTCAGAAATGACAAATGACTTTTGTCCCCTGAAGCACCTTATACTCACCCTCCCCCCTTTTCTTGAAAGTAGTAGACTTGAAACTGGAGAGCCTATAAGGCACAACAGGGAGTGAGAAACTCTGTGAAGGAGGAGGGAATAAAGGATACGTTCAAGCGGTAATTTATTTATTTTTATATTTTTCTTTAAAGATTTTATTTTTCCTTTTTCTCCCCAAAGCCCCCTGGTACATAGTTGTGCATTTTTAGTTGTGGGTCCTGCTAGTTGTGGCATGTGGGATGCCGCCTCAGCACGGCCTGACGAGCGTCGCCTTGTCCACGTCCAGGATTTGAACAGGTGAAACCCTGGGCCGCGAAGCAGAGCACATGAACTTAACCACTCGGTCATGGGGCCGGTCCCTATTTATTTTTTGAAAGTAGAATATTCCACAGACTCTTTGGATGTTCAAGACAAGTTTGTCAATCTTTCCTTCACACACCTACCAAAAACATAAGAGATGTGTTGAGAAGAGTTTGGATGTAAGAACCCAGGAATATATTAGTGTATGGACAGAGGGAAAACTTCGACTAAAGGAGACAGTAATCTGTTTTACTTTTCTTCTATAATTTCTGTGTTATGTTGAATTTATTTACTTCTTGAACATTTATTAGACATTTGCCTTGCTATAACTTGAGGTAAAAAAAATATGATGATATTTAGGTCCATTTTTTATCTATTTGTAAGAGGAGACAAAGGTATTAGGAAGGCCCAAAGTATTAGAAGGTAATTACTTCATGAATTATCACATCTAATATAAACTGACTTCTTGGTAATGCTTGGCGTGGGACAAGCCTTCTCCCTTCCAGCCTCTCTGTCATGTGGCCAGGTGAGGATCGCGTGTTTTCACTGCACCTTAGGTCTGGTAACTGCAATTCCTTGTGTTTACTGCAATAAGCGTGTAAAAGTGAGGAAGGAGAGAGAAAAGCCAGGGCCTCTGGAGGAGAGGGGTGTGCTGTATGGAGCTCATGGAGGAGGTCATGGAAAGTTCCGCGAGCCTGGAGCGGAGGGAGGCATCTCAGGCCAGGAAGAGGGAAGAGAAGTCTGCAGACATGATGGGAATGTCTGAAGAAGAGGAAGGGATTGTTTTCTCTGTGACCTTGTATAGAAGAGGGGACTTGGGTCAGACATTGCTGCTGTTGTCCTTAACAGCACTTTTTTATTCTGGCTATCAATGCAATACACGCTGTCAGAGAAAATGCAGGTAAATTTGCTAAGAGTAGATCTCAAGTCTTCTCAGCACACACACACACACACACACACACACACACAAATGGTAACTATGTGAGGTGCTGGATATGTTCATTATCTTGATTGTGTTAATCATTTCACAATGTATATGTGTATCAAAACATCACATTGTACACCTTAAATATATGCAATTTTTATTTGTCAATCATTCCTCAATGAAGCTGGGGGGAAAAGAAGAAAACACAGAGAGGTATAGACTAATAGAAAAATATTCTTAGGAATATTCAAGAATGTGTAAGAGAAAGCACCTCCATTCCACAGAAGCCAGTTATATCATCAATGGCCCCGCATATGCCCGCTGTTCCTTTTTGCTCTGCCCTTTGGGATGGGAACCCAATGAATGTGCACCATTTTGTTATTTTTTCCTCAGATTCTGCCTAGTCCCAATCCTGTTGAGGAAAATAGGCAGCCTTCTATGTTCGTTACAGCAGACGGTCCTTCCAGGGAAGAGGACTTACTGGGAAGCTTCAGGGTCTCTGATTTGGGGGCCTTTCAAGTCTTCATTCAAGTTCGTTCCCAGCAGCCTTTCTTGAGGTATTCACCAAAGTTTGAAAAAAATCAAACAAACATAGCTCTTCTCTTCAAGATGGAATCTTCCCACAGATTTTGAATATGTTCTCTTTCCATCCTAGACAAAAACAAGAAGGTATTAAGAAGCCTGTAAGGTCTTGTAAGAAACTAGTTTTGCCTTTAGAAAAAATGTTGCGTATTCCTCTGATAGACTAAGCGGAACTGCAGTTAGGGTTTCCCGTTGTCTGGCGGGGTGAAAAGTATGAATATGTTTCACCTTCTAACTTCTCTACATGCTGAGGTTTTGACTTTTGAGGATGAAATGGAAAATCACAAGCTGTTGAAGAATCCATCAATAGCAGATGATTGTGACACACATATGATGTGTATACAGTATACGTACAGTAGGGAATATTATCTTGTTAGAAAATGAATGTCCTCTTCCGGCTTGAATCTAAATCTTTAAGTGGCTTACATTTGGGTTTCTACTGATAGATTTTATTTCACTGGGACTTTTCAGTAACTGCTCATTCTTTGTTTCCTCAGAACTTTTACTGCTTGGTTTTCCTATAATTCCTCTAACACCCGAAATAAAGCTCTGAAAGTTGGAGAGTAAATTGAATCAATAGCCTAAAGTTCTGGTGATGTACTCTATTGAATACATTTTTTTTTATTGGAAAGCAAGACTTTTCTAAAAACAGTTTTTCTGTCTGCATATGTATCTATGCATGTGACATATGGCACTTGTGAATATATAGGGTTACCTTATTACTATGGGTTACCAGTGGCAACATGTGCACTGAGCTAGATCCTTCCTGGATTTTAATATTATGTCTGTAAGTCATACGCTGGGAGATCAGAAGATCGTGAAAATGGACTAGTCCGCCCAGACTATATGATTTTTTAATGGTCATTTTATACGTATATATAGTGCAACCAGTGGAAAAAATAGCAAAAGGTCAAGAAAGCACCATATAGGTCTCAATTGAAAAAGGCAAAGGAAATTAGTGAGTTCAGCTTCTCGCTGTGACCTCCTTTCCATTGGACATGCTTTTGGGTTCTCTCTGTGACAATACATTGAACAAGCTTCTCCCAGGTTTCTGCAACTGGGGACATAGCAGATGGTAAAGGATAAAGGCTATGGGTGGACAAGAACGGGTGTTCTCTCTGTAATGAGAATTTTAATTTAGGGAAAGTACTACTACGTGGATTTTTCCACTTATTAAAGAGAATTTAGCCATTTTTCATTCCCACCATTATTTGTTTGAAATACACACATCGTACCTTCTTGGCCTGGGGAATAGAACCCGTCTGAATGAAGGAAGTAGAGAGGACTAAAGACAACATTATAGAAAAATAGAAATTACTTCTGGCAATTTGTATGCACATAGCTCTCCATTATTCATGAGCTGCTTCTTCAGTTTTGAATGATCAGCGTCTTTGCTGTTCTTTCTTCTCCCTTCTGTTTCCACCATGTTGGCATTTCACTGCTCATTAATAATTGTGGGAAGAAGAAAGGGAATACATTAATTGATGATTGCATCAATCAATACATGACTTTCCACTGGTATGAAAGTGCTGGTGGCATTTTAAAAAGGTAGATGCTCATGGCTAAACTACCAGAGGGAGGTGGGGAGTGGGTTTGTGATTATTTTTCCTCATCAGCAGAGAAGGTGATCGTCCCCTGGCTTTCATGAGGCATAATAAATACCCCAAATGAACATTTAGAGGAAATAGAATCCAAACACCTTTAAAGTTCCTATTTTGAAAAGAGACAGGAGAAATAATTTTAGTAGCACAAAAACAGAATTGAGAGTTTTCAGATACGTGTTTTATGTCTAGCTCTAATATCAGTACTGAGCACACGGAGAGGTGAACAACTGTGGTGCAATAGAGGGTAGGATTAGACAAGGCGCCGCCTCACCAAGGTATTTATTATGAACTATTCTCTTCTACCATTATCCAAGAAGCCTTCTCAGGCAAACACAGCGGCCTATCTTGTGCACTAATGCGACTGTCGGCAGGCTCAGATTGCCCCCCTCACCTTGTCACCTTATGTTGGTTATAGTGTATGCTAGAAACAGAAAGATGTATGAAATACCTGAAAGGGCATACCATCAAATTAGAGTAAAATACATATAATACCAAGAGAGCTGAGTTACAAGCCAAGTACCAAGAGAAAAGTGCAGACATCACGTGCTAGGAAAATTTGAAAGGAAGGGAGAAGTCACTGAGTGTTGAAGTGTTCAACAAAGACCCTTAGAGGAAGAGAGAGAGTTTGAGTTAGGCTTGAAGGAAGACCAATGGGAAGGAAGAGGGAGCGTTCCAGGCAAGGAGAATGGCAGGCACGTGACCCAGAGGTGGGAGGAGGCATGGCATTACTCTACCAGGCTGAGTAGAGCAGAGAGCTCACAGACGTGACAGGGAGGGAGCAGAAGGTCTTGAATACCGTGCTAAGGTGTTTTTCTTTGCCCAATATACGGTGAGTATCTTGAAAAGTGTTTACAACTGGTTCTGATTTTGGAGTCTCTCTTTTTTTTCTCTGTCAAAATCAGCAGAAGATATCCTTTTGGTCAAAGAATATGGCCGGGTTTTATGAGAAATGAGTCAATGGACCAGTTGTGACTATTTCCTATACTAGAGCTTAAGACAGATGGCAAAGCATCGTCTATTGGTCTATCAGGCCCTAGGAGCTAAAGCCAGGGGTCACACTGTGGTCTGGTACTGCCAGAGCTCAAGTTTAACCACTGCATTGTACCACAAAGGTATGCCAGCTATAGGAGTTTGAGTGGAAGGAACTATCCAGAAGGGATTATGTTACAGGACAAATTACATTTCATCTTCTTCATTATTATTAATAACCATGGTGATTTTCTTGCTACCCTCCTTGTGGGCTTTATAGTCTTCAACACACTTTCAAGTACATTATATCTCTTGATCCTCGCAGCAGTTCTGTTAAGTAGGCAAGAATTTTAAATTATAAAGTTTTTCTGGGTTCCCAATTATCTGTGTAATTAATCCTGGTTACATATGCACCACTCTCATTTGTATTGTCATAAAAATTATAATGAACAGTTTGCCCTTCTTTTTTTTTCCAAAATAGTTTAAAATTCAGGGCAGGTTGTTGAAATTCTCTCCAAAAGAGTGGGCTTCTTTCAGCATTGCCTTTTTCTCAAATTAAGAACCTCCGTTCCACATCAAAATAAAAGCTTGGATGCCATGAAGAATCATTTAGAACCAGGCGCTACATCTTTAACACTCCTTAATTACAACTGGGTAAGGTGACACACTTGGAAATCCTTGGAGAGTAGGCAGGTGATCTGCTACATGTGTTTATTTATCTAAAACAATTTAGCAATTTACAACCGTATCCACTCTGATTTGCCTGTCGTGGGGCATTTTCTTGGACTCTTTGATTTGGTCTACATCAGATTTTCTTTTCACATCAACTTATCCTCCAAGCAGTATACTTCTGTTGTTCTTGTTAGTGAGCCAAAAATTGCCCACACCCCTTGAGTAAATTAAAGATAATGCTGTAAAATACACATTTAAAATTCCAGTCTGCCACAGACCAACTTCATTGGTATGAAACTCAGACCCTTTCTTATTAAACACTGTTAAATATTCTCTTCATTTTCAAGACAAATATGAACAGAAACACAACCAAACATGTACTGTATTAAAATCATTGATTCACAATATTTAAATTTTCAGCTAGCCTCCAATTAGCAGGCTTTCCAATATTTGAACAGAAGACCATTTCAATGTAATTACAAACACATTTTAGGCATCTAAATTTTTTGCATAATTAGTTCCCTATTAAACTATTTATGTAGCCCTTTTTCCATCAGAAACAGAGAAAGCAGAACAATTTTATTCCTTACTGTTACAATAATTAACTATGCAAGTAGAACAGCATATTAATAGAGTATAATTTGTTTACATTTAAAAGAAAATTGTGTTAGATTAGCATAGCAAAAGACTATTTCCATATCCAGGCAGTAATATGCAGGCCTAATAGCAATTTACAGTGTAGTTAAAGAATATTATTAATAAAGTAATACAGTGTAATTCTGTTTGCCCCACCATATTTCACAATGTCCTTAATTACAGCTAATTCCATCGAGACTAATTTGGGTGTTATTAAGCAGTAGACACAGGAATCTTAAATACAACCTTTGCTAATAATAAATTTAGAAGTTACCATAGGACTTGTTCTTATAAAACACAGGTACACGATAAGTATTTGTATTTTTCTCCCCAGGGTGAAATCTATAAACATACACGTATGTAATTGATAGCTGAAAACAAGGCTTTCTGGGTTCAATGTTTTGTTAACCACTCAGTGAGAGGTTTATTATAAATAAGTACAGTTAAGGTGAGATGGGATAAAGGATGACAATTAGGTAACAATTTAGATTGGCAATCTAGGATTCTTTAAGGTGAAAATTTTCACTTATTAGTGGCTCGATTTTTTTAAACTGAAGCAATGATGGAAGTGGCTATACTATGTGATATGTTAGTATTTCTCCCTTGAGGGAAATTAATAATAATTCCTCCTACTTATTCCATACCCACATTTCACCAGGCACTGTGCAGGATGTTATAGACATGTTATCATCAGTTCTCAAGATGACCCTGTAAGGGAGGTAATATCTTATTCATTTTCCAGATCAGGAAACTGAGTCTCAGAAACTAGGGACTCACTGGAGGCCACACAGTTAGGAAAGAGTCAGTGAAGATTCAAAGACCCAGCATAGCTCCAAAACTCGGACTTTACAGAGATCTCGCCATTTCCTTTGTAGGATGTACACCTCTGATCTATTCAAAAGTGGATTAAAAAAAATTCCCTAGGCTTTGTTGCCCTTTTGGTGGTGCATCAGTATATTCTCCCAGTTTTGAATTAAGTAAAGATGCGGAACTAGACAATAGCAAGTCTTTCTATAACAACTGTAAGTATCAATATAGGCAAATGTGTGATAATGTTGAGAGTTCTCCTTTAATATGTTTGTTTGTTAACACTTTTTTCTTTTTTTAAAGACAAGGTGGGTAAAATCACTCTGGCTAGAATTCCAAGTGGTGTGAATTCCAGTCCTGCTTTTGCCTCTGTCTGGCTGACTCAAGATTCAGAATTGGTCTTTGAAAAGTAGAGGCCTGACATTGATAATATTCGAAAATTATTTGATGTTTAAAAGGCACTGAGCAATAAATACTTAATTTTCAGGTTGCTAATGGACACGCTTGAGCTTTATCTCTTTGCTCAGGCTTTGCTTACCTGCTCTATCACCTGAGAGCTGGGACATTCTGTAAACTAGAGTGGTGCTGCCTCATTACGCATCCCTTAAGCTGATAGAAAAATTGCATTTCTTTAGTGGACACAACTAATTTAAGGGCAAGGGAACTATGTTTAGGCTAGATGGTGAGAAGAAGCTGCTCTGCGATGAGGCTACTAGATCTGAGGCCAGGAGACCAAGGCCTGGTGCTGCCTCTTACTAGCTATGTGGAACTGGGCAAGTCACAACCGCTTAGGATTGGGCTGTCTAACAGAATATTCTGCAGTGATGGAAATGCTCCATATCTATGCTATCCAATATGGTAGCCACTATCCATATGTGGCTATTGAGCACTCGAAATGTAGCTTATGAGACCAAGAAACAGAACTTTAAATTTTATTTAATTTTAATTCATTTAAATTTAAATAGCCACATGTGGCTATCAGCTAACTTATTGGAGAGTACAGTCTTAGAGCATCAATCACTGTGCTCATAAAATAATGATAAAAACAACCTTTCTAAATATTTCAGAGTATAGCTGTGGACTTAAATAACATCATATTTCTAATGTGATTTGTAAACTCTAGGGCATCCTTCAAATATAAGTCATTAATTATAATAGTAACAACAACAATAATAATGGTACCAACAATGCTCACTGATTGGATATAACCCACAAAGTAGAAAATTCTGTTACCAAGCTTGGACTTTATCATTGTTGTCTACTTTTCTCTTTTCCATAGTTGTGTTGATCTCTGATTCCATGCTTCTTAGGGGCAGATGGCAGTCATTGCAAGCTTAATTATGTATACTATGGAGGGACCAAAGTAGATAAAAAGGCAGGGAGTCCGGAGAATTAGATTCTAATTGTAACTCTGCCATTGACTAACTGTGTAATCTTGGCTTCTGCTTAAACTCTGGGAGCCAATTTTCTATAAGCTTTGACCGAGGAAGTTCTCTTAACAGTTTACAGGCTCATAAAACGTTAGCGAGAAAAGGTACCTCAGAGATCATCTTGACCAGTCCCTTTCTTTTTCTAGGTGAGGACTCTGAAGCCTAGAGCTGATAAATGACTTGCCCAAGGTTGCTCAATTAGTTGGTGGCAGAACCAGGCTTAGGGGACAGGTCTTTGTCTCCTTGCTTCCCACTGTACTCCGTGCTGCCACTATATGATAACTCAAAGGTAGAGGAGTCACTGCCTAATGCCATTGAAGATAGATAGCAAATTGGTGACCACATATCCCCACAGGACTTAATCACGATTCTATAAGAGCTGTATAAACCCTGCTGTAATTAGCTTAGCACCATGAGGTGGATTCGTTCACGGAGCACACATTCCATTAACTAGCTTTGCAATTCAGCTTTCACATTTCTGAAAGAGTGGGGCCAGATGAGTCCATCTCCAAGGTCCCATCCTGCTCTGAAAGTCTGTAATTCTAAGACTCATACACTGAATTTTTTAAAGTTGTAAATGAATCCCTATTTTATTTATGACAGTAGTTTCTACAAAAATTCGAAGAGCCATGATGTACATATGTGTGAGAGTCATATTACTCTGTCTGCAGATACTATTTGAGGTACCTATGGACCTGCAGGATCCTTGTGGTTACTCTACAGTTCCAGAAGGGCCTGGAATCTCCAGGTTATTGTTGCTGGTCTAGGGATGCCTTTTCTCTTGGGACTAAGGTGGAGTCAATCAACGTTTTATTTTTTGGATTATCTGGCACATTTCTGTCTTTTTTTCTAAGCAGGTTGTTAGGGCTCCGGGTCATCATTTAAAAATTTTAATTAAAATTTTTTTAATAAGTACTACATGTACAATACAACACTCAGTGTTACAAAAGGGTATGCAAGGAGAAGATACTGTCCCCAGGTACTACGGTTAACAATAGGATCGCCAACCATGGGGTTGGCCTGGGACCGAGGGGTTTTCTGGGTCATGGGACTTTCAGTGCTAAAGCTAGGAAAGTCCTGAGCAAACGAGAACAAGTCTGTCACCCTCGTAGGTTCCTTGTTGTACCCAATCTCTGATGCCCTAGCATGCACTTTCACAGTTGCCACTGATCTGGAATTCCAGTGGGCACTAAGCAATAGGTTTTTAACATTCTTCTCCACATGATATCTTGAAGTAAATAAAACTCACCACTGAAAAGATAAACAACGCAAGGTCTTTGAATATTTCTTACTCTATAGGTTTTAGAGCAGAAAGGATGGGGTTGAAAAGCAGGCCAACTTGTTCAAGGGAAACAGAATCAAAGTGGCAACCTCCATTATTGATTGGAACCTCCGTTGGAAGATTTTATTCACAAGCAGAATGAATGATGACTTGTTGACTCTTCCTTTAGAAAAGTCATTTGAATTATTTAATATTCATTTGTGAAAAGACTTAAGAATAGACTAAAATTGACTTCTGCTTCCAGTCATGGTGAAGAATAGAGTGAAGTAAAGATCTTGAGTTGACAGGCTAACAAGATGACCTAATAGTTCCTTTCCACTTTTATTTCTCTGAGGTTCTGTTTGGGAACAATGGTAACGCTTTCCATTTCTGAAGGCTGAGTTGTTGATTCTACAATGTGAAAGATTTACATTCATTAAGATTTTCTTCTAAAATGAGTTTTTCTATCTACTTTTTTGGAATGCATATTTTATGAATGTATAAGCTTTTGTGGAAGAAAATGCCTTTCAAAATCTACCTCTTTTTTTATTGAAACTGCATAAAATTTTATTTTTCTTCCTATTGAATTTTACATTCCCATCTTATTCAAATCTATTATGTCTAAGGCACTCTTTGGAGTGCTGCAGAGAATACCAAAAATGAGATTCCCTGCCCTCAGGGAGCTTAAACTTCTGTGACATGAGATAAGCACCCAAACAGCTGTAGGAGTGGGCAACATAAAATAATGCCACCAAGAAAGTTTAATCAAGAAGAGATAGTACATCTAACAGATGAACAGGAACGATTTTATAGATGGAAATAATGTTTGAAATGGGTCTAAATAATGAGTAAAATTCAATAATTGTAAGCATTACCCTTTAGGTTTAGGGAACTGTGATAAGTGTTGTTGGACTGGAGTGTCTAGCGTATAGAGAGGCTCCAAGATAAGTCAGAACTTGTGCTGTGTGGACCCGTGAAAGGAAAGCAGTAATGAAGAGCAAGCTAATTCCTTAGGCGCTGGGGAGTAACTGCAGATTTCAGAGCAGAGGCATGATACACTCAGACGTGCATTTTAAGGTTACTCTGGCGCTGGTTTATAGCAAGAATTGAAATGAAAATAGAAAAGAGATGGGAGAGAAGGAGACAAGATGAGAAGTGAGAGCCTCAACATAGGCAGTAAGAACGAAAAAGGAATGTGGTTAATGATCTTCATGCCTCTGAGGGTATGAGTAACAAGAAGCTCAAGGTGACTCCGAGGTGGAGCCTTGATAAGCAGGAGTCAGTTGGTGCCAGGAAGCAAAGGTGGTTGGGGGAGAAGGACAAAGACTTGAATCTTCTTGGAAATTATTTCTATTTTTATTGCTTGATGTTAATATTTTCCTTCACATTTTCTTCTATCTAACATTATTTCATCTCTAGTTTTTAAAAAGTTTTCTTTTCTTTTTTTAAATTCCTAATAGCTTCTCTCAGCCCCTTGAAGGTAGGATTTTCTTGCGACTCCTTCTCTTAGGACTTTGCTATACGTACTGACCCTTGGCAATACAAAGCTAAGCAGAGTCAACATCTGCATTATACTAGAGTGTACTAATTTGCGGACCTGTGCTCATTGTCTTCCTTTTATTTCATGCAAATAGCATCTCAGAATGTCAATGGGGAAGCCAGGGGAGGGACAGCAATCACGCATTTTAATATTACAGAGTTGTCATGGTACTCCCTACTTGGTTCAATGGAAAGAACAGTTACTTAATGGTGCTTTGGACTGAGTTAGCATCAGCCTCATTGATACTGGGTTATCTACTGAGCCATTGATACTGTGGACCCTGCCAAATTAAACCCTCTAGTTCAGGTCAAAATGTGGAGGCTTTCCAAGACTCTCGGGAGCACAAATACTTTTATTTTCCTCCTTCTCTTAGACTGATAAAATATTCCATCAGTTTGATAGCAAAAGTCTGGTCCCAAATAAAGGCAGGGGCTATTCCCTGACTGCAGCTATTAAGCAGAAATCTTATCAGTCACAACGGTGGCAGGAGACCCACGAGCTCTCATCCTGAGTTAATCAAATTAGGTGTTTGTCATTCTTTCCCTAGCTGGCAGGAAATTAAGTTTCACTGAAGCATTTGGGTTACACCCTTAGTATCTAAGAATGATCTCCCTGTAAGATAAGTTTACAGTATTCAGTTGCTTTGGGGCATTACCTTTTGATTACTTTTCTCACAGAGCGAACATGTTTAAGGCGGCTTTAATATTTTACACAGCTGTTCCACTTTCAGGATCAGCATCCTTGTGGTCACGTGGTAACCCTGCCAAAGTCTCCCCTAATGTCAGAGGAGAATCTGGAAAAAATTGTATGAATGTTTTCTCAGAAGCAATCAGTTTTATTTTCTCAAGTGGGTATTGTTTTAACTATAAAATGGTATCCAGCTCTGACAGGCGTTAAGTGGTAGTGGCAGCCTAATCTTCAATGGAAACAACAAGATTAATCTGCCTCCGAAAGGATTGCTTTCTACAAACGTGTTTTTCTCATTCACTTTTTCTTTCCTTTTCACCCATTACTCTCCAGCTGTTATTCAGGTCTGGCATCGTTCTTGCCTGTTTTTCTTTTTACGCTGTTGAGTATCTGAGACTCGCATCTTCCGGTAGCATATTCCTGAAATAAGTTAGACACTCTTGGTATGTTCTCTGACATTCGACACATTAGGAAAAGCATTCTATCATTTCCATGTGGTCCAAATTTGGAATATTTCATTCTAAAGTTTGGCTCTCTCTACGTGGACAAATGATTTTAGAAGAATCTGAATTGGGTGAAAATCACAGATTGATTGAAGAACCAGCAAATCACTTGACTGGCTCTTTCTAAGTTTATATTCTCCATCTCACACCTGAACTCCACATGGTTTTCGTGGGCATTTGTCAGAATTTAGGAAATTGCTCCCCCACCCCAAACCCCTCAGAAAAACCTTCCAGAAGAGAAAATCCGTAGGCTTCTCTACCATTCATCCATTTATTTCCTCTTTTGTTGATTCTATAAGATAGAAGCTATGTGAGTGCCTAGCTTTCATTGGAGAATTAAAATTCAGAATATGATGAAATTATCTCTGAGTTGTATTAATGAGGTTTTTCAGGTTATGGATCCCCCAAATTTGACAATTGTGATCAAATCCAAAAATATTTGTATTGACCATTTCCCTATTTCCCATATTCCTGACTTCCTGAAAAAAGAAGCAGTTATTACAATGGAGGACCCACAGGTGCATAAGTTCCTAAGCTTTTGGAACCCTACTACCCTGAGGGGCATTTGGAAGTCTGCACTTCCATTTTTACTTATTTATTTTTTTACCCTCTGCACTTTTCAGTTCAGTCCAAAGTTGCCTAGTCAAATGTAATCTTTGTGCCTACAAATAAATTCAAACAGCCTGCTACTGTTTGTCACAATTTTCATTTGGGCCCTTAGAATCTTGCTTTCTTTTTGTAAAAGCCACATTTTACATTCATAAACCATTGCGTGTTGCTCATTTAACCCTGTTCCCGCACTCCACTCCAAATGCATTACGGAGTGACCCCGCATGTCAGCACTATAGCATTGTACAGTAAATAGAGTGTTTTGCTTCATAAATCAAGCATAGAACTTATAGCCAACTTCAGCATAAAAAAAGTCACTGAAATAATATGGCCCAGCTGCAGGAGATAGACATTGTATTCATAAAGCTAGCCTTAAATTACTGACATTTAAATCCAGATTTGACAAAGCTAAGACCATTTTGGAAGATTCTGAGTAATCCTCATGAAATTCCAAATTTCTCTTTTGTTGTTTTGACAGAGATTCATTTTTAAAAGGAAAGAGGGTTAGATTTTGTCCTTCCTGCAGTATCTTGGATGGCATCAGAAAGGTGCATTTGGTGGCCAGTTCACCTAATTATGCAAGTCACTTTGCAAATCATCCATTTTTCCTTTGGGAACCTGCTCCCTGGGGCTTGGCTCTCTTATTTTGTTGTGGCAATCAGCGGTAAAATGCAAAGGTGATCTGGAAAACTCAGGTTTGGATTTCTCCCTCATCTAAATCAGATTGAACACTAACGTCTCATTGAGGGCGTCCAAAGATAGAAACTAATTTTATTTCAAGCAGCAATTTGTATTTTTCTGTTGGAAAAAAAGTCTAAAAGCCCCGCAATTGGCCAGACTTCCAGCTTTCACTGTTCTCTGTTCATCTCTCTTTATAGGTAGCAATTTTAACATTCAAAATTTAAAAATACGCCAGAAGAACGTACATTTACAGTGCTCTCTCCGAAAGCACGCTTTGAAAATCACCTATAATGGGAGCACCTTGTCAATGGAGAATTGTCAACATACCTGCTAGTTTAGGCCATAATCTCTCTAGCCCACATAATTTGCTGAAATAAATTAAAGCTATTTTATTTTCCCATTAAATTTCAGGCTCCCTACCTATAAAAAAAAATCTGTTTTTTTTTAAAGCACAAAACTACATGCTTATAGCAAATGTAATTACAATAGTATAAGAATTAATGAGAGATGAGAAAAGCTAATGTCTGTATTTTATCTTTCATGCAAGTGGATTTAAAACCTGTTACCACATTGTTAAAAGCACTTATCTGGTAGCTGTAAGTGTGTTAGACTAGATTTTTCAAAATATTAATGTCCTTAGTACAGGTAATTTCTTTGTTGCCCCAAGATAGACGAGTCCAACTGAATTACGTTCGGGCATAAATTGCCTTCTGGAATGCAACCACTTCTTTTGGGAAGTGGCAGTATCTTCAAATTAACCTCAGTTAACACGAAAGGACTAAAAAAATTGTTCAAAAATTTATGTAGTTCAAAAATTGTCAGATTTGTTGAAATGAATAATGTGTTTGGATTTTTGGAAGACCTTTACAAATTTTGAACCTCCTGCAGTTCCATTTGGTGTAAAGAATCATACTATAAACAAGGGGCTCCATCTGTACTTTTGAAATAACTATTCAGTTTTCCATTTCAGTGCTCAAATTGACACGACAAACTGAAAAGCAGAAGTTAGTGCTCAAAGAAGTTCAAGAGTAAACATTTAGTCAATTCGTCTGCTCGGACTGCGAGTCCGTGCTCGGGAGGCCAGGATTCTGAGCGTAGGTTCTAGATTGGTGGGGAAGATTCTTTGCACTCTCTGCCAGTTGCCTCAGGTCACATGCAGAAGATAAATCCACTCATAGGGTTCTCACTGTTTCTGGATATTTTGTACACATTTTCTACATTTATGAATGCGGAAGATATTTATATTAAAATTTCATTTACTAACTTTAGTGTTTTTCTGGTCCTTTTCACTGATGACTTAGGCCACTATTTGGTCTCCATATTTGGCAAAGAGGATATGAAATCGCATTTCTAGGGAGAGGAATAAAATGATAACAGCTGTTGGAAATTTCTTTGATAGGGCTCAGCAAGACAAGTTATAGAAAGCTATTTTAGTCATATTCTTCTTCAATTCAGTTCAACAGGAAATTTCAGATCACGAATTCACAAGGTTTCCTGATAATGTTGTGTGATCTGCTCATAGCAGGAGCTGTCATTTTTAAACAAAAATTTAAGGTAAATATAAATGAGGGGGCAATAAATCCAGGCCCACTCAGAACATTTGGCACATGTCATTCTCCGGATCTCAATTCTTTTTTCCCCAGTACTTTCCATCGGGGACCTGTTGTTCAAAGATTCCGGGATTCATGGCCTGGTCTGTGTCTCTCATTATGCCTGAGGGGACGCATGCCCCAGTCAGACGTGCATTCTCACTCTGTCTGCAGGAAGCCTCGCACATCCCCATTCCTTCGCTGCTAGCCTTTTCCATAATGCACTTGCTTGTCCTTTGCATTCTTTGCATGCTATTTTCCACTTTTGGCCTAATGCAAAGCTCCCGTTCTCCATGCAACCTGGGCCTGCAGTGCTGCCCAGTGGGGCTGTGCTCTCCTCTGACCTCCTACAGCACACGGACTTTATCATTCATTCGGAATGCATCGTGCACAGCCTGGCATTGTTAGCTATCTCCGTAATCTGTATATATTTCTCTCCAACAAGATCACGCGTTCTCTGAGAAATTACGATGCCTCTTCGTACCCTCTGGCCTTAGTACCTAGTAGGCTTTCAATGACAGCTGGCTGATTTTGTGTAACAAGCATGATATGGAAGACTGTGAAAGTAGGATGGATTGACATGATGTATTCCCATGGTGGTTAGTCTATGCAGACTTGTGTTGGCTCCAAATCATCAGGTTTAGATAAGATCATTTCAGCTACTGAGCAATTCTTTTTTCGGATGAAAAGACAACTAAGTTTAAACCTCTCTAAAGTGTGGAATGCAAAAGAAAGCAACTTAATTTCTGATAAAGGTTATTTATTACAGAAATACCATTAAATTTCTCAAGTCCTCCTTTTCACAGGAAACATTATAGTCTGACCACAGTGTATGCTTTCCAGGCTATCTAGAAAGTCATCATTTTAATAATCCCTTTAACATTTCGGATTATCTCCACTCAATGTCCTGAAACAGATAACAAGGAAACTCAGGATGAGGTTAAAGGAAACACTTGTTGGCATTTAATTCTCCATGACAACCTTACAAGGTGGTGGGAATTATCTTCATTGTTTGCATGAGAAGCCAGAAATTCAGAGGGGTCAAGTTAATTGTCCAAGGTCACACAGAGACATCTCAAGCCTCTCTGTTTTTTATGTCTCTTGCCCTCTTCCATCACTGTTGCAATAAGAAAACATCAGCCCTTCTGATAATGGGTCAGCATCTTGTCAAGACTTCTCATTTATGGGGACGGCCTGGTGGCATAGTGGTTAAGTTTGCATGCTCTGCTTCAGCCACCCAGGGTTCACGGGTCTGGATTCTGGGCGAAGACTTATACACCACTCATCAAGGCATGTTACAGCAGCGTTCCACATATAAAATAGAGGAAGATTGGCATAGACATTAGCTCAGGGCCAATCTTCCTCACCAAAAAAAAAACAAGAAGAAGAAAAAAAGAAAAACCAAAAAAACCCTTCTTATTTAGTTCCACTTGGAATATTACCAGCACTTTTTTTCATGCGTGGTCCTATCCATTTCTACAGATTTATGAGGTAGGAGTAATTCTGCTTCAAGCAAATCTGGTTTGATTCATCTAATAGAATGAGCCCTTAAGGCAAGAGCCTTTGGAGTTTTCTCTGGTTATATTTTTCCCCTTAATCAGAGATTGCTGCTCCATTCTTAGGAAGCTGAGAGGTTTCCTGGTTCTGTCTGAGAGACCTTGAAGTCTGAAGGCATGGAATATCAACACAAGCATCCTGGAGAGGGCCAGGATGATCACTAATAAAGAGCTTGCATGTGGAACTTCAGCAGGCAAAGCTGGACCAGAGATACAATTTTGTGGATATTTTATGTTGTACCCATCAGTAGCTCTTATGGATGACTGTGTTCCTCCAGTTTGGCTGGTGGTCACCCTCCTGGTTTCTGGGTGTTCTGAGAATGTTTTGCTTCCATAGCTCTCCCGATAGTTGACTGTCTTCTCCACTTTCCTCCTTTTTGTGATCCTTACAAAGCCACCTTTGTTCATGTTCTAAGTTGCTTTTCATTTTTTAATCCATCAACCCTGTTGATGGCCAGTCAACTCTGCTAGACTAGCTGTGGTAGTCTCTAAAGATGGCTGCCACAATTCCTCCTCTCTGTCTACGCATATGCCACTCCTTTCATCACAAGGTTAGGCCCAATTTCCTTCATCTTGAATCTAGGCTGGCCTTGTGCCTTACTTTGGCCAATAGAATGTACAAGAAGTGCAACAGTGCTAGTTCTAAGCTCAGGCTTTAAGAAGTCTGGAAGCTTCCACTTTCTCTCTTGGAAGCCAGTCCCATGTAAAAAGTCCAACTACACTTTTTACTTTACTTTTGAGACTACCATGTTGTAAGAAAGCCCAGCCTAGCCACATGGAGAGACTTTGTGGGAAGAGAAAAAGATACTCAGCCAGTCCCCAGCTGTTTGACAAAATCATAGCTGAGTCATGAGATGAATGAGTGAAGGAGCCATCTTGGATCTCCTAGTCCCAGCAAACACCATGTGGAACAGAACAACCACACAACAGAGCCTAGCCTAGATTACAAAACTGTAAGAAATAATTTATTGGTGCTGTTTTAAGCCACTAAATTTTGGGGTGTTTTGTTTTGCAGCAATAGATAATTGAAACACTTGCTTAGAGCTTGTATCCATAATCCACTGTGCTGCTCTAGAGCTGTGTGATACAATATGGTATTAGCTGAATCTGGTTGCTTACATTTAAATTCATTAAAATTAAAGATAAAAATGCAGTGTCTCAGTTTCACTAGTCACATATGACATGCTCAATAGCCATTGTTTTGGACAGCACATAAAGTACATTTCACCACAGAAAGTTCTTTTGGATCCTGGTCATCTTCAAATTTTCTAGAGCCTTCTGTTACTTATTTTTTAAGACCCGTCACTTCCAGCAAATTGGCTCAGTGGAGCACAAGGCTTTTGTAGAGGAATGGAAGTGCTGTATGAAGAGCTACCTGGCACAGGGACACAGGAGCAGGCTATGTGGGGCCAAGTCAAATGGCAGGTCAAGATGGTCTACCCCCACCCATAGGCAGAGAGCTGCAATTGAAGGTTTTGAGAAGGTGAGAGAAATGACCACAAACGTTCTTTGTGAAGGTGAATCTCGTGCAAAATGACTTCAACTAGGTTTTACGCGGAAAGGACCTCTCTCAGTTTTGTTAGTCATTAGTTTCTCCAGGGCTCACTTATTTTCAACTGTCTTCTCTTTCCTCAATTATAATTTTAACTCACCTTCCTGAGGTTACCGCAGGAATAAAATCAAGACCATTTTCTGCTAATGGAGTAATTTAGCCTAGATTATAGTAATTTATTGTACCTTGACCTACAAGAACTGGCATAAAACACAACAAAAATTTGCATGTAGTTGAAAACATCATAGACTTCTATAATATCAGTGATATTATATGATAAAAGCACATTACTTATATCCTTCCTGACTATGCCAATAAAAATGCTAAGCTTCTCAAAGATCTTCACTCTGTGCTTCAGTCATTGTTTTTAACATGAAGTAAAATATCCCTGTCTGGGTTGAAACTAAATCACAAGCTGTTCCAATATACACCGAAGTACATCATAAAATAATTATATTGACTATATATAGTTATCACTATGGGAAAATTTTTGTTTAATCAATTCTCTTTTTGTAGAAGGATGACATAAATCTGGGTAGCAAAAAAATCAGATTATTTCAATTAAAACAATAGAATTCTAATAGTTTAAACAGCAGACTTAGTTTAATATATCTGTTTACTATTTTCAAAATAATAGTGCAAGAAGGGGGCTGGAAACCTTTAAGGCTCTTGTGCAGATCCAGATCCTGGTTTTGGCTTGGCTGTCAATGAGTTTCGTGGCCGTGGACAGGCTGGTCACCATTCGCCATGTCTACAGAAGGGGCCTATGATCCCTCAACACTAACATTCCTTGATTCCTCTCTTCTTTGTAAGCTTTTCCAGCTTGGGCTACTGCACAAAAGGTTCTTGTGACTCAAGATGTTGCCAAAGTACAAAAAACATATCACAACTCTGCTCTTCTTCCTGTTAGGTCCTGATTCCTTGCTCCTCAAATAAAGCAGCAAGATAGGGCTTAGTATGAAGAACGACTTTACAGTAAAATTTGCCTCTCTGTGGTTAGTTTCAGGGTGATTAAAGGAAAGAAAAATAGAAAATCTCTGTCTTGAATGAAGTTTTCCTGTCTCTGGCTCCCTGCCTGATTTGAAAGTGCTAGAGACTAGGTCGCTTTTTTTGCAGATCCTCAAGAATGTCCAAGATTGCAGGTACAGTATTTATGTGGAGTGTTTGTGGAGAATTCTCTCCCACTCAGCTAAGTTTTTGATTTCAGAGCCTTTTGCAGAAGTAGCCACATGGATGCTTCTCCCTTCCATCGTTCTGGCCTTGGGGCTTTTCCTTACGTGCATTTGTTCTTGGGCCCTTCATTCCTTCCATCCACCCATCCATCAGTCCATAAGGCACACATGAATTAGGCAGCTGTTCTTTCCATGGCACTGCCGTATGCCTATGGGAAATGAAAAGATGACCCAGAAGTATCTTCTCTTGAAGGGACTTGGCTGAAGAGTGGAATAGATCTTGTCCTACAAGGAGAGAAACCCAAGAACAGCCCTCTAGAAGCCATCCCTCAGCTCAATGGACCAATGCTGGATGAACAGGGCAGTGACAAGAGGCAGATTAGTGCTTTCCTTGACCCCTCTTACTCATTGTACCCTGTTCTTATTTCCACAGGCATTAGCATCCTTTTTCTATTTTTGCCACTTTAAACTTTATCCTGCCATATATCGTTATGCCTATAGAGAAAGGCATCCTTCATTGTTCTTAGGTGAAATTGTATGTTCATCTATATGTACAATGCCTGATGTAAGAAATATCTATGTTCAAAGTAGGATGCACGTAGATTTACAGAAGTGAGTAAATATGATACGTTAGAATCTTTCTTTGTAGTACCTTATAAATCACAATGATCTCATGTAGTCAGCGGAGCTATCAACAAATCTGATAGAGCAGTTTGATGTGGGAATCTCTATTCTAGAAAATCAAATTAAACATTATAATTGTTGACAGATAAAATTTACTGAGCACTTACTGCATGCTATGCCAGTTATTTTATTTTTTTAATTTTTGTGGTAAAGATTGGCACCTGAGCTATCTGTTACTAATCCTCTTTTTTTTTTTTTTCTTTTCTTCTTCTTCTCAAAACCCCCCAGTGCATAGTTATATATTCTAGTTGTGAGTGCCTCTGGTTGTGCTATGTGGGACGCCGCCTCAGCATGGCCTGAGAAGCGGTGCTATGTCCATGCCCAGGATCCGAACTGGTGAAACCCTGGGCCACCAAAGCGGATCACATGAACTTAACCACTCAGCCACAAGGCTGGCCCCTGCATGCCAGTTATTATGCTAAAAGCATCATAGGTATTATCTTGCTTAATCCTCTTAATAAATCTAGGAGGTAGGTGTCATTATCATCCACATATTTCAAATGGTGAAATTGCTACTTGATAACATATCCAAGTTCATACAGCAAAAAGTAAGCTGAGCCAGGACTCAAATCTAGGCAATGTGGCTCTGTGGTTTCTCTCTTAGCTATCCTGTTTCCTTGGTCCATGATTTAAAACAAACAAACAACAAAACCTTCCAAACAAAGAAACTTCTCTGTCATCTCCTGCTCTTCACTCACAAGGGACAATGTTAAGATTCAGATTCATCAAGGAATAAACCCAACAACCACGTCTATGACCAAAAGAATGGTCACGCTGGGCAGCACAGAATGTTTTCATTCTGACTAAACACTGATAGGACAAATCTTCCACGGGCAATGAGACCTTGTTTCTCATGGAAGCTCGACCGCCTACAAGCTCTGTGACCATCTCTGAGCTAGGAGACCAGATGGCTGCTTTTGTTTCTCCTCTCTTCGTCAGTCCATGTGGTTCTTTAGTCTTCATATTTTTCAGCTCACTCTTCTAAAAAGTTGTAATTTTACACCTACAGCTTCTTCATTCTCCTTGATTCTCCCTGTCTACTATGACTCTAAGCTCCTTTAAGGCTGGAATGACCTCTTGCGAGATCTGCAACAGCACGTAGTAGAGTTGGATAGTTGGATTGAACTAAATTTCTCAAGATCACTGTTATCTTTTATTGTATTTCCTGTTGGAATCACCTCTTGGAGGCACATTTCCATCTCCAATGAAGAAGAATTTTGGTGCTAAACAACAATAATTAATAGATCTCCATCAAGAGTTAGAGAGCGAATCCAGAAGCCAAGAAAAAGTGAAAGCGCCGGAAAAGAAAGTGCCAGAAACCAAGCGACCAGGTAGCCCTATGAGGCTCAACAGATGCTGGGATGGAGTGTGGAGGTCGAGGCAAGACAAGTTTTACTCTAGAAATGGACACCTGGGGACAGATGTTTGTGCTTTTATTTAAAAACACTTATTTATCATGCTTTATATGTCAAGCACTGAGCCACAAGGATAAATAAGACACAACTCTGTTTTCTGAGGACTTATATCCCGTAGTGGAGAGAGATAGCTAAACAAATAAGATCAATAATGTAAAGACTGTACAGATTACCCTGAGGACACAAAAGGAGTGATCAATTTTACAGAGTAGGTCAGGAAATTCTTCAGAAAGGAAGGGTCTAAGGTACCACCTGGATATGGCCAGGAGGACACCTGGGGAGAGCATGAAAACAGCAAGCTGACCTGGCACTTGGCAGGAGGAACTTGCAGTGTCAGTTTCAGCTGAGTACAAGGTGCCATTGGGGTGTGGTGTCACAGAGACTGGGCTGGAGGGATCAATGGGCAAGCTGTCTGTGAAGGCCCTTGTTTAGTTGTAGCCAGCGCTGAGGTGGAGCCCTGGAGTTCCACACATCAATCTAGAAGGCGAGAAAGATGGGAGGAAAAGGAGCGCTCTGTCAAAATTACCCAGATACTCTTCCATCATGTCAAAAGTTGCTGCTTTTTCAGCCTTAATTTCAATAACAGCCAACATTTATGGCGCATTTATTGTGTGTCTGACACTGTGCTTGACTCTCCACATGCAGTAGGGGTTATGTTTAAACCAACTGTGTGGTTAGAAGTGGGGAGGATTCAAAGGAGACGTTACTTTTTAAACCCAAGGACCTGAAAATCTATAAGGAAGATAAGAAAACATGTAAGAAATGACTAGACGATGATATAAGAAAGTATAGGGTTAATGGCTGATACATCCTGAAAGTAACAAGGTCAAGTAACTTTTCCTCTGCAAGAAGTCTTTGCAAGTTAACATAGTGTTACTCTTTAAAACAGTGGGCTGTCCTATGGAGCCTGAAGCAATGTGGAGATTTGCTCAATGCAGACACTGCGGATGCGGGAGCTAAATGTTATTCTATTTCATGGGGTTATGTTTACTCCTCTCTCCTCTATAAGCCAGAGGGTTCAAGGATGGATGAAGTCCAGAAATAGTTAACAGTCAAACCTCGGGCCTGCTCTGAACCTTTCAAGGCAGCCAGTAAAGGGAATGCAGCAGTGAGAAAACAGAGCCACCTCTGCTCACCCATGGAAACAGTCAAGCCGCCACAATTTGCACAAGGTGCAAATAACAGCTCGGCCTTTCGGAGGACCCTGCACACGCTGCACATTGCGGCAGTCTCACCTCGGTCACAGAGCCCCTGTCTCACAGCTGGCTGAAGGAATTAGCTTGCACACCAGAATATTGATGTCAGCATCTTTTATCACAGGGGACGGGGATTTGCAACCATTTGAAAAAAACACCAACTCTGCTCGTGATTATCTGTGATTTAGAGAAAAGGGGAAGTTATCACTAAAAAACAAAAAAAGTCTGTCATTGAACACATTGATGGCAGTCCCTGTATAAGAAAATGTAAGTTAAAATGTTTGGAATGCTCGCATATTTGTAAGCGGTCATAACAATGTAAAAATGAAGTAAAAACCAAAAAAACTCCAGAAGGTGCTTTAGAAAGGGAATGAGAGGATTGCTTCCCCACTTCTACCCATCCTCCCAAAACCATTTGCTGTGAATTGCATAATCTAGGCAGAGAAATATGGTAAGATGCCTTTGGATTGTGTGCTGTTGTTTGATGTATCTTGGCCAGCTTGTTAGGACTGGATAACAGTTCAAACAGCAAGACTCAGGGAAGCAGTGGGGGGCGGGGGGGGGGGGGGCGACTAGAGGATGACAGTAAACTGGGAATGTTAGGAGCCAGTGGTCACCAAGGGGTGGAGCTTTGCTTGAAGCCAGGGGAGGACTCAGGGCAGCAGAAGCCAACAAAGTACAACAGAGAGAAACCAACTTCGTTAAGACAAGACCATCAGGCACGAAATAGTTTATACATCTAGAATAGAGACCAGCAAGAACCCAGCCTCGGATCTGGCAGGTTCTTACTTTTTTGTCACCAAATCCCAAATTCAAAGCAACTTCTCTCTGTGCTTGGCAGATCCTGTCAGGGGCTGTCTCAAAACCAACAAGATCGCTCTATCAATCTATCAATTGCTCTATTAAAAATCAATCAGGCGTGCTCTCTGGCCTCAAGCGGTGACCATTCTAAGACAGCAGGATATTCACACCAGACATTCAGTGGTGGTCAAATTCTGTTAATAAAACCCGTTACAACACAACTTTTGTTTTTTTTTTTTTTAAAGATTTTATTTTTTCCTTTTTCTCCCCAAAGCCCCCCTGGTACATAGTTGTATGTCCTTCGTTGTGGGTCCTTCTAGTTGTGGTATGTGGGACGCCGCCTCAGCGTGGTTTGATGAGCAGTGTCATGTCCGCGCCCAGGATTCGAACCAACGAAACACTGGGCCGCCTGCAGCAGAGCGCGCGAACTTAACCACTCAGCCACGGGGCCAGCCCCCACAACACAACTTTTATATAATTTTTTTGAAAGACCTCAAAGTGAAATTCTAGTACAACTTGTCTCATATGAATAATTTTCTTATCACGATGTAAATCTAAGTAAATCATTGCCTGAAATGTTTCAAAAATGCAGTATTTGGTGTTTATCCTGATATATGATTAATTTCATCTTGTCCCATCACCTACTAAATCCTCTCTTTGCCTTTTTAGGAATCTTTACTCGCTCTGCTCTTTCCTTATTCATCTCTTAAAAACTCCCATTGTTGTGCTCATAGATGCATAATTTTTTTAAAGGAAAGATGAATTAATGAATTCTATAAGCTATCAGCAGTTACATAATGATTATCTAGCAGTGATGTAGTAAATAGCATAAAATTTGAGGTTTGATAACGGATTCTCCACTTATCAGCTGAATTACCTTAGGAAGGGTACTTAAATTTCATATGCCTCAGTTTCCTTATCTGTGCAGTAGAGATAATGACACATCCCATAGGTAGGCCATGAGGATCGACCGAGATAATAGACATAAATTACCGGATTATAGTCCCTGTCACAGAGTGAGTTCACAGAGGCCAGTTCCTGCCACTTGGATTTCAGGAAATAATGGTTGATATAGATTAAATTTAAAGCCTATTCTGGCCAAAGTTTCATATTTGTTGATGACACTTTCTGGATCAAGGCAAGATTAGTGGAAAGGCAAATGACAAGCTTACACATAGATATGTCATTCTAGTATATATTTAATCAATTAATATATTTGATAGTAAATTTTCTTGACTGAGAAGGATTCTTTTGTAGAAGAAGGCAGTGTGAATGATTGAAGCACATTGTTATTTGGTTGGAAATATTACTTTCACCTTACTCAAAACTGCAGGAACAGACTGTGGCACATTAAATCACTAGCTTCAAACCCTGTAAATTCCAGGGACAATAGATGTTTTGAAAGCCTGGATGAGGCAGAGATGTGTACTCCTATTTCCAGGGACAATAACAATATTTCCAAAAGACTGCTATAAGCTCTCATTTGCTAAGTCTCATCAATTTGGGACTTTATCCTTGGGATGAAAGGAGACTCTTGTCCTGTCTACTAACATACCAGGAAAAGGAACAGCAGGCCCACATGAAAAGGTGGTATATTTACCATCTTGGGAAAACATGTGAGTTTTAAGCAAGGGTAGTTGTACATATTTTCATAAAACAACATACTTGCGATGCTAGCACAAGCAGGAATTCTTCAGGCTGAATCTCGATTTCCTTTCGTTATAGCCTTAATCCCCCTGGGCAGCACATGGTTAAGTGCATTCCAGTTCCTGCAGGATTTTGAAATTTAAGAGCAAGAAAGCAAACAAGTAGACAAGCACATAAGGAAACTGTCTATAAGTCAACCTTTCATCTTTTATCCCTATACGGCATCTCTTCCACCCACCTATTTAAACTATTTGGGACTCAGTCGAGGATGGATAACAAAGTTTAATGAGTCCTCTTGTGAATTTGAGAAGTGCATAGTGCTTTACTGCATTGAATCTCAGGGCTTCTGCTATCCCCTGATTTGGTCCATGATCGGCCGAAAAGAAATTATTGACACTAGCACTGAGATAGATTCTATAAAATGCAACTTCTTAAAAACATATTGAATTTCACCAATGTAATTGACAAAACACCACTAGCGATGTAAAAATAATCAGCCATGGTGTTTGTAAGAATATACTTTAAAAATATAAAGAATGCCTTATCATTCGGTATGTGTTTCATGAACAAATGCCTGCAACTAGACAGTCAAACCATCTCTCCGCTCTCAAGTCCTGCCGTTCTCAATAAAGTGTCTGTAATGCTTTTCTTGTACAAAGATCTTAAACTATAAGATTCTAGGGATAAATTTTACACCAACAAAGGGCTTTATTATGTTATGATTTTTTGGCTCTTCATTTGCTCCTTTTCATTTTTTATGGATATTAACTCTCTATTTTTATCCACGTATACTTGTCTTCCCAACTAGATCACTAACTCTTCAGAAGACAACAACGTCTAAACTCTTACTGACCTTCCTCTACAGCAACGATGTGCTCTGCAAAAGAGCAAGCACGCCATAAGATTGATTCTGTTTCGTGTCTTCTCCAGCTACACTGGAAATACCTATGTTTTCACGCCTCATTTCTGGAGCCAGATGGAATGTCATCCCGACGTGGGTCTCTACAAGTATAGGAGGAAGGTGTTTCTGAGAGAGCTGGAGGGAGATATTCCCTCCTGTCCCCACCAGGCCTCCGGTACCACCTACCCAATATGACACAATGTGACATCCCAACGCAACTTGAGGGAAAGTCAAAATGTATAAAGGCCAGATAGGTGCTAGAACATGAAACACGGTGATACACAAAATGAGCTACACAAACCATGAAATGCAAATCACAGGCTGCTGTTCCATGAAAGTGCAAAATTTGCTAATATTTCTTAAAGATGGGAACTAACATCTTTAAGAAATAAAGAAAGAAAGACAAATGAAGGAAACCTATTTACCATCTTGTGGCAAGTCCACCACTGCTACATTAGACTATGCTTCCTCACCTGCTCCCAGCCATTTTAACCATGCTGTGTCTTTGTTTGGGTAGACATTATTATAGTTAATAACAAGAAAATTTTTTTGATTTTTTGATTGGGTTGTTTGTTTTTTTGTTTTTCAATTGTGTGAGTTCTTTATATATTGTGGAGATTAACCCCTTGTTGGATATACGATTTGCAAATATTTTCTCCCAATTGGTGGGTTGTCTTTTTGTTTTGGTCCTGGTTTCCTTTGCCTTGCAGACGCTCTTTAGTCTGATGAAGTCCACTTATTTATTTTTTCTTTTATTTCCCTTGTCCAAAAAGACATGGTATTTGATTAGATGCTTTTAAGATCAATATCAAAGAGTGTACTACCTATATTTTCTTCTGGAAGTTTTATGGTTTCAGGTCTGACCTTCAAGTCTTTGATCCATTTTGAGTCTATTTTTGTGTATGGCATAAGATAGTGGTCTACATTCATTCTTTTGCACATGGCTGCCCAGTTTTCCCAACATCGTTTGTTGAAGAGACTATCTTTTCTCCATTGTGTGTTCTTGGCTCCTTTGTCGAAGATTAGCTGTCTGTAGATGTGTGATTTTGTTTCTGGGCTTTCAATTCTGTTCCACTGATCAGTGTCCCTGTTTTTGTACCTGTACCATGCTGTTTTGATTACTACAGCTTTTATAGTACATTTTGAAGTCAGGGATTGTGATGCCTCCAGCTTTGTTCTTTCTTCTCAGGATTGCTTTAGCTATTTGGGGTCTTTTGTTGCCCCATAGGAATTTTAGGATTCTTTGTTCTATTTCAGTGAAGAATGTCATTGATATTCTGATTGGATTGCATTGAATATGTAGATTACTTTGGGTAGTATGGACAGTTTATGTTTATTCTTCCGATTGATGTGTGTAGAATATCTTTCCATTTCTTTATCTCATCATCGATTTCTTTCAATAATGTCTTACAGGTTTCATTGTACGGCCTTTCACCTCCTTGGTTAAATTTATTCCTAGATATTTTATTCTTTTTGTTGCAATTGTAAAGGGATTATATTCTTGAGTTTTCTTTCTGTTAGTTATAAATATTAGCTTTATTCCTTAAAAAAACATATTAATAAAAGCAATGCAATCACATTGAGGAAGGCATAGCAAATGGAGGGAAAAAAAATAATCAGCAGGAGTCCTACCATGCTAGTACAATGTCAGCTATTATTTAGGTATATTTCTTTCCAGTATTTTCACTGATACAAAATTTTGTTTGTCCATAGTTATTATCATAGAATTTTTTTTGCTCTTTTTCAGTCAATATTATAGCAAAAACATCTCCCAAGTTTTCAGTCTTCATAATCAGCACTTTTGCAATCATATTTCATTGAATGGATCTGCCATCCTTCTATTTTAGGATAGTTAGTATTGTTTCTATATTTTGATTATAAGTAATGCTATAATGAATATATTTATATGTGTACTTAAGATTATTTCCTTAGAATCAATTTCTAAAGAGGTTGAAGTACGTAAATATTTGAGGATTTTCATATACATTGCCAAATTTCTGTACTAATTCAGAATACCATCAGCAATGTCTGAAAGCGTCTATTCCTTCTGATCCCTGCTCTCAATGGGGTTGTACACTTTTAAAAATATGAATTTAACAAACCGAAACGATGTAACATTTAAAAAAAAATAAATTTCTTTTATTTCTAGTAAGCGATTTTTTCCTTTATATTCCTTCTTCTTTGTAAATTATCTATGCCCTTTAGCTGTCCATTTATCTATTAACTACTCATATTAGGCTTTTAAAAATATTTGCTTCCAATTTTTTAAGCCACCTAAAATGCGTGCACTTGGTCTTTTATAACTTGACTATATCTGTTTTTTCCATCTTCTCTTCTACATTTTCCCTCAATTTTAGTTTCACTTAATTTAAAATATTCACTCTGATTGTCAAGACAGCACATTTTTCTTGTCTCTGTTTTGAGAATCTGTACCTCTTTCATGATTTTACTTCGCTGATTTGTTCTCATGTAGTTATTTTGGTTTTTAGCATTATTCTTCACAATCTTGGCCTGTTGCAGACTCTCTGTAGTTCTCATTCACAGGACCGCACCTGCTGGAGTCTAGGATCGCCTCCTAATTACTTTCCCGTGTGCTGCCAATCTAAGGTGACCTATCAGCCTAGTTACTGACCCCGGGCATTAATGGAGAGGCCTGTGAGGCTGTGGTGAATAAAAAATCTCGTCATTTAGCAGGTTTTCTCTTTATCCCATGACACATCATGCTGATGGTGAGACGAGAATATAATAGGAGGAGCGCACTGATGGTGGATGTGATTTTGGTTTTTGGCCACAGACTTTTCATTCCCAAGGTATAACACTCATGTCTGTTAGCTAACCTCAGGAAAGAAATAATGAGAAACAGGTGACAGCCTTGAAAGCATCATGGAATCAGTTCCCTGAGCAATTGACTGCTCTCCAAAATGATGCCCTGAGCATGTGCAAGGGAAATTTGAAAGAGTATAAATGCAGCAAACCGATCCAAGTCATGTCTGGAGTGAAAGACGTGTCACGTTGAGACATAGAATCACCGTTAGGGTGGGCAATAGAACAGGATCTGTGATCTCAAGAACTACAAACCATACCGATGTGAGAGCCTGCCAAGCTCTTAAGACAGGATTCTAGTATTCTTCACTCTCCTGTGGTCCCTCTCCAGTCTCCTAAGAGACGGTCACTATTTTCTTGTATTTGCCCTAAATATATAAAAGGCAACAGGGTTGAGGAGAGGATGTGGGCTTTGTCACCAAACAAGTCTGTGCATGTATTCACGGGCAAATCTGTTTGAGACCGAACATCCTCAGTGGTAAAATGGAAACAATGGAAATCTACCTGTCCAGGTTGTTGTGAGCTTTAGAGGTAGTGCCGTAAAATATCTGCCTCAGATCTTAGCAGATGATGGGCTCCATTAAACGGTATTCTGGTTGCTATAGCTGTTTTTATTAATGTACAGGGTTAGCTCTTGAGATGTGACCTTGCCATGCATTGTCAATTACCATGTGGAGAACAGAGCTTGGATTCAAGTGTGCAGAAACTATTAATTCATATTGCAGTGTTTGAGGCTGAGAGTGGAAAAATATATGTGTTGTTCCCCTATCTGTGCTACTTTCAAGAGAGAAAAATACTTTCTGCTTATTTATGTTTTAATTGCATTGTATTTTTGCAGGGTATTCTACGTTGTCTATATTGGAAAGGGGAAAGAGGGATTTGCGATATTGCTGATTAGCTATTTGGGGGCTCAAGAAGGCACAGCAATGGCTTCATTAACATTTTACCCCCTTGGAAATCATGACAGTGTTATCAATAATTATTTTTATCACCTAAAAAGTGGTACACAGTATTGCTTAACTACAGGAAACATCTATTTATTTATATATCTACAAACTAGATCTTCCCGAAAGATCAAAATCTTACTTATTAAATTAGAAAGTATATTTGGAAAAGTACTTAAATCTGTGATCAAATTGCCCTCCCCTTTGGCTAATTTTTTAAATAAGTAGAACGCACTAGGAAAGTGATAAGAAAGAAAAGACATGGATCAATTATTTAAGCCTGATAATGTAGGCTCCCATAAAAAAGGAATCTTCAGAAGTCCCTTGCCATCACCTCTGAAGATATAAAGCACTGACGAGAAATCCTAGTCAACAATGACTGAAAATAGGCTGGCAATCATAAATTAAAATTAAGGAGTTTAAATATGATATAAAATCATTTAATCTTGATGATTTATGCTGGTTCTCAGAGGCAATTATTTACCGACGCTTATGTTTATTGCTCTTTTGACTTTTTTAATTACAGTAAACCCAAAATTCAATTATACACTCTAGTATATATTTCAAGCAATGGTATTGTAAATAAAAGGAGAACCAACTAATAATGTGCTTAGTCTAGCAAAGCTAAATCAAGGATAATACAAAACATGGGGCCACTTGATCAAGGTTGGAAAGCTGTGGAAAAGATCCCATCTGGTTAAAGTTGGAAAATCTGAAGGTTGAAAACGATGATTCCTTTTTTCTTTTTTTAAAAAAATAGAAGAGCTCTTTAATAAGTAACTTCTAACAGGTTATATAAACTGTAATTTTCTAAATTTAGAGGTTAAGAAATACATATTTGAAAGCCAAGGCTTTCTTATCAATAATCAGGGATATGGTTTTTAGGCCCAAACTGTAGTTTTGTGAGTTTATCTTCTTTATCGTCTCCCGCTAGCGTGTGCTTTTGGAATGATATAGACTGATCCAGCTGTGTTTTGGGTTCCTTAAACATCTCACACTATTCCTCAAATGTTTGGGGTTTGACAAAACCCCAAACGTATTTGGCCAAGCACGTTTTCCCTTGATTTTTAAACACATGTGGGTTTTATGGGAAATTTAATCCATGTGTTTTTGATTCCTTTACACTTAACTCATCAAAATGTTGTTGTGTAAGATCTCTTTGATGTCCAAGAAGCTTTTGGAGCTTTTTTTTTTTTATGGGACACTTTAATCCTTTTTTCTTAGAAACAGGAAGTTACATGATGCCAAGAAAAAATAAACTCCCACACCAGGATGGTGATATTTGATTGAACATTTCAAAATCCTAGGGTTCAACTTGTTTCAGAATTTAACTGAAACAGTTCTCCTGGTCATTAATTTCTCATTAAATTTATTGCTTCTTGGTGGTTTTTGAAATGGTAAAATGTTATGTTTTTCAGGAGAAAATACAAAGGTGGTAGAAAATTACAAAGGGTTTGTAAATTAATGGTGATGTCTTATAAATGAGGTTGTTATTTACATAATATAACCTCATTTTTATAAATGAGATTGTGTGCATATATATATACACACATGTATACATATGCTGAATGAAGCTCTGTAAATTGAGGATAAATTATATCCTTCTCCATATGTCACAAGGGAGGCTGGAGAAAGGGTGCCTGATTGGAAGTCAGAGTGAAAGGGAAAACCCACTCAGAACACTTGGGAAACATGTGCATGGGTTTTACTATCATTTTGTGTTTAACTGTGTCACAAAGAAATTAGGAAAATGTCATATATACACATATCAAGGAGGGGGGCTATTTGATGAGAAGTATGTCAACAGGAGAAGGCAGCAGAGTGGATTTTATAGTCTGTGAAATAAGGATAATAATAATACTTAGCTCCTGGAATTGCTGCAAAGTTTAAATTAGTTAATACATATAGGATACCGTCCTGGCTCGTTGGAGGTGCTCAGCAAGTGTAGCTAATTTTATTGTATAGAGTCATACTGGATCTAGGTTTGAATTCCAGCTCCAGCAAGTATTATGTCCTGGGAGCAAGGCCCCTCCACTCCTCAACCTTAGTGTCCTCATCTCTCAGAAATCCTCTTAGAATTGTTGTGAGGATTATGTAAACTTCATGTCACATAATCCTAGCACCAAGGGGTCTTGTACGTATTAATATGTGAAACATCATCTGTTTTACACATGGAGAAGTAACTTGCCAAAGTCACAAAAGTGTGAGTAATAGATCAAGGATTTGAACTCACTTCCTCTGACTAAATAGTTCATGTTCTTTCTACTGCTTTTTAAGAAGACAGTCAATAAACATTAAAGATAAAAACAAAGAACAAGAAAGAAAGGTTGGTGGTGTTGCAAAGATGGTCAGGGGCCAATGCCTTCATATAAGACCTGGAATTACTTCTTTTTTGGAGAATTTTCCATCAGCAATGCAAAAATCTTTACAGAATCATGAAGTTAGAGCACGTTAAAGAGAAGAAAAAGGTTGTGTTTATGGAAGACAATGTTCTGGGGATGTGATGTCTCCTTTTCCGCTTTTGAGCCTAGGCAAACCAGTCCAGAAAGCACATGACACTTTTCTCTCTGTTCTCTTCCTTTGTTTTCCCCTTCTTAAAGCTCACATTTGCACTTAGAGAACAGAATGCAAGGCTGGGGCAGAACAGACAGACACTACTGTGGGACAGATCTTGTTCTGTAATAGTACTGTGAAATCGAGGGCTTCTTTCTCATATTAAATCATTAACTTCACTCCATTTTGTCATCAACATCACCAGAATTAACCTGCCAATTAAAATTGCAAACGTTTTATCTTACAATGCCTAGAGGTTGTCACAATCATTAATGCCTCCATTTCGTTCATCCAGGAGACCAGAATCGTAGTGGTAGTGGACCAACGCCTTCTTAAATTGTATATATCATTAACTACCTGATAGGGAAGCTAAACAAAGCAGGAAATCCCAAAATTTCATTTCAAGAACCATGGACAATTTAAGTTCAATCAGATATGAAATTAGTAATATAAATTAACAAGATTTTTTTCTCAGACTATAAAGTTATTTTGCACTTTACTTTGAGAAGCATCTTTTGGGCGAGGTGAGGGGCTTGGGTTGTGTTCTGTTGGGAAGGAATATATGTGTATATTACTTTTTTGCTTATATTTTACACAAATCAGCAGACAAAACTATATTCTTTTTATTTTTTTCTTTTGAGGAAGATTAGCCCTGAGCTAACTACTGCTAGTCCTCCTCTTTTTGCTGAGGAAGACTGGCCCCGAGCTAACATCCATGCCCATCTTCCTCTACTTTATATGTGGGACGCCTCCCACAGCATGGTGTGCCAAGCAGTGCCATGTCCGCACCCGGGATCTGAAACAGTGAACCCCATGCCGCCGCGAAGCGGAACGTGTGCACTTAACCACTGCGCCACCAGGCTGGCCCCAAAACTATATTCTTATTTTGGGTTCAGGTTCCATGAACTATTATGTGGAAGAATAACACAATAAATTATTGAGGAGCAGTAATATATGGTAGTTTTTCAACCTAATTCTTGCCCTGTAAGTATTATTTGTTAGTTATATATTTATTTCAGTAACAACAATAATAATAACTAACATTTATTGAGCCCTTACCGTGAACCAGACACTGTTCTTGGTACTTTATAGAAATTAATTAATTAATGCATACATGTAATTATCATTATTGTTCATATTTTACAGATGAACAAGCCAGAGTACACAGGTTAAGAAACTTGCCCAACATTATTCAGTTGGTAAATGACAGAGTCTGGATTATAAAGCTTTTACTTAAAAAATAGGTTATTTGATTTTTGTGTTATAACCATAGCTTTTCTATTTCATAGGAGCTGGCCCTCTATAGACATGTTCTGCTCTCTAACAGGCTCTTTGGGGTAGTGTCTGTGTCTGATTCATCTTGGTGTCCCCAAAGGGCTAAGCTAATACCTTGCCCATAGTTGTGACTCAGTATAACCAAATCTTACTTTCTTTTATATCAAATGAAAATGTGTTTCTACATTCAGAAAATCTGGCCACGCAGAGCGTTTTGTAATGCACCACTGGTTTTTAGTAAGTCTCTGAGTGGGTTGAAAGACCTGGTCAATGCAGGCCATCTGAGAGAGGGAGCAAGGAAGTCTTCTAAGGTCTGTGCCAGGGGGCCTGGAGAGCACACCCCAGAAATGAATGAAGGAACCAAACCTGGTGCCTTGAATTCTGTGGAGCTGTAACTTTTCATGCTGCTTCCCATCGTACCTCCACCCACACAAACCAAGGATGCAAGCCCTCTCCTGAAAGTCTTAATATGGGAAACTAAACTTCAGATTCAGAAAAAGCAAGGAAAGAGAAAGGAAATGAAGACAACAGGAAGACGAGGTAACTGTCGTGCTTTGTGACACAGAAAGCTGGAGAAGTTATTTAGAACTTAGAGACGTTATGCAGAAGTTAATTTTTTCAATGCAATTTTTATTTTGGAATAATTTTAGATTTACAGGAAAGTTGCATACTGTAATATAGAGAGTTCTTGTGTCCTTTCCACCCAGCTTCGCCTAATGCTAAAATCTTAACATGACCATGGTACATTTGTCAAAACTAAGATGGGAACATTGTTATAATATTCTGAACTAAACTACAGGCTTTATTTGGATTTCACCAATTTTTCCACTATTATCCTTTTCTTTTCCCTGGTATTATACGGGAGACCACTCTGCAAGTAGTCTTCTTGTCTTCCAATCTTCTCTAATCTGTGAATCTTGTCTTCTAGTCTTCTCTATCTTTCCTTGTTTTTCATTATCAGTTAACTTTTAAGAGGAAAGGAGTTCTCTCTATATATTAAACCACAGTTGCGTGTGTGTGTGTGTGTGTGTGTGTATGTGTGTGTACACAGAATGGTCAGGGAAGATTCTCTGGAGGTGACACGAACAGAGGCCTAAATTTAAATGATAAGAAGAATCAAGGGATCTAAAGGTCTTAGGAAAAATGATTCCAGGTAGAGAGAGTAGCACATACAAAGACCCTGTGGCAGGAAGGCAGGAAAAATTTTGATATGTTCAAGGGGTCATGGTTGGAGTGGAACGGCTGGAGGAGGCATGTTGGGGAAGAGGTCAAAGAGATACAGGAAGTAGGCTAGGGCCAGATCATGCATGGCTTGAAGACCATGGCTATAAATGCAATATCTTTCTTGGAAGATTTCCTTTGTGGCTTTCATAACATAAAACGTAATTCTCCAAAAATCAGCTCTAGGTGGAATTAAGCTGTGACTACTCATATCCAGACAACAGTTCTTTGACCATAAGAACCAATACATACTTATTCTTGAGAGAGCAGGCGGACATCCAACTACCTTCTGAGATAACTACCCTCTATTTTTCCGTATGAGGTCCTGGCAGAACAAGCTACAAGGAGTTGCCAATATTTCTAACTATCTGGGTGCTCGATGATCTATTAGTTGTTGGATCTTTCCTTCCTGGAAGCTATTACCCCAGCTTAATCTGCCCCCACTCCCACCACTCTGTTGACCAAATCTATGCAAGTTGCCAAATACGACATTAAAATGAATGATATAATTATTTTGATGGTCTGAAGGAAAAACTGTATCTCTTATAAGAGGAGGGCAAGAAAGTATATATCCTCAGACTATTTATTTTCTCTCCAAATTCCCTTCCTTAAGGTGGTTTGTGCAATCTCTTGATATTCTGCTATTGAGCTATATAGTTCAAGATCTGAACACCTCTCCAGTCACTGGACCCTTGGCTTCTATGTGATAACCAAGAAAAAAGAGTAGTTTGTTAACCATCCGTGTTGCTTCTTCTGCAAAAAGCTGTCATATATATAAAATTGGAGAGTTTCAAAAGCAATAAGTAAAACTTCAGCCACCTCTCTCAATAGAGCTCTTCAAATCTCTGTCATCCACAAAAATAAAGCGTATAAATTGAAATTGATTTTTGTAAAACCTTCATAAAAATAAATCCAAACATTTGGAAGCATCTGTTGGATGGTTCAGGAATTTTATTTTTATTATTTTTGAATGAGTCCAGCTTTGAAAATCTGGGACCAATTAAATCTGGCAATGTACAAAATCAATCAGATGTATAGATACACACAATAGGAAGAGACTATCATAACGGTGGTTCCTCTGTTGATCATCTCCAACATCAGCCTTCAACTGTGTAGTGTGGTAGGTATGACCATGGGTTTTGGACATATGTTGCTGTGGTTTTAAGTCTTGGATCTGCCACTTATTAGCTCTGTGACCTTGACAAGTTACTGGAACATTTCTAATCTTCAGTTTATAGAACTTTAAAATGGGAGATAACATTTCTGGTTTCTAGAATGATTGAGACGATTAAATGAGATAATTTACATTAAGGGCTTAACAGTGCCTTACTCATTCAATAAAAGTTAGTTATTAATATAATTATTATTGTTAATAAGATCAAATATTTATTACCTTTATTATGTTTAATGCAGGATTCCATGCACAAAAAAGAATTCAACGTGGTTTCTTTTTGGAGAACTGGAACCTATTCACATGAAAGGTTAACTATCAATAGAAGGTATCAGAACAAAAATAAAAGGAATTTAGCAATAAAGTAAATGTTTAATTGTCAAAGAAGCTTAGAAATAAAGTAAATGTTTAATTGTCAAAGAACCATACAGTCAAACAGAAAAACCTCTGAGAGTGAAGATGTGCAGGATTCAAAAAGGCTAGGAGGAAAGGAGAAGAGTTCTATTATTGTGTGCAGAGATGACACAATAGCAAATTATATATTCAAGATTGCATCAATAGAGAACTTCGTTATTGTTAAATGGATATAGTTAATAAAAGTAAGATATTGACATGAAAATAATCTGGAGATGGTTAACAGTTAACTAGATTAATTAATGTCAATTAAACATACTGGATTCATTAAAGCCCTTCCATAAATGAGAACTTTTCTTCTCAGGAGAAATTCTTGTAGTGGGTGGGAATGTTTGGTTAGATTTTGATTGCAGCTTTTACTCAGCAACTCTGATTTTGTTGAGCAGTTGTGATAAGGCCAGCTGCGTCCAAAATGAGCATGTATCAGTATCGTCACACCTTTAGGTCTATCACCCCTACAAAACCCTTGTCACTTTGGTTTAATTGCAAATTCCCCGGAGAGCCTCCTCTAATGACCCATTTACATTAAAGCTTTTAAATTAGATTTCAATCTTAATTTCACTTGAAATGTTACCCTGGAGTAATCATTCCATTATAAATCATTTTATTTGATTTTATGGAATTGCTCAATTACAAGAGAAGTATTGAAATAAAGTGCAGCTATATTGAGAAGAGCAGAGAGACAAAAGCTGAGTCTGTTTGACTTTGGGAAAATGTTATCAGTCAGGGCAAAACTTAGTCATTTATAAGCCACACAATGTTGTACAGTACTGAACTGTGGTATATTTTGTACCAGAGAAAATTGGAGTACTGTGACAGTTTGAATGGCTATTAAGGCTTTAAAGTTGGGAAGGAAGCATGGGAAAATGCCAAGACCATTCCAGATCAAGGTAGGAGGCTTATTTCCTTCTGGAGAAATCGTGGACCCCAAGAGACCATCTTTAATGACTGAGTGGCATTTCAGAAATTACCTTCTTCTTTAAATCTGTATTCCATTTAGATACGTGTGTGCCATTGCGTCTCCTTAGGTTGACAGCTCCTCACCCTGTGCTATGTTTTATTGAGGCTTCAGTCTCTACCTGGAAAATTCCCTATAAGCTCAGTGTGAAAACTTTCTGACAATGTCTTTTTATTCCACTTTGGGATAAGTCAGGATGCTTTTTATTATTTAGAAATGAGCCACATTACATTCTTTGGTTAACAAATTTAGGGAGGAAGAGATGGAAAGATGGATAGGACTTTTGTACTGATAAGCAACAAATAAGGCTTAGAATTGGAAGACACTGTGGGTACAAACAGTTTAACCTCCAAATTCTACAAAAGGAGGCACTGAAGCTTAGAGTTAAGGGACGTGCTCCCTTTGGGCCCAGCCACAATTCTAGTTCCAGCAGAGCAGAAACGACTGCCTAGGAACTTCGACACATTTCCTCTCTATATGTCAATATTTCCCTCTCTAGAAATACAGACGTTAAAAATGCACAAGGAGTTGATTTACATTGTCTTTAAAGAAATAAGATGATGACTGTAAACATCAACTAACTATATATCAGTCGTCGTCATGGGACACAGATTCCATCACTTGTCTTTTCTTTTTCAGAGTTTCTCTGTGGCCTAGTCCCTGGTCAAGGTTTATAAATGCATTGCATGTACTTAGAAATGTATATTTTCTCTTTGTTGGGTGCAGGGTTCTGTATATTCATTCACGTATTCATTCTTCCACTCATGGAGGAAATACTGAGTATCTAATATGTGCCAAGTACTCTTCCGGCAATAGGGCTATAACAGTGAACAGGCAAACAAAAACATCCATGACTTCTTTTAGCTTGTTTATTATTATTAAAACTTTCAACAGTCTTACTAATTTTTCGGTTTGATTGAGAACACAGTTTCTGAGATATGTATGTTGAAATATCCTACTACAATTATGCTATATCATTTTCTGCTTAGAATTCTGTAGTTTTTGCTTTAATTCTTTAGATTAAGGTTTTTGTTTTTGTTTTTACAAATGAAAAGATGAAATTCTGCATGTGTGTGTGTGTGTGAAGGCTAAAGTTTTAAGTGAAGACAAACATGATTGTTAGAGCTCAATGGCGAACTGTACTTTTTTTTTTTTTTGGTGAGGAAGATTGCCCCTGAGCTAACATCTACGCCAAGCTCTTCTACTTTGCATGGCTTGATGAGTGGTGTGTAGGTCCACATCCAGGATCCACACCTGTAAACCCCAGGCCCAGGCATGTGAACTTAACCATTATACCCCTGGGCTGGCCCCTGAACTGTACCTTTTATTTTTAGGAGTGTCCTTGTGTTGGTGATTTTTTGCCATAATTATATTTTGTCTGATATCAATATTTTTAGAACAGTTTTCTTTTGACTTGTATGAAATATCTTTTAACCATCTTTTATTGTTAAAATTGTGTTATTTCGAAAATCTTTCTTTTAAACAACATACAACTACTTTTCGTTTGTTTGTGTATTTTAATTCAAATCCGTAAACACAGCAATTCACCAGTCTCACTTTTTTTCTAGTAACTCCCTACTTTACACACTCATTTCCCTTCTCTAATCTGTATTTAGTTTTCTTTAGGCTTGATGCACAAATGCTGTCTTGGGATTTCCCTTTTCTGCTATTTATTGTGGGATGTCATATTTACTTGTGAATTTATTCCCTTGTTTTGTTGACCTATATCTTCCAGTAGCTTCTTATAAACAGTCATGTAAGGGGTAAGCTATTTGATACTTTATGTGTTTGAAAATATCTTTATTTTGACTTCATGTTGGATTGACTGGTTGGGTACAGGAAGCATTTTTCTTTGAATTGTGTGCTGTCTTCTGGCTTCCAGTATTGTTCCTGAAAATCTGATGCTGACTGACTCCTGATTCTTTGTATCCAATGATTTCTTTTCATCTTTTTAGAAGATATTAGTATTGTGAAGTGTCTTGGTGCAAGCCATTTTTTTTTATTCTACCTCTAGGACTTTATATTTTATTCATTTTATTGATAGTTTATGTTTTCACTATCCCATTTTGTTTTTTTGTTAAAGATTTTATTTTTTTCCTTTTTCTCCCCAAAGCCCCCCGGTACATAGTTGAATATTCTTCGTTGTGGGTCCTTCTAGTTGTGGCATGTGGGACGCTGCCTCAGTATGGTTTGATGAGCAGTGCCATGTCCGCGCTCAGGATTCAAACCAACAAAACACTGGGCCCCCTGCAGCGGAGCGCGCGAACTTAACCACTCGGCCACAGGGCCAGCCCCTCAATATCCCATTTTCGAAGTTCTTTCAAGTTCTCTGTTCCTTTTTGAAATATAGCATCCTATTACTATTTCGTGTGTCTTCTTTTATCATATCAAGTATATTAATAATAGTTTTTTGATCTTTTCTTCTGTTTCCCCCATTGTTTTCCTCCAAGTTCCTCTTTCCTATTTGTTTAGGGTTCTATCTTTCATGTTTCAGGCCATCTTGAAATTTCTGGTGATCTTTGGCTATTGTCTGCTATTTAAGTGGTGGGTTCTATTGTAGTATGACTGAAGAGCAGAATAGCTTTTTTGTCGGGGTATAACCAAATGGTAGTATATGTTTATTTTTTTCCCTCCGAGGATTTCCAGCTACGTCAAAGAACGATCTTCCAGTCTCCTGCCTGGTAGCTGATGTTCTGGGAGAAGGGTAGGGGGGATGGGGTAGGCATCTTACCATTCAATTTAGTCAATGACTCACTGCCCTCTGCTGAGCATTGGGTCTTCGTCTGAAGACTTTCAACTTAATCCCCCCAAACCAATAAATTCCCAATGTGGTCATTGTCAGTCTGGAGCGAGGGGTGGGGTGTGTTGATCTACAAATTTCTAACCAATGTCCCCCTATTTTTAGCCCTTTCCTCATTCCCTTTCTACCACATTCCACCAAATCAGGTGTTTATCTCTTGGTGCCTTCATTTGTACCTGACAAATGAACTTGCTTTGCATGATACCACACTTTTGCAATTATGTTGTAATTTTCTCCTCTGTGCTGAGTCAATTATCACCATCCTACCTGTTTCCTGGCTTCTAACATTTGTTGACACTTCTTGTTCTCTACTGAGTCTTCTCCTGTTCAATTTGTCTTTAAGTGTTTATATCATTTAATTCCTTTACTTTGGTAAAATCTTGGGAAGGATTAATGCTAAGTGCACATGTTCATTATGCCATATTTAACCAGAAGTCCCTTGGCTATGTGTTAACAATTGATTTTTATTGTTGCAAAGGTCTTAGGCAGAATTTCTATGAGTTGGGGAGGGACGTGTGTGTGGGTGGGTTGGTGTTAGGCCGTGTCCTTCCACATCAATCCAGCTGGGCATATTTACTGTTTTGCAGATGAGGAAACTGAGACTCAGGGTTAATAAGTCACTAACTCAAGTCAATGAAATCATCTCAAGTTGCAGAGCCAATCTCTGACTCAAGCAAATGCATAATATATACTCTATTTATGGTTGATGATTAATGATTTAAGAAGACAACAAATGCGTCTATTAATAATAAATCAATGTCACCAAACAATAGTCTGATTTGTGAAGTGTCACTGTTTATAGTTTACCTATACTCACCTTTCCACTATCTATTATTTGGATTCACACCCTGGGTAGTAAGATTTTTATAACAATGGATTTTGCCTTTTTAATAACAATAGAACTGTACATTATAGATGGAAATTTTTAATAAAGAGACAATTAAATATGATCTAATTGGTTTACTGTGGTTTGGTTCCATAATCAATCTACATAATGAACAATTAGATATATCTGATGGAGTAATACGGCACTTTGATAGAGAAGCATGAATCCAACTAGTTCAGGGAAATGCTTCCAGCCCATACTTCCTCAAGAAGACAACTAGTAACTTGCAGATACTCACATTTTGCACATAGTCTTACATACCCTCCCTTTCGTTTTCTCCCCTGCCCTCCCCTCTCCTCCCCTCCTGGCTCCTTACTTTTTCTTTCTTTTCTCCTTTCTCTTTCTTTTTTTTGACTATTCCTCGAAAATTGTGCTCAGGATAGGCAAGTAGGTGTAACTAATTCAGAAACATTTAAGCCATTACAAGAACTTTACCATAAGCACTGTGCCTAGATAGCAAATACACATTTTTCTGAGTTTATGAATAAGTGAATGAGTAATTGTTCATCCATTGGTGCCTTCTACGATACACACATGTTCTATAGCTTCTGTGGAAATGTGAACAATCTACGTGGTGGTTTATTTTGTTTCTTCCCTATCTTTTCTAAAACAAGTTATAATTCCTAAAGATTATTTATTGACCCAGGCTAAATATATACATTAAAGTAAAAACAAATGAATAAAAATACTGTATTTTGAGTTGGTCAAGACACCAGGTGCTATAAATACATGATCCCAGAAGGTGTTATGACTATAGAGAATGGTGGGGCATATGGGAAACTATCATGGGAGTTAATTGTTGAAAAACTTATAGAGAGTAAATATATATAAAGTGCATGACATGTACCTATAAGGCTTCTGCACCTGATTCCAACATGTGTGTGTGTATGTGGTGGGGTTCCCCCACATCCAACAAGCAATTCTCCAACACCAGCTGGATGTCCTACTAGTCAGCTCAATTCTGACACTATCTGCCCAGAGACAGTATCAGACTCCATAGGTTAAGGGCTCAGCCCCACAAAACTGACCTCCACTTCAGATACCAATCGCAAGTCCAGGTTGTTACCTGTGATCAAATGGCTGTAAATCAAAGGTTCCTATGACCCCCTCCCTGGGTTTGATTAATTTGCTAGAGGGGCTTACAGGACTCAGGAAACCAGTTTACTCACTAGATTACTGGTTTATTACAAAGGATACAAATCAACAGCCAGATAAAGAGCTACATAGGGCAAGGTCCTGAGTAAAGGAGCTTCTGTCCTCATGGAATTTGGGGCCCAGCACAGTGGCACATGGAAGTGTTCTGGTTCCCCAACCTGGAAAGTCCCTCAGTCCCCTTCCTTTTGTCTTTTTATAGAGCCTTCGCTACATAGACGTGATTGACTAACTCATTGGCAATTGGCGATTGATTCAACCTCCAGACCTTTCTCCTCCCTGGAAATCAGGAGGTGGGACTGAAAGTTTCAACCCTCTATTCATGATTGGTTCCCCTGGCAACCAGCCCCATCCTTAGGTGCTTTCCAAAAGTCGTCTCGTTCACATAAACCCAGATGTGGTGGAAAGGAGATTGTAATGAATAACAAGACACCCCATCCATTTCACCTTTATGGCTCTGAGGCGTTTTCAGGAACTGAGGACAGGGGGACTAAATATTATAACAAAAGATGCTCCCATTGCTCTTGTCAGGGAATTGCAAGAGTTTTAGGAGCTCTGTGCCAGAAACAAGGATGAAGGCCAAAGATATATTTCTTATTATAAAGCACAATATCACAGCCTAGAATGAGGGGTCCTGCTGAATGTTAGCCTAGAGGAATATAAGCTCAAGTTGCCAGATCTGTTCTTCCAAAAGAAACACAGAAATTCAGGTTTTTTTTGTGAATTGTCTCAATTTTTTAAGGTTGGAGAGTTGGACTGTTTATTTGCAAATAACAGACTGTCCTCAAGCTAGTTTAAGAAACAAACGAATTTACTAAACAATATACGTGCACACAGGCTCCAGGAGACCAGAGAATCAGTGCTATGGTCTGAATGTTTGTGTTCCTCCAAAATCCATACATTGAAATCCTAAACCCTAAGGTAATGGTATTAGGAGGTGGGGCCTGTAGGAGGTGATTAGATCGTGAAGGCAGAGTCCTCAAGATGGGATTACCGCCTTTATAAAAGAGGCCAGGAAGAGCTCCTTTGTGCCTTCCACCATGTGAGGACACAGCACAAAGTCAGTGTTCTGCAACCAGCAAGAGGGTTTTTACCAGAATTTGACCATGGTGGCACCCTGATCTTGGACTTCCAGTCTCCAGAACTTGACACATAAATTTCTGTTGTTTACAAGTCACCTGGTCTTGTAGCAGCCTGGACAGATTAAGATAGTCTTAGAAATTATGCAGTCAACAGCAGCACCCAAAATATACTGCAGGGCAACCTAGTGAAGACCCTACTACAGCTACCAATGGGAGTAGACACTGAAACGCACACCATCAATGCTGATACTATGCAGGAACTTCCGCCACTGCCCTTGTCCCCCTAATCAGACAAGGCTCCTTGCAGTGCCTGTTTCTGAGGTGGAGTCTCACTCTGGTGTATCTGATTGGGAGAACCCATACTCTTGCTTCAAGGCAGCCTGGGGGAAAGAGTATCTGTCTTCTGTCTTAGAGAGATAAGGGCTTATAAGGCAGAAAGAAAAAAAAAAAAAGAGGAGTATTCAAAGGAACTGCGTAACCAAAGAGAATGACAAATTTCCACTAAAACAACCAATTCAAATTTAAAGAGATAAACAGCCTGCTGGCCATCAAAACATGATTTTGTGTGAATCTGCCTGTCAGTCACTGGTTTGTGGCCTCCGGTCTAGTAGGATGTTTCACTCCATGTATAAAAGTAGAGTAATACTTTCAATACATGGAAAAATAATTGAAACAGTTAGCCTGTCCTTCAGAACAATGGCAGAAAATAGACTCCCACAGCTCTATGCTCACTATGCCCAGTAACTAGAGTCATTTCTAATCTACTCAGATCTGCCAGCAGCATCATATAAGACATCATGACTTGACCTAAGTGCCTTATATAGTTGTGTAACAAAACTGTACCGGCCGATGAATGAAATAATAACTTTCTGCCTAACTTAAATTTCTAAAAGATTTTGCTTATGTCTTAGAAAAGGTTTACTGAAGCAGAAGGCAAAGATGGAATTAATAAACTCTGAGAATAGAGTCAAAATATCCCTCGTATCCTCAGTGGCACATCCTATCCTTTTCTTCCATCTCTCCTAGACCTTTGACAGTTCAGTTTTGAGCCCCACGCTCGCCCCATAGGAACCTTCAATGCACTTCTAGAAACCAAGTCCATTTTTAGAGCTCCTCTTTTGAAGTTATCACCCAATATATATGTCATCTCCATTATTATAACTTCCGCACTATAAAGTTAGTACCAGGAAATTAGTGTGTAGCCGTCTTGTACTTATTTACATTATATTACTGAACCATCTGTGAGACTATGATTTAATTATTCTGATATGGTAAGTTGGACCTCCCATCTTGTGGTTGATTTAGCCCTATGTCTACCTGGGAGGAAATTTAGGATTTTCTATCTTTCAGAATTGAGGATTTCCTCTGTGTTTCAGACATTACTCTCATGTTTAGGAAGTAAACTGGTTTTGAAAGGAGAGCATCATGTCATCATTATGGTGAAGCTCCTTCGTCTTCAGACAAGAAAGCTCTACAGTCTCTGAATAGCCCTAATGGTGGATTGTTTTTGAGGGTAGGTCGGAATGCATCTTGGTTTTTCTCTAGCCCCTGGCTTTTTATTGTATCCAAAATTCAAAATTTAATTGGGTAAAAGGATGATCTATAAAAATTTTTGAATTATTGTGGCAATGGGAGCTGGGATTAGCTTAGAACAAGACATTTTTTCAGCTTTCAGACCACAAATTTCCTTGGTCTGATTTTTTTTCTTTTACCCATTAATAAAATATTGATTAAAAGTTTTGAAGTCTAACCCTTAATCTTAGTGTCTTCCTCTTGATGGGAGTCCAAGACCATTCTGTTACACTCACTCTCTTCCCCAAATAGGATTTCTGGGTATATACAACTTATGCTATATACAAAAGATTTCCAAGCTCACAATGTTGCTACCATTTTCTGGCTATGGGATAAGGAAGAAACAGAACACAAGAAATAAGAGTATATGAGCTATGGAGCTACCCCTTGGGTTAGCCAAATTTTCACAAGGTGCACAGAGCTGACAGACACAAGTCTCCCAATGTCACACCATAGAAGTCAGATCTATTGTGTCAAGAATACATGGCAAGAGAAAGCACGGTTGGCTAATAATTAATTTCCCCCCTCAATCCATTTTTTCTTCCTTTTAGAAGTTCAATTCTTTGGGTGTCTAGCTGGAGAAGACGTATCTTTGCCTCTTCGCAGCTGGGTGTGTTCATGAGACTAAAACCACTGGATATGAGTGCAAGAGAGTTATATAACTTCTGGGTCACATTCATAAAAGGGATCAGCTTGCTCTCTCTTTCCTATTGCCATGAGCCATAAGGGGTACTAGTGAGCTAGCTTTAATCATACTATAGACATGAAGACCAGTCTGGATGGTAAAGCAACAAGATGGAAGGAGTCTAGGTGCCTGGATGACTTCATGGAGCTGAGTTGCTGTCCTCATCTTGGACCATCTGTTTCTTCACTACGCTGTAAGAGAAAAATGAATGTCTATTTTATTTGCATTTTTAAAACTTTCTATCATGTTTGAATTAGTTATAGGAGCTTAGTCTATAGTCTAATACAGCACAGAATTTAAAAAACATTCTTTGTTTACTTTTCACTATTTCTTCAATTACTAAAAGACTGGATACTCCAGTGGAGAGAACATGACATATTAAAGCTAGACAGATCTGGGTTTGAATACAAGCCCTGCAACTTTTTGAGCTACGTCATCTTGAACATGTTATTTACTGTCCTTAAGCCACAGTTTCCTTATCTTTGAAGAGGGCATATTAATATCTATCTTACAAGGCTCCTATAAGTTCAACAATGTCTTTAGAATTTCTGCCACATAGTGGGTATATAATATATTACAATGATTATGCTTGAATTATCAATTGAAATTGCTCCTAAAATGTGAAAATGGTATAGTGATTATATTTTATTAAAAGAGTCCTTATTGTTTAAAGACATACACTGAAATGTTCATGGAAGAAATTTTAAAAAACACGCACAAAAACTAAGGATCTACCATAATTGATTTCTCAGCCTCCATCCTCTATCTCAGCCAGACTTAACATCTTCTAGCTTCTAGATTTAGCTTCCTAAAATGTTAGTTTTTAATTTTTTAAGTATTGCTTTGTTTTCTTTTTACTGTGTTTTAAGAGTTCTTTATAGATTCTAGATAAATGTCCATTATCAGACATGAGCTTTAGAAGTATTTTCTCCCAGTATGTAGCTTGTCTTTTCAGTCCCTTAATGGTACCATTCAAAGAACAGGTGCTTTTAATTTTGATGAAGTCCAATTTATCATTTTTTGCTTTTATGTATTGTATTTTTGGAGTGAGTGTCTAAGAAAGTTATACCTAACCTAAGTCACAGAGATTTCTCCTATATTTTCTTCTAGCAGCTTTATATTTTCAAGTTTCATATTTATTTCTATGATCCATTTTTAGTTCATTTTTACATATGATACATGTTCAATTGTTACAACAACATTTGTTGAAAAACTATTCTTTCTCCATCAAAATGTTTTGCATTTTTGTTAAAAATTAGTTGACCGCAAATATGTGGGTCTATTTCTGGATTCTCTTTTGTTCCATTGATCCACTTATGTGTAATTATGCCAATTCCATACTGTCTTGAAAATAGTTGCTTTATAAATAAGCTTTGAGATGAGGTAGTGTGAGTCCTCCAACTTTGTTCTTCTTTTTGTAAAGTTCTTTTGGTTATTCTAGGCCTTTTGCATTTTCATATGGATTATAGAATCAATTTTGCAATTTCTACAAAAAACCCTGCTCTGATTTTGATTTCGATTGCATTGAATCTATACGTCAACTTGGGGAGAATTGAGATCTTAACAATATTGAGTCTTCGGATCCATAGCAATAGTATTTCTCTCAATTTATTTACATTTAGATTTCTCTCAAATCATTTGGTAGTTTGAGTGTAAAAGTCTTACACATCATTTATCAGATTTACCTCTACATATTTCAGGTTTTTTTGATGCCATTGTAAATGCTATTTTTAAAATTTCAAGTTCTGATTTTTCATTGCTAGTATATAGAACCTCAATTGATTTTGTGTATGTATCTAGTAGTCTGTAACTTTGCTAGACTCACGGATTAGTCCATGTATGAGCAGCTTTCTTATAGATTCTACAGGATTTTCTGCAGGAATGATCACATCATGTGTGAGTAAAGATGGTTTTACTCCTTCCTTTGCACTCTGGATTCCTCTTGTTTCTTTTCCTTATCTTATTGTGCTGACTAGGCGTACAGTATAATCTTGAAGAGAAGTGGTGAGAAAGGACACCTTTGTCATGCTCCTGGTCTTTGGGGAAAGTATTCAGTTGTTCAACATTTACCATGTTGTTAGCCATTGCTGTTTCCATAGATACCCTTTATTAGGTTGAGAAAGTTCACTACTGTCGCTAGTTTGCTGGGAGTTTAATGAGGAATGGATACTGGATTTTCTTAAACAGTACCAAGAAACATAAAAGAGGAACTGAAAAAAAGAAAAAGCGTGTTTTTCTTATAGGAAAACTCAGTGTCAAAAATATGCTAATTTTTATAAGTTTATATATTTACTTCAATCTCAATAAATATACAAACAGGATTTATTTTAGAACTAAGTGTAATAAACTATAGTTTACATGGAAAAATGAATTGGCAAGAACAGTCAAAATAGTCAAAAATTGGGGGTGGGGAGTAACTGTGGAAGACTAGGTTTACCAGTTACCAAGTCAATGATACAATGATCAATCACAGTGATTAAAACAGCATGGTACTGGCACATGAATAGCAGCTGGGCTCCTTTGTGGAGAAAGAAGCATATAGACTGCTAGTGGGAGTATAAATGCTTACAACTTTCATGGAGAGCAATATAGCAATATCAATCAAAATTTCCCAAGTATACCCTCTGATGCAGCAACTCTACTTCTAGCTGTTTATTCTACAGATACACTTCCACAGGTATGAAACAATTTAGAATCAAGAATTTCCACTATAGTATTTTTTACAATAAGAATTGGCTAGAAACAACGTGAGGTTCAGTGATGGGGGCAGGTTTTAAAAGATAAACTGGGGCATATTAAAAATTTTAAGACTGAGGAAAAGTCGATTGGAATGCAGCAGTGCCAAACCGGAAGTGGTTAAGAACTCTCCACTGAAAGGAGCTCAGGAAGAGTATTTTATGGAGAAAAGATGGAAGCAAAGTAAGCAAATTATTGATGTCAATGGCTTAAAGCCTAGTTGGCTGTTTGTGATTTGCTGTCTTTAGATTTCAATTTCATAACCTTGAGGCATTTACAGGCTTAGATTTTGATTGCTTACATAGGCCACTGGGACATTAGAGCCACCTCGGTCTAATGGCCTCCTTGTTTAATTAAGTTAACACAGGTTAAATAAATTATGGTAAATCCATATAACGGAAGTCTAAGCAGCTGTTAAAAACAATGAGTGTATTCCATATGTAATACTATAGCTAAGAAACATTGTCAAGTGAAAAAAAAGTAAGCATAAGGCAATGTGTATAATATGCTACCACATGTGAAAAACAAAAGAATATGCCTACTTATATCCTCGTATGTGTAAAGATTACCCCTGGAAGAGTATAGAAGAAAACAGGGAACAGTTGTTACCTCTGTTGAGGGAATCTAGGTAGCTGAAAGACTTCAGCCAGAGATTAATTTGTCACAGTACATTTGTCTGCTTCTCTTGAACTTTGCGTCCTATACATGTTTTATCTAAGTAGAAAAGAAAATCATTTAAATTAATAGGCTAAAGAGTAATATTCATATTAGGCTGAATTATATTGCTTTTCATTTATTGTGTATCTCAGAATATCAGAAAATTATGTGTATAAACTGCCTTGATATTTTATTGATTTGTTTTTAGTACAAATGATCATCTTGTGTTGTATCTGGGATCTGTAAGTTAACCTTTGCTCTACAAAGGGCACCTGAGCTCTTGCTCCTTTCCATGACTTCATTAACCTTATTAAAGCTGCTTAACTGTGGGTTATGGAAACCAGCACATTGGCTAGCCTCCCCTGGAACAGACCTCAATGACCTGAATCCTTGTATGTAAGTCAACCATAATTCAACAATTTTTTAAATATTAAACGTGTGCTCTACACTGTAAGGCAAATTAAAATCTCAAAGTATTTTCATAGTCTTTCAATCTTCATCCACAGTGTATTCCTGTGGAACACTGCACTGTCCCCATTAGGGGCTGAGATGAGTGTGCCTCTCAGAGGAAGGTCTCCCCTGAGCTGAAACACAAAACCAAGGGGAGCCCTGTTCGCATGGATGTAATGGAGCCGCCTCCCTTAAAATTATAGGGAGATTGATTTCCACAGTGGCAAAGTGTAAACAAATTCTTTGCTCCCCTGAGAGAAGCTCCCAAAAGGAAGTAATTCATGGAAAAGGTAATTACCAATTAAATAGTAAACGTGCTACTCGGCCTGTAAGAAGAATTAAAACATATTTACACTTCAAAAAGAAGCAATTAGTGATAGCTGATTCACTAAGGAAAGTGCCAGACCAGGACAGAGGAAAGTGTGTAAATAGATAAAGACAGAGAGATTTATTATTAAATTAAAGTCCCTTAATTACTGCAGATGTTAAATATGCAGTTTTCTGACATTTAAATGATGCTTTTCACCAAAATGAAAATGAATTGTCCACTTTGGATTCCCACTTCTTAGGCAGGATGTAAATGTCAGTCCTAAATTAAAGTTAACTAGTTTCTGCTACACATTAAAAAAAATGTAATTAGAATCAATAAATCATATTTAAAAAAATTGAAGTCAAAGTATTGTAGTCCAAACATTCAGCCAGTTCTCTAAAAGGAAGGAAATGGCCCAAGATTCCCTTAGGTTTGGGGATAACGGGAGACCCTGCCTCTAAGGCACCATCTGTGAGCCAAGAGGCGAGGGGGAGACCAGTGCAGATTCCCACGGAGAACCAGTGCCTTTTTACCCTGCCGCCCACCTCCTTGGCTCTTCGGTGTCCCCAAGTGATTAAAGGGTTGTTCCTTGAATTAGAAGCACATTTCTCTTTAGAATATGATATAGCTACCTTTTATGAATCACCTACTGTATACCAAGAGCTTAACATTTATTTTCTTATTTCAGTCTCAAAAGAGCCCTCCAAAGTAAGTTTTCTGATCATTATTTTGTATAACGCAGATAGGATGCTGACTGTCCCAGGTCAGGAGGTTTAGAAGAGTTGGGATTCAAACTCAGGTATCTCAGTCACAATTCCATACTGCCACCTTTAAAAAAAAAATTAAGATAGAACAATAATAATAAACTTAATTTTTTAACTTTTTGTTTAAAATCAACTCTCAATCACAGCTTTAGAGAACTTTGTTGTCGTTCTAGGATGTTCCCCGCTGTGCAGTCTCCAAACTTTTATCTCTGAGATGCTAGACACTAGTCACTCTCCTTAAAAAATTTCTTTTCTGCTTAAATCCAACAAGGTTGGTTTCTATTGTTTGCCACTTAGCATCCTGAAAGCATCGTTCAGGTCCTCCACTTCCTGCTTTAATTGTTCCACGTCTCCACTGACCTCCGGAAAGACTTGTAAGAACTCTACATATGTTTATTGAGTGCCAGGCACTGTGCTATGCACTAGGGGACCGTAAACTTCTGAGCATGAGTCTTTCCAACTGTTCTTCTCCTGAACTGGATGTCAGCTAAGAAATACAGTGATTATATTGTTTGAAAACACTGGACTAAACCTTGTTCACCAGGTTTCTTTTTCGGCAAGACTTCTCAGAGCCTTTATATACTAATGTGCACCAGGAATCTTAAAAAAAGAGGGATAATATGTAGCAACGTCAAAATTTATATGATGTGAAACCATTTTTTTAAAAAACAGTAGGCATGGGGAAAGGGCAAAAGGCAGAAGGCAGGGCGGAAAGAGCTGGACTCTGAAGGCAGATCAATATAGTCAAAGCTTTTAAAAATGTTGGCTTCAAATTACTGTCACATGCAACATGTAACAAAAGTTCCCCCAAAAGAAATCTTATGGAGTATTCTTAAATCATAGCATTTTAGGATCTCAGTATGCCTCTTTTTTAGTGTGTTCAATATTTCAATAAAACAGAAGTAAGAAACGGCTGTAAGTTACAGACTAGAATCCAGTGTGAAAGCCACTTGCCTCCTGAGTTTATACCAAGAAGGTCTGCGAGATGTTATAGTCATCATCAAAAGCAAAATAGCAAATCTTATCTTACACATTGTGCTTCCACAAATGAAATATTTCAGGGGTTGTTCTGATACGTCTACCTTGAGGAAGAGAGAAAAAGCTGAGAAAGACTGAGAAGAATGTAATTAAAAATGTCAAGAGTGTGGAGCAACTTTGTATGAGGCATGAACGAAAAAAATATTTAGAGGAGAAAGAAAGTCAAAAGAAGACCAAAGTTTATATATCAATATTTATAAAGTACTACGTATACACAGGCCTTGTACTAAAATAAAATCCTAAAGATATGGATAGTGGGATATTAATTTCCACATTAAATCCTGGAATAGGAAACTTGCTTCTTTTGTGTTATTTCTGGAAGCTTGATGAAATTGTTTTAGGAAAAATAAAAAGAAACCCTAATTTACACAAACCACTCTATACATAAAAAAAAACAATTTTCCTAAAGGATTTGTCAAAGTGTGTTCTATGCTATTAATAGCTCTCAAATAAAAAAAAAGAATTTCATGATTCACCCATTTGGCGTCCTGTTTCAGTGACTTTGATATGCTACAGAGCATTGTGACTCTCTAGCAGAATATACAGTATTTTGCAAACTTCTCTGAGCATACAATGCTGTTTTGAGACCATATCATCTTTAAATGTTGATTCAAGGAATGCATTTTGGAAAATGTTCTTAGAGATAATAAATACAGAACAGCTCAAAGGGGAATTTAGTGAGATTTTAATAGATCATTAACCTGTGAGTCTGACGACCTAAAGGAAAACTGTCTCTCTGATTTTAGGTTAGCTTTTAAATATTCCTAATGGATTAGAAGTTAGGTATATATTTAAATTCTTTTATGTATCACTGAAATCTAAGGGGAAAAGCACAGTTTCGAAATGTTAACAGCTTGCCTAGTGCCTTGACACACACTCTATCACTTGTATCCTCACAATAGTCTTTTTAAAGTAGATATTGTTAAACTGTGGCTCAGAGATGACCAGTGACTTCTCCAAGATCACACAGTTTGTAAGTGGAGAGATCAGAACCTAATACCAGGACTTTCTGTTGCACGTTTTGTATTCTTTCCATTACAATCACTCTTTGTAAGATTAAAGAAGAGAATGTACAGCTTTTAGGCTAGTTCAGAACTTGCCCTGGAATTGTGTTTATTGCAATCCCTTGATATATATTAGAGAAACCCAAGTCTTCCTGTGGTCAGTTTAGATACCCCTTAAGTCTTGCCTTAGACATAATACAGAATTTCATTCTCAGCTATACGCAAGGAATATCATAGAATTTGAACAATAAGTGATTATTACTGGAGTGCTGAATACACTGATACGTTCAGAGGAGGAAACACAGGCCTGCTTCCTTTTATTGTGTTTAACAAAACCCAAAATGACTTTCACAAAGAGAATTTTTCCCTTTTAACTTTTAAACCCACGTGCACTTTAAAGGAAATTTAATCCACATGTTTCTAGATCATTTTCACGTAATTCATCAAATGTTTAGTGAGAGCTGTTTGATTTGCTAGAAGCCTTGGGACACTTTTGTTTTAATAGGATCTTAAAGCCCTTCTCTCCTGGAACTAGCAAGTCTCATCTTGTAAGGTTCTCCACTAAATTTAAGCCACAAATGACTCTAACTCAGCATCCCTAATTTTGACTTTCTCAGGGAACTTCTCCTAGATGATCTTTTAAGGGTCACTCTTTCCTTGGCTTCTGTGCCGTAATGCAATATCACGAAAGTCTAACTCTATCTCTGCCTTTAGACTCGTTGTCATTTTTGCTGTGGATGCAGACAATCTCTGCTGAAGCTAGGTCCCCTCGCCTTTGCAGAATTAACCACAAAACCATCTTGTCCTTGAAATCAATTTTGCATTTCTTCAACATTCTTCCTAGTTTTCTTAACAAAGTTTCCTGAAAAGTATTAGTCATGTCCATAGCCAACGTGATTGGTTACTGATGCATCAGTTCCTTCTAGACTCCCATTCTTGCTTTTGAGCCCACAATAAAATAGCATAAAAGGGGGAAAGAACAAGAAAACTATGTGATTTTGCTATTTAGAAAAGCGACAACTGAATTGCTTATTGGACGACTGAGAGTTCAATGTCTTTCATAATCAAACATATTCAGAAGGTCTAGGGCGACATGCCTCAGGATGTAGTAGTATTAATAATTGTATTTAAAGTAGCCATGAGTCTGAATTGCTGGTATAGTATGCTAATAATTAGTAGGGATCTTTTCTATACCGTTTTTAAAAGGTTCTTTGCCAAAATTCTTTAGACAATTCTTCAAGATTGCAATGATCATTAATCAATGTGAGCATTAATTAATATTATCACTAGTAAAAACTTTTATTTACTATGTGCTAGAAACTGTAGTATCTCATTTTGTCCTCACAGTTACCTTATGAGTAGATGGTATTATTGTGCCTGTGCATTACTGTGGCCAGAAATTCCACTAGAATACCTAGAGTGGGTCTCTTGCATAAAAATATGTTATCATCTTCCTTAAGGAACAAAAGACTTTTGGTAAGACACTGGTCCCCAAGCTTAGAAGCTGTTTCTCCAAGGCAATAACTTTAAATAATTTTACAGAATTTATTTCTTTAAAATTGTTAAAAGAGTCCATCTAGAGGAAGTGTTGATAGATTCCTCAAGATATTTGCTGAGAATCAAGAAAATTTACAATGGGAAGGCAGAGAACAGGCTAGACATAGAACTTTTGTTCTAAGAAAAAAAGCTGCAGTTGCTTGAATAGATAAATCATCTGTTCTCAAATTATTTTTTAGCATACTATTGGTCATTCATTAATCCATTATTTGTGGCCAACTCTGACTCCACCCAATTCCCCTTCCTTTGCTCCAACACATTCTAGTGTGCTGGAGAAAATGAGATCGTCCTCACTGAGCTAATTTGCCAACTTGTTTTGAATGGGGTATGCAAGAAGAGGGGAGGAGCTGAATTGCAGAGACAGCAGAGGGGTGGACATTTTAGAGGCTATGGGGAAAGCAGGGTGGGAAGAGTTGAGAAATTGGTTGAGAAAACCAAATTTGGTGGAAAGACCTGAGAAGTCTAATCAGGAATAAGAATTTTGTGTTCTGGGTGGTGTTTGGTTTGAATCTTCTTTCCCCCTCTACATGAGATGTTAAGTAAAAACCTTTTGTCCAACATATTATCGAGTTGGAGCTTTAGAGAGTGCTCATGAGTTGAATTCTTCTTCAAACCAGGTGCAGGGTAAGAACAGAGGTTGCTCAGACTGAGTTACACCCACGGGAACTGCAAATTCATTCAACATATTTATCAAGTACCTACTCTGTATCACGGTCTGTGCTAGATACTGGGGATACTGTGTGAATAAGACATTGTTTATGTCCCCAAGAAATGTACAGTCATGTGAGAAACACGGGCACACACTTAGCCAAATTTAATACAGCATATGAAGGGTTAAGCAGTAGGTAACTACAGTGTGCTTGGGAACATCAGTGGAGGATGCTTCTTCCACAGTAACAGAGAGATGCAGGAAACTGAACTTTGATGGCAGGAAGGTGAGAGAGACTCTGTATCTACACTGGAAGCCTCTCTGAAGACTAAGAGGGTGGTGACAGATTTGGAGGCCTGTGGGGACTGAAGTTTTTAAATTCCCATCTTGGAGCATCAGAGAGAATAACTAGAAATAGATATGAGAACTGCCACTAGCACAAAAAGAAGGCTTAGCTGATATGTGGCACAAATCTGCACTCTTTTCTGCATTTTTAGGAGTCTTTAGCAACCACAGAGTAGATTTGCAAAATGATGTCCTTCACCTTGTTGGTTAAAAGGTGCTTTAATAGGAATTTTCCATGTGCCAAGAGAGGGTATGGATGGATTAGGCCATGGGTTGGGAGTAGGAAAGGCTGGTTCGTTTTCCTTACGTTTTCTCATCATGGTGACCGAGGGATATTAGGCTGATGTTTGCCCCATTAAAGAACAGTCCTGAAAGCCCACTAATCTCCTCCTTGGTCTGTAACCCAGCATAGTAAAATCACATGATTCATACCAACCAGAAACAAAAATATCTACTCATGGTGTTTACAAAGATTTCGTCTCTCCCTGTCTCAGTCAGTTCAGGCTGCCACAACAAAAATTACCATAGATGGGGAGGCTTAAACCACAAACATTTATTTCTCACAGTTCTGTAGGCTGAGAGGTCCACGACCAAGGTGCCAGCAGATCAGATGTCTAGTGAGGGCTCACTTCCTGGCTTGCAGATGACTGTCTTCTCATTGTTTCCCTGCCTGATGAAGAGCAGAGAGAAGCAAGCTCTTTGGGACCCTTATGACATCATTAATGCCATTCATGAGGGCTCTACTCTCATGACCTCATATAATCCTAATTGCCTCCCAAAGGCCCCACCTCCTAATATCATTATGAGGGGAGGGATTAGGGTTGCAACACATGAACTTTGGGAATCATGAACATTCCGTCTATATCATTTCCCTTGACTCTGTTGCTAGTGAATGAGGCCACCACAGAAATCCAATGTGAAAAGTTTGGCAGATTCATACATTAGTACTGAAGCCTGACCATGTCATCATTTTTTCTTTTTTTTAGCTGAGGAAGATTCACCCTGAGCTAACACCTGTGCCAATCTTCCTCTGTTTTTCAGTATGTGGGCTGCTAGCACAGCATGGTCACTAACAGAACAGTGTAGGTCCACGCCCAGGAACTGAACCTGGGCTGTTGAAGTGGAGCACGCCTAATTTAACCACTAGGTCACCAGGGCTAGCCCTCATCATTTTTTCCTAATTTAAAAATTTTAGAAGTCCTTTTTTTGTTAGATTCAATTGCATAAGGCTAATATGCAGTGCAGCTCCATGAAAATGAGGCTTCGAAAACCATTTATACTGTGCAGGCACATGGCTCAACTCATCGTCAACACAACATTGCCCCTGACTCCCCAAGCCTGAAAAAGAGACAAAACATCCTGTACTTGGAGATTGCTTTGAATTAGTTTTAATTTGATTAGTAATATCCCACAAGGCTACCCTAGTATATAGAGATTATGGACAATTAAAGCTGTGATCAATTAAATCTAAATTGTTAGTCCATTAAGAAGCACTAACAAGAACTCTGATTTTCAAAGTCTTTTTCCTTAATCCTCTTGTCCTAGCGCTCCTCGTGATGACAGACAAAAGCACTTCTATTACTCTGTATTATGCCACAAATTTAGACGACCCCATTCATTTTTATTATTTAGGAGCATGTAACCAGATATCCTAGGTATAAATAATGTTTAAAAAATGTTTGCAAATGCAACACACTTTCTTTTTATCACCATCATAAAACCAATAAAAATAATCATCAGAATGGCTTTAGCAATCCAGAGTATGCAGACCATGTGTGCAGTACAAGGACCTATCATCTCTGGATAAATTACGTACAAATGTCCTCAGATGGGTTTGTGAAAGCTTCGGAGCAGTGTCTTCAAAGAGCACTTGAACTTTCAAGATATGAAGTGAGAAATAGCAATGTAGAAAAATCCTGACTTCAAAACTTCACTTTATCCTTTTTCTTTTCTATTTTTAGTAATAAACTGAGTAAAAATATCTGCTAGAGGAATTTTCAGGAACACGTTTCTGTTGGCCTCCGTTCAGGCCTTATGTCTCCATCCAGGGCAAAAATGTCTCCTTTGTATTTCCCCACAAAATCCTCCCAAGTCTTCGAGACACAGGTCTTATGCCACCTTCTCCAAGAAGCTGTCTGTGTTCAACCCAGAAAATGGACTCTAAACTCCCATAGCATTTATTCGCTGGGCCCCTTACAGGTCTGCTGTGATTTTTTCTTTGTCTTAGATGTCCTGCCCTCCGTGTCATGTACCATTTTCCAGACTCCATATTTGGCATGGTATTCTGAACGCAGAAGGCACAAATAAACATTTGCTGAATTTGTCAATGACTTACTAAATTCGAATTGCTAAATTACAAATTTACTCGCATGGCCTGGAGGAGATTGCATATATTCTCTTCATTTTTTTTCATCACTAAGGTCTAAATTGGAGTTTCATTGAGATTTATTGTACTGTAGCCCTGATACAGCAGCAGAAAAATCTGGTTGCTCACTTAAGAAAGTTACCATGGGAGAGGATCCACACCCTAGAATGACAGAGATGCTCTCTACAGCTATGATTAAGAGTAGATGTCTAACACAGTCTTAGTAGGAGTTGATATTTAGAGGAATTTACCTACAACCTTTTGATAGCTTATGAAATCTTATTTTCAGACATCAGAGCCTATAAATGTGAGAATTTTAATACATTTTGTGTGCAATAGAAAATAAAAGATTCCAGGCAATCGTTTATATTTGATTACACATCCCAGGAGAGAATGACTTTTTTTATTTAATAATTTTGACATGTGACATTTTGTAAATTTAAGGTGTACAGTGTGTTACTTTGATACATTTATATATGGTGATATGAGTACGACTGAAGCATATTTAGCACGTTACATCATTACGGTATGATATTACTGTCTACATTCATTATACTGTGCATTAGATCTCTATGGCTTATTTACTACTCAAGAACGCCAATTTTTAAAGGCAACTGTACATGACAAGGCAAACAGCAAAGGAATCGAAGGTGATGGAAGAGAGGAAGGCTGTCCTGCTGTGGCTGTGATAATATCCAAAATGACTGCTTTCCAGGTCCAAAACTTTATCCCCATTTTACAGTGAGTATTCAATAAATGTTAATAATTATTCGAATTGCTGGAAGGGGTCACTGACAAAAGAAACAAGGGTAATACCTTCAGACCAGGAATCATAAGATTAGGGTTTTAATTCTACCACCATTTCACTGGAAATTTTGCTTATTATATTTGTAAAATGAAGTAATATTTCCTTCTCTGACTGACGTGTTCTAAGGGTCTATTGTCATTGCCATACAGTAGGGGAGACGTTCAAGAAGTGACTTTGGTGAGTCCAAGGAAGAAAGACCAAATGAGGGGAGCAGAGGTTCAGACACCAAGAGGTCCCAGGAGAGATAAGAAAAGCAGAAAGCTGTGGAGGGCACTAAAATGAGGTATACGGTCCATCCTTGGCTCTGCCATATCACTTTGTTAATATTGCTTCACTTATTTTCGATTCTGTTTCCATTATTCTTGAAGTCTAGAGATCATGTAAAGAAAAAGAGTTGAGGTAAAGTAAGTGGGAAAAAATTATGAACAATTTGAGTTGGCAAGAACCTTAGTAATTACGTAGGGGTCAGAAAACTTCTCCAAAAGGCCAGTGGTAAATACTTCTGGTGTTTGGGCCCTATGGTCTCTGTTATAATTACTCAACTCTGCCATTTGAGTGCGAAAGCAGCCATAGACAATACGTAAATGAATGGGTGTGGCTGTGTTCCAATGAAACTTTATTTATGGCACTGAAATTTGAATTTCTTATAATTTTCACATGTCACAATGTCTTCTTCTTTTGATCTTTTATCAATGACTTAAAAATGAAAAAGCCTTTTTTCAGATCACACAGAAACAAGCAGCAGGCGGATTTGCCCACAGACTGTAGTTTGCCAACTCCTGGTCTCATCTAGCCTCCTTATTTACGAAGACAGAACAGAGGCCCAGAGGGCAAATGACTTATCTGAGGTCACACGGCAAGTGTCATGGTCACTTTTCTTCTCCTAACCAGACTTGATCTTTTCATTTCATTTAGAGAAAGAAAGAAAAATATCATTAATAGCTGATGGTTCTAGATGTTGGGTTGTTCAAAACGTAAAATGTTGGATTGGAGAACATAATCGTACACTAGGATGTGATTGTGGACATTCCAGAGACCAACTGGGCATTGATCTGGTGGCGTAAATATACTCATGTTTGTGGAAATACTCTTACCTGCTACTCACTAGGAACCTCACCAAGACAGCAGCTGCTAGACCATGCAAACCTTTTAGCAGGAAGAGAGAAATATTCTTTTTGAAATGGTACGAAGAGCATATAAAATGTGATTCTACCCCTAAGCAAACCCCAAGATTTGCCCCTGAAAATAAGATTTTATAAATTATCAAATGTATTTTGTAAATTTTTATGTGGTTTCCTCTAATTTATGCAAATCCCTCTAAGTCTTAACTCATCCCTAAGTATGTGTTATTAAACATCTATGCTTGACCGCAACCTTAGAGAACATTATTGTTAGTCATGGCTTTGGATGGGATATTTCTTTAATTCCTAATCTTTTTAGAGAAACTAGAGGTGAAAAGCTGCCCCCAAATGTGTGGCCAGTTAGTACTTTGGCAACTGTGGTGCCGTCTGACATTGGATTAAAGATTCCTTTAAAGATTCCTTCAGTCTTCAAATATTTCTGATTTGGCCAACCCAGACGGAACAGAGGCTGCTCCTTCAAGACATCTTGAAGTTACGTATTTTATGTGTGGTAGTATATTTGGATGCAGTCCTCATGGCCAAGGGAATATAGTGCTGTTTCCACCATTCTACAGATGAGGAAACTGAAGTTCCAGCAGGTGAGACAGATCCCATGGCTAGTTAGAGCAAGATTTGGCAAGGAACTCTAGTAAAGAGGACTGTACTTGCCGCACAGGGCACGAGAAGTCAATGTTGTAGCTTCCTGATGGCACTGAATTTCATTAATTTGGTGTTAATATTTCCAGTGTGAAACATTCTGATGAAGTGTTTATTCACTAGGAGGAGGAGTAGGGTGGAGCTTCAATGTTTTATCCACAGCACCAAAAGAATCAGAATTTCTTCTATTTAATGACTCGTGGGGCATCTTGCACTGCTGGAATATACAGATGTCTCTGTGTAAGAAAAACCAATTCAAGGAAATAAAAATGTTTTGTTTTGGAGGTAATTATTTGCACTGCGAAAGGATTCTTAACAACAGATTAACATTGTTTCCTCTAAATAGTGAGTTACTTAAGAGCATCAAAAAGATTTGATGGATACAATTTCCAAATGGATCCATTGATTGTTTTGAGATAAACTATGTATCTATCTCTATCTCTATATCTGTATCTGTATCTACATCTACATATTCTGAAGACTGAATGGAACCAAACCGACAGATCAAAGAGTGATAGGAAGAAATTAGAGAATTTAAGACCTCTTTGAAGGCAATACCCCCTTCCTCCTAGGGCAAGGAGACCCCTTTATAGTGGCTGAAGCACAGAGATCAGACTTTGTTGGAATAAGTCTCATAATGGGAAAATCAAATCTCTTATCTTTAGAAACATCCACTTTGTATTTTGGTGAAATTTGCTTTTCTATCATCTCCACCCCATTCTTTGTTTTGCTCTAGGGAACAACAAAGAGCAGGTTGACCCTTTGTCTCAAACTATTCTGATAATTACATGGAGACAATGCAGACTCTTAAAAAAGTCATATCTGCTTGCTTTGACTGTTTCTCATAAAACATGGCTTCCAAACTCCCCTTTCCATTACATTTGTCCTCTTCTGGACAATTCTATTCTGATTTGTCACTGTCCCTCTTACATCTAGGCAACCAGCACTGAAAACAAGTATAATAAATGTGTTCTGCAGAGCACAGAGCCATTATATGAACATTCTACTTGCATTGACACAGCCTAAGGAGAATTTTTTGTCTTAAACCTCCACTTCTGCAAAAAGGTCACTAACTTATACTTTTGACAGTTTAAACCAATGTTATATTACTCAGCCCACATCTGCCAGTAATGTTTTCAATGAGTGACTGTTATGAAACCTTTAATTTTAAAGCATTTTCTTTTACATTTGGTATTAATTCAAAAGAAAACAGGGATCACAATAAATCAGCTCCGTGAATGCTTCCATGTACATTACAACAGAGCTATACATGTTCCCCTTAATATACACGAACCCTTAATTCATTGAGAGGAACTAGCTTGGGGGCACTTGCCCATGGAAAGACCTTGGACTAAAGCAGATACCAGTGGATTGTTTTATTTTTGTTAACCGAAGTGGAAATTCTGGTGATGAGAGACTTCTGTTTACGTGAAATTGGTCTGTGCAAAATGTGATTTCAAGATGGCTTTTTGGTTGAAACCTGCTGTTTCCATGCCACTGGGTTATTACTCACATTTAAAATGTACTCCATGCTAGGCAAGACATACACATGTTCAATCACTTAAAAATTATTATGGCTGTTTTTTCATTAAAATGTTTCAATAGCCATGTGAAACTCATGAAATTAAAAACATGAAAAATATGTAGGTGATAAACACATATCCAAAATTTTGATTATACAAAGTGACCTGGGCTTCCGTGACAAATGACTTTTTTTTGGTGAGGAAGATTGGCCTTGAGCTAATATCTGCTGCCAATTTTCCTCTTTTTGCTGGAGGAAGATTGTCACTGAGCTAACATCTTTGCAGATATTCCTCTATTTTATATGTGGGATGCCACCATAGCATGGCTTAATGAGTGGTGTGTAGGTCCATGCCCGGGATCTGAACCTGTGAACCCCGGGCCACTGAAGCAGAGTGTGTGAACTTAACCACTATGCTACCAGGCTGGCCCCAACAAATGGCTTTTTAAAAATCTTTATGTCAAATGACTTTTCATTCAATTCAATAAAAAGAGAAGGTGTGTGCATGCAGGGAGTAAGTGTGGTGGTGGTGTGAATCAGTTCTCAATCCACAGTTATTTAAATAGTCACAGTCTTTTTGCTCAACTATACCCACTGCAGGGGTCGCCTACTGGTATGAGCTCTTTGTGAAAAAATAGGATTCTACGGGTCTGTTTTCATTAGTTCCGTTATTATCACTGCCCCTGGACCCTGGCATGTCTTATAATCCAACGTGGGACCCTAACTTGTGGACCAAGGATGACATAAACAAACAATTCTTATACAAGGCCCATGGCAGACTCCAATAATCACTCTTTTTGTTTTGGAAGATTAGCCCTGAGCTAACTACCGCCAATCCTCCTCTTTTTGCTGAGGAAGACTGGCCCTGAGCTAACATCCATGCCCTTCTTCTTCTACTTTGTACATGGCACGCCTACCACAGCATGGCTTTTTGCCAAGTGATGCCATGTCCACACCCAGGATCCAAACTGGCGAACCCTGGGCCACCAAGAAGCAGAATGTGTGAACTTAACTGCTGTGCCACTGGGCCAGCCCCAGTAATCACTCTTGACTGGTACTCATTCCCATTGAACCTGGATACAAGATCACACACTCTCAACATGGGGCTCTAGGCAGCCAATATACAGAATTGGCCCAAGGATTCACCATTCTTATTCAATCCCATTCAGAGAACCCATCTCATTTAGTGCTCTTCCTCCCCTACCTTTGTTCTCTTTGAGCAGAGACTTCCAAGGAATCTCTACTCATCCTAGACTGGTGCATTCCTGTCAACTCCAATCCCAGGGCTGGAAGGCAACATGAAAGGGTCTTAAATAATCCTCAATATCCTCCATTATGCCATTTTATTTCTCAGTAGCTGGATATTTATCCTCTGTGAGTTTGCTAAAGAAAGCAAATTGTTGGAGCAGACAGCCCATTCAGGAAAAGTATTTTTTATGCTTTAACAGAGTAAAAACACTGGAGCATGGCTCATACTTGCAGAACTGTAGCTCAGCAAATCCCAACCTGATGGGTGTCAGTGTACCTCACTCAGCAGGAGATGATGTCGATTCACCTTTCTTTTTTCCTCTAAGGAATTCTATCTTTAAAGTCAGTTATCCTTTATATTGCTTGCTCTCTCTCTCTCTCTCTAACTCTCTCTCTTACTGTCTCTCTTGCTCCTTCCTTCCCTCCCTCTCTCCTTTCTTCCTTTCTTTCTGTTTCTATTTATTTGAGCATTTTCTCCCACTCATGAACATTTGGGAGAAGTTAAGCCAATTCAGGAATGACATTTCATGAAAATTACACCTAGTAAGACAAAACATATTTTGTCCCTTTTTTGGGTGCCCGAATTAGAACTAAGCAAATAAACACAGGTGGGAGGTGTCACTCATGCAACAGAAATTTCTGTACTCCAACATCTACTTCAATATACTATAGCTATTATTTTCTACATTGGAAAAGGCCTTGGTCACTCCTCGTCATTGTTGTGGACAGCATTATCATCATTATAACAATTGCTAATATGTGCCCAGTGCTTACATTATACGAGGCACGTTATATGCATTCCCTCACTTCATCTCCAACAACCCTATGAATTGGAACCTTTTCAAATGTCCATTTTAGTGATGGGGAAATTGAGGCTTGGAATGGTTAAAAGTCTTGTCCCAGGGTCTCAGTTACTACCAAGTGGTGGAGAAGGATTTTAAACCAAGTCTGCTGGCTCCAGATCCAGAGTTTTTAATCACTATTTTAGTGCCTCCATGGAAATAGGAGAGAGAATTTCTCTTCCGCTTCTGTCATAAGTAAGCTTTTGTTTACAAGTTCATTATAGAACTACCTGTACCTGTAAGAAATGAGATACATAATGACATGAATAAATTAGCTCAAGTACATTTGACTCCAAATTAGAAGGTGCAAAGCATTGTTGATAAACCATCATCTCACCATCCTAACTCCATATTTCCTGAGTAGTAAGAAGGAAGTTACAACCTCTCTTAAATCTCTGGGTGTGCAGGATGATAATTTCCCAATAAACTAAATCCTGCTACTATCGGAAGATTTGAAAATTTCTAACGATTATTACCAATGCCTCTAAACAACATGGATTGGGGACAGCCAATCAAAAGCCTCAGCTGGGTTATGCTTGAATTTTATTTCCAAAAGGTAACTTAGCAGAAATGGAGTAACTGTTCATTATTTTCTGTCATTTTTATATCATTTTTTGCCATGCATATTGTGCAGTAATTGCAGGAAATTAAATCTGAATCTTGTGACACAAGCATGTTGTGAATATCATAAAAAACACATATGTTCATAAATGGTAAAAAAAAGAGAGAGGAAGGTGATAAAAATTACATTCAGAAAACTTTTACAATCTTTTGGAACAATGTAAAAGGGAATGTTTTAGGGTTCTTTGTTCAGGCTGAATTCTAGGCTGAAGCACTTTCAGGAGGCAAAGTTTTGTGTTTGGTGGGCATATTTGTGTTTTTGCTGTTTTCTCCAGGGCCTTTTAAATGGCATCATGTGAGAAGTGGATGTTTGAAACCCCACACAAAGAACTGCCTTGAGAAGAATTGCCAGCCACGTCCAGTAGATATGGAGCCTGCTGATGAAGCCATTTTTCATTTGCCACATGGAAGTAAGAATAGACAGGATATCATCATAACCATCATAACTTATTTGGTTTCTCCTTTGTCTCCTCTCCTTTGTGGCACCTGCTGCTACTTTCCTTGCTGCCTCTTCTTGGATAAGGCTAATTCCTATCTGATCCTTTTAGTGATATTGTGGAAACATTCCTGGAGCCGAATACTCACATCATACTGCCTGCTTTGACCTAGAATTGACTTCATCACTTGACATGATGGACAAGCAAGTAATCGGCGCCTGAATGCTGATTTGGCTGCTGTCATCAATGTCATCTCACATTCAGCTTTCTTCACCTGATTTCTCTGGGTCCATGGTGGTTCCCTGGGATTTCGAACAGTCTCCCTCTACATGTTTCTAACGGCAGAAAATGAATTCATCCTGACACATTTGCAAAAACATTAACCACTACCTTTTACCAAATTAATGCCACCCAGAGTTGGCAAGTTATGTAAGTGCCCAACTCCCAACTGGCCAAAATTCTTTATCAACCATCTAAACAGTATACGTAGCCCAGCTCAATATCTAGCTTTCCGTGAAGAGTTCTCTGACCATGTCCGTTCACAATAATTCCTCCCTTTGAAATACTTATTGATTGAGTTATTCATTTCCATTTAACTGTTAAGCATTAATTATTAGAATCTTTTGTAAAAATTTCAAATCTTGGTGAGTAGAAATTAGGTCTTAATTATTCTTCAGATCCTGCAGGATGCTTAAAAAATATCCTTTTCTTCATCCCAAACCAACCTTATCATATTTGCCTTCCCAGACCAATCATACTGCTTTCCTTGTTACTGTTGCTGCTGCTACTGTTGGTCCAGGTACCCAGGCCCAAATCTTACAAATTAAGTCTTGCTTTCCCTCTCTCCATCACACCCTATAGCTAATCAATTGCAAAGTTCTGTAGATTGGCAATTTTTAAATTCTTTTTTATCAGATTTATTTGTTTGCCCTTAGAACCCCTTTGACAAAGGAAATCTTATATGAAAGCCCAATATATAAGAAAAGCAACTATGGTAAGAAGAGGCTGAACTGAGAGTCTTGAGCCTACAACTGCAAGCCCTTGAAAGAACTTCCAGATCTCTGAGACTTAGCACGATGTGACGGCCCATTGTAGAGCTGACCAAATTGCCAAAAAAGCAGCATGGAATGGTTAGAAGAACATTGGTATGAATCAGAGAATCTGAACTGAGCCTTGACTTTCACATCTCTAAAATAGCATATCTTCGTTACTTACATCACAGGATTATTATAAGAATCAAATAATATTTTGGGTGTGAAGCACATTATAAACTGTCAAAGGCTATGCAGATTTAGGGACCCATCACCTCTTTTCTGACCTCCAGGGCCGCGTTCTCTTTATAATTCTATCCATCACCTAATCTAACCTCTGTTTCCATATTAATCTTGCTAGAGCACATCCCTTTTCTTATCATAAACTGCTGACAAAATATGTGAAACAATGGTTTTCAAGACACTGGCCAAGAAACTATTAAGGAAAGTTTAAAACGATCAAATAAGCCAGTTATACAATTGCCCCCAGATTTCCGCCCTGAGAGAATTTCTAGGTTTCAGTGCAGAAAGGGGAACCCAAGTGGAACCTAATGAAATCCCTGAGTTGAGGAGATGAGATCAAGAGGCCTGGATTATACAGGGTGGCGTATGGGAGAGTTGAGAGCTGCACAGAGCAGAAACTAGATTATACAGGACAGAGTATGGGAGCAGAGAGAGCTTTACAGAAAAGGAACTTCAGAGATTTACAGAGGGCTCCCTCAAATAGTTAGCTGAATACTGATCAGATGATGTGTGTGAGGAAACTACTCAAGGTCAGGAAAAGAATCCCCTGAAATGACTAGAGATACCAATGCCTCACGTTCACACAGAGTTGAAAACACTACCTGTTTCCATCAGCCAAACTGAAGAATCCCATGATTCACAAGGTATTTGGGGGCGGGAGCAGACAGAAGGATCATGCCTCAGATTAGCCTCAGCATGAGTACTGCTATAGTCTTGCCTAACAGATCTTAAAAGTAAGATTAGAAAGGATGAAATCATTTGCAAGTAACTTAATTATATTGTAGAACAAAACTCAAGAATATTTATAGAAATACAAAAATATTCAGTACCCAAAAAAGTGAAATTAATCTGGCATCCCATCAAAAATTACTAGGCATGAAGTAAAGGAAGAAAATATAACCAATGATGAGGAGGAAAAAATCAATTAATTGAAAAAGGACCCAAACTGAGCCAAACATAAGAATTAGCTGACAAGGACAGTAAAATAGTTGTTATAAGTGTATTCCATATGTTTACTAAGTTAAGTAGAAAAATATTAACTGGTGACATGGACATTCAGACATGTACAATACAATGTCTGAGGTGAAAAATACACTGGATTAGACACTGTAGAAAAAAAGATTAGTGAACTTGAAGACACAGTGATAAAACCTGTTTAAATGAAACACAGAGAGAAAAGAAAATATTAAAAAGCGAACAGAGCATCAGTGAACTGAAGAACAATATTAAGTGGCTTAATATAGGTATAAATGGAGTCCCCAAAATGGGGGGGAGAGCAAAAATATTTGAAGAAATAATGCCTAATATTTTCCCAAATTTGATAAAGACTATAATCCTAAAGATCTAAGAGGCTCAATGAACCTGAAGCATAAGAAATATAGAGAAAACCACTCCAAGACACATCATAATAAGATTTCTGAAAAGCAATGATAATGAGAAAATCTTAAATGTGGCTGGAGGAGGAGAAAAACACATCATGTGATGAGGAACAAAGATAAGAATGAGTAAATTTCTCATCTGAAAAAGTGCAAATGAAATAATGAAGCAAAATCTTTAAAAGACTGAAAGAAAAAATTGTCAACCTAGATTTGTATACCTGATAAAAATGCCTTTCAAAATATAAACACACAAAAGCTGAAAGGATTCATTACCATCAGAATTGCACTAAAAGAAATGTTAAAGAAAGTCCTTCAAACAGAAAGAAAATGATACCAGATGGCAATATGGGTTTAAACAAAGGAATGGAAATGGTATAAATACTGGTAAATATATAAATGTTTTCATTAATATTTAAATTATTTTAAAACATAACTGACTGTTTAAAGAAAAGCAATAACAATTTAGTATGGGCATTATATCTAAAAGAAAAATGTATGACCGTGCTGGCACAAAGTTTGAGAGGGGAGAAATAGCAGAATACTATTGTGAAGGTCTCATACTATTTGTGAACTGGTATAATATCATTTGAATACGTGAAGTTGTATAACATCACTTAGTAAGTTAAAAATGCATACTACAAACTTTAAAGCAACCACTAAAATGACAAAACAGAGTTATAGGTAATAAGCCAACAAAGGAGATAACGATGAAATCATAAAAAATACTGTTAATCCACAAGAAGTCAAAAAAAGAGGGAAAAGGGAACAAAAAACAAATGGGATAGATTGAAAACAAATAACAAGGTGGTAGATTTAAACCCAACTGTATAAATAATCATATTAAATGTAAATGGTCTAACTACCTCAGTTAAAATGCAGAGGTTGTAAAATTGGATAGGAAAACAAGACCCAACTGTATGTTGCCTGTAAAGAAGGCACTTCAAGTGTAAAGATACAAATAAGAAAAATAGTAAAAGGATGGAAAATGATATACCACACTAAGACTTATCAAAAGAAAGCTGGAATTTAGTTATCAAAAGACAAAGTAGATTTCAGAGTGAAGAATATTACAAGGGATAATGATGGTTATTTTATTATAACAAAAGGGTCAATTCCTCAAGAAGACATAACAATCCATATATTATGTGGAAGAATAATCTTTGTCAATTTATGGTCTACTGTTTCCTGGTATTGTATCTAAGTTTTTGATACTTACAGAGTACCAAAGCGTATGGGCTCAGGTCCTCTAATCTTCAATATTGTCTTTCCATCTAGGAGCCTATTACCTTATATGGCCCCCAGTTCTCAGTCCATGCAGGTTGCTTTGAGGGGAGGATCCCTCTTTCTTATTTGCCTTTACCCTTAACAAAGCATTTCTTGGCACTACTTCTTTGCTATACTCAGGCGTGTAGAAATTACACCACTGTGAAGCAAAAAGTTGGACAAAAAATGGGTTTGTCTATGGCCCTGTAGCCCAGATGGCCTAAACCCACCATGTAACCATTTCCTCTTTATGACTTGCTGCCTCCTTAGAGGTCTACCATGGGAGAAGAGAGCTGGTCCCCCAGTTCTCAGAGACCACACACCTTAGTCTTCTCCTCTCCAGGGTTTTCTGTGGGAAATCACCAGAACACTGCTCACTCATATTTATCATACTCTTCTTTCTATCTTCTAGAAAGCTTTGCCTACCTGAGGGTTTTTTTTTTTCTCTTTGAGAGACAGAGGGAAATTATGTGTGTGTATGTGTCTGTGTTTGTGCTGTGCATGTTCAGAGATAGAGTAGCTGTTCTCAAATGTTTTTTATGCCTCACCATTCCCCTGGCTTTCAAAACACAAAACCAGAATGTGCATCCCTTTTCTTTTCGCCTTGTGATCTATCATATCCTACCTGGAGATAATGGGAACAAAAAGGCCTAATTTCTTGACTAGAGAGGAGATGATGGAGGGAAAATGTGAAAGAAAACCATGAGAAGAATGACAACATAATGTAAATGATTCAAGTGCATAGACCTTCCCTATTTCTTTATCTGAAGGCCATCACAAAATTAACATGTTATAATCATGGCTTCGTTAAATGTATATTTTAAAAATTAACCATTACAAGCCTATATTTTGGGGACAAAAATGTGATTTTGTGGAAAATCAGTACTATATGGCATCAAAAGGTAACTGGGCATGGGGATGCTGTCTTGGAAATCACCTAGCATCCTGCCGTAGGCAGTTAGCTGCCCGGCTCTCCACTACAGCGTTCTGAAAAATACATTAACACAAGACCTTCAAAGTTGGCAGACTATTGTAAGCCAAGTTATTCCAAAGTAAGTATAGATATATTTTTAAAAGCTTTCAAATGCCTTCTTGCATTATTCAAAAAATGTGTAAATTAATTCTACATAAACCAAGAGGTGGAAATATACACAAAAGGTTAAATAACAGCGCCAAGCAGAACATGACAGAACGCCAAGTGAATGATGTAGGCCATGTTTCTCAAACTGAAGTCCAAGAAACCTTGAGCATCCAAAATTTCCTTGAGAAATGTAGAATTTTATTTAGTTATTCGAGTGCTTGAACTTATATTTATGTTTACAAATGCATTTCTTCAACTTGAAGGTCAACTGACAGCACAGCTCACTATATAAATGCAGGTTTCATAGAAATCCAAATGGAGAAAACTAATGAAAGAATTGAGGTATGGAATGTACCATAATATTGTTGTGAGGATTCAAGAAGACTTTGAACCATAGCAGGATTCCATCTTCACTGAGCTGGAAGCATACAAGGAGGAATTTTCCTATTTCTGACTCCAGTAATCATTGGACTAGTAGCCATTTAATGCAAATACCCATAACACCATCATCTTGACCTTATTTCCGAGCGAACAAGTCAGTTTTACAGAGAGATCAAAGTTGATGTTTGAAGACTGCTCATCCTCAGAGTTTTGGTTAAGTATAAGACTTGATTATCCTCAATGATCAAATACAGCCTTGATGTTACTAATGCCAGTTTAGTTGTCCATAGTTAAATAGGCATTCTCTGTATTAATGTTAATTACTAAAGTTAAAACACAGAAGTACATTTAAGTTAATACTAAGGCTTTAATTTTTTACCCGTGATTAAACCCATCACAGGTATAATTTCAACAAAACAATATAATCCATCACATTTGAATTCATATTATCAAATTGATTTTTATTGGCTATGTGGTTTCAGTGACATAGTTTCATTAATGCTAAAATCACAAGGATGAATGTGCTAACGCATGCAGAAGGCTTGGTACAGCCCCTGGCACATGAAGCACATTCAATAAAGATTCGCTATTATTATTTTGTGGAAACTGATAGCAAGTTTTATTTTCATACATGTTTGGAGAGCATTGTTAGCACATCTCACTTAGGATAGCGCTGAGGTTCCTGATTTTTTTCTTTAAAAGGTGTCTAAACATTACTCAAGCGTAATAAACACTAAGAAGGAAAGTAACTGCCAGAACTTCATTAGAGACCAGGGGGCTTCCTGGAAGACATCAAAAAAGCTGCCTCATTTTTTTGACAAAAACTTAAAATTGAGGCCCAGAAAAATAAAGTGCGTTATTCAAGCCCATTCATCAGGGCAGTAGAAGAGCTTCTTGCAATTTTAGTTCCTAGTCTCTAGGACGATGAATCCTTTCTTTCTTTCTTGTCACTAAAGTCCAAGAACAGGCAGTACTTACTATTCTTTTGTCTTTACATAATGTTTCTGGAAGTAAATAACAGTTGATTATATTTGGCAAACAGGACTTCTTACTGTATTTTGATATAATAATTTTTTTCAGTTTGCTTTGGAAATTGACAATTATGATGACATTGAATAGCGGTTAGAGGCTACATTAGTTATGGGGATAACCTAGATATTTACATGAATGCCAGTTTTGATGAAGCCTCAAACTCTTACTTGACATACACATTATCTCAGTTGTGAACATGAAGACCGTGTTACAGTGGAAATGCTGACAGAATAGTTCTCAATATGCTTGCTAAAAAAAAAAACGCATTTTTTTAAAACAAGAAGTATATCATACCTATTTAAAAGCTACATAGACACCATATTTTAAAGAAAATCTATATATGTGCTTAAAAAGAAATTACGCCTGAAATATAGGCTGTGAAGTACCATCATAGTGATTGAAGCTCTCCATTTAAAAATCATAACATACAAATATTGGCTACAAAAACTGGAAGGATTTGCCTCCCAATGGCAAAGAGGTAATTTGAAACAAAACAGGCGCAAAAGTACTGGTTGCTGAATCTTTCCTTTCTGAGCTATTTAGCTAAACATTGGAGAGGGCCTTCCATGTGCAAGGTGAAATAATTAGGAATGGGACCATTAAAAGATATAGGTATATATGTAGGTGTGTGAATTTGCATACATATGTGTATGTGTATACACATATGAATACGTATAAATATATAAATAACGCATACATACATGTGTATATATATATCTATACATATGTGTGTACATATATATGGCAAATCTGGTCTTCTTTTAGGAGCTAAAAATCTACTTAGAGAAATGAGATTGAGAGTTGAAGCAAAAGTAAAGAATTTGAAATGATGTATAACTGCATATTGCAGCTCGCTTGTCTCTAAGCCCTCTGGCTTCTGGGTCACACTTCCCTTTTATATCCCAACACCACTGAGAGCTCTTTGGAGAGGTGGAGGGAAATAAAATTTCTTTCAGGTACTCCACATTCCTGAGTTCCTCATCCCTGGTCTTTATCAGCTTTTGTCTGCTGCCTTCTCTGTAGCAACCGACCCCATCTCCACCTGCCAGTCCCATGAGTCATTCCTAGGGTATCAAAGGAGATCTGTCTTCAGGTCTCTCTCACTCTCTTACCCTCTCTGTCTCTCGCACTGTCCCCTTCTTTCTCTGTGCTAGCACCATGGAAACTCGCATCCATTCCCTCAGCTGAGTAAGCACTCATTTTTCTTGTTACTGTGTATCCATCCCAGAGGAGGTTACAGCTCAGATCCTGACCTGCTGCCGTGATTTCTCAGATCATCCTCCCTTCTTGGTCCAGCTCTGTCTCCCACCTCTTTTTGTAGTCCTCTTTTCGGAATTCCCCAAACTCCTATCTCTCAGTAGATGACTGGAGAGTGAGGGAAAGAAGAAAAATCCCTCTTATTCCATTATGTAGAAGAGTTGTCTGCCTAATAAGCCCTGTCTCAACTGTGTCCACTCCACATAAGACCCTGGGTTTCAGCTTTGTCCATTAAAGTGCTTTCCCAGAGGCATCTATCCCTAAGCGGAATTCTGCTACTCTCCTGGAGCAGAGAGACAGCTTTTTCCCCTAAAGATTATGTAAGTAAAGGTTAGTATTGCAATAGATATAGGAGCAATACAGTATTCTGCATATTTCTTGCTACTGAATAAAACAAGTCTGAACAGAGTTGGAGTGAGATGGAAAATAGAGTTGGAAGGGAAGGGAGGATTCAGATGGTAGGAGCCTTGAATGTCAGACAGCACTGTTTTATTTGGGCGTGGCTTCTTCTTTGACTCATAATTGTTCAATTTCTAAAATTTTGGGAATTTTCTAGTTATCTTTTTTTTTTTTTTAATCTTAGCTTAATTCCACTGTGGTCAGAGAACACACTTTGTCTGGTTGTCAACATTACGAAATTTGCTTTTATCACTCAGCATTTGGTAAACTTTAGTGAGTACATGTCGACTTGAAAAGAATATATACTCTGTAGTCATTTGTTCATTGTTCTATGTCTGCCTAATAGATCAAATTTGTTAATCTTACGGTTTACATCTTTTCTATACTTACTCATTATCTCGTCTGCTTGATTTATGTTATTGAGAAAGATATGTTAAAGTCTCCCACTATATTTATGGATTAGTTTATTTCTATTTTAAGATTCATTCTAATTGCAGGGATGTGAAAATGTGAAAAAAATACATGACTTAGAATCAACGAGATATAGGAAAATATGACACATCTGGACATAAGAATAGTGTGTGGATTTTAAGCCAAATACAATAATAAAAGAATCTGTGTGCATTCTGGCCAATGGCTGGTATGGGAAGATGTCAGAATGTCTAGGGTTGAGGTTAGTTTTTTCTTTGGTGGGAGGGGCATGACTAAGGACACCACAGAAAGAAACCTAAAGTTTCCTTTATCAATCCTTTGAGCCAAGAGCAAATCCTAACCAGCTTGTTCCCTGTTTCCTCAGCTAAGAGTCTCACCCTCAACCTCTTTTCTAGGGAAGAAATCTCAACCTTGGGTTCCATGGACATCCCAATTTATGGGTACCCAGGGGCCCTCTCAGTTACCTCAAAAGCATATGCAAATTTGTGTGTTCATATGAATATGGGCATTTACATGGGGAGAAGTTCCATCCCCTCACAGATTATCAGAACTATGTGTCATCCAAAAGGGGGTGAAGACATTGCTCCCAAGCCAGTGAAATTTTTCACAGAGAATCCACTCGAATCCAGATGAGAGAGGAGAGGGAGGGTACAACGAGGCACAAAAACCCAAGAGCCATTCCCTCTTCCCTGGAACACCCCCTTTTCTAACTCCTCTAGGTGTCCTTAGATAACAGTTTATAAAGCAGGAGTGAAAAGACGAAAGAATATCAACAACCCCATTCTGTCCTACACTGAGGCATTAACTTCCTACCATTTTAAAATGAATATTATGAGTAATACAGCTTTACATTTCTGCTGTCTCATTGGCTCTTTACCAAATCCATTTCCCCTCTATGCCCCTGGTTCTTTCCTAAGGACAAGGTGAATGACATAGGATATGTGGCTGTCACTCAAAAAAGAAGCTTCCCGTCTTTTCAGAGGCTCCTGGCTGAGCAGGGTCCCCACGCGCTGCGATATGTACATTCCACACACCAGGTGCTCCGCAGCTCTTGGGCCGTATAGGCGTCCTGTGATTCAAGAGTGTTTTTGGATCCTGGAGACATTTCTGCTATGGCAACAGTCCTAAGGACATGGCTTAAGGCTTATCCTGGGCTATGACCTCATACTTTTTCCACATTTTATTTATAAACATTTCACGATGACAGTTGACAACAGGGTCCTGCACAGGAGGAAGATGGCTGTGCAAGGAGACTCAGAAACAGGAAAGACTAATTAAAGTTCAGCGGCCTTTGCCAGGTGTGTGTCTTCTGGACCTCAGGCATAAAACGCTGGATTACTTGACTCCTTTCCCCAAGGAAAACAAACGTGCTGAAGCCATCTTCAAGGTTTAGTAGAAGTCAGAAAAAAAAGACAAAAGAACGCTTTCTCTGATAGGTTCATGTAGAAATCCAATCTAAAAAATCTCCGGTATAAGGGAACTTTTTAACCCAACAATTGTGGAAATATTATATAGCTTTTTCAATATAGCTGGGGGGAAGTCTGCAGGGGTGATTTAGGGAATGAGTTCTTAAATTTTAAAAACAGATTCAGGGAAGAGAGAGTCTTTTTCTTCCTCCCATCTCTGGTTATCGGTGGACAAAGATGTGATGCATGGAGTTATAGCAGTCATCATATGATACTGAGGAGAGTTAGCTGACTACAGATGGCAGAGCAGAAAGACAAAAAAACCTCCATCCTTATGACACTTTGACCAACTAAATAAACCAACCCTTAAACCTCTCTCCTTCTGGAATTCTTGTCCTGTGAAATTACAGGCTTTTTTATTTGCTTGTTTGGTTTTCTTTAAGTCAATTGAGTTGGGCTTTCTTCTAAGAGTAAATAAACCTTCCAAAAAGATTCGATCATATTGTGCAATTAATTTCCAAAGGGTTGCACCAATTCTTCTCCTATCATCCTGGTGTTGGTATCCTAGTTTCACTGCATCCTCAGTTGAGGGTGTGTGCAAACTCAACATTATCACTATGTGTGTGCGTGTGTACACATAAACTAATGGAGTATATATATTTAATTTTGCTAAATTAAATTGGCTAAATTTAAAACATTACCTCTTTATTATTTTTTCCTTATCCTAAAAGTAAATTGGGCTGAAAAGAGGACTTCAGTTTTGAACATATTCTCTCCCCATCCCCATTCCAGACCCTCTTATTCTGTCTCTGTGAATGCACCACTACTTATGAGGTGCCCAAACCTGAAATGACCATCTTTCCTAACTTCTCCTTTCCCTTTGCATCCTCCATTTAATCAGTTTCCAAGTCACCACACTCTATTTCATTTAACATATATATATCCTTTTCTTGTTAGGAAGATTGGCCTTGAGCTAACATGTGTTGCCAATCTTCCTTTTTTTTTTTTTGCTTGAGGAAGATTGCCACTGAGCTAACATCTGTGCCAATCTTCCTCTATTTTATGTGGGATGCCACCACAGTGTAGCACCACAAACGGTGTTAGGTCCATGCCCAAGATCCAAACCTGCAAAGCCCAAGCCACCGAAGCGGAGCACGCGAACTCAACCACTACACCACCAGTCCGGCCCCTCATTTAATATTTTTTTACTCCATCCCTAACACCTCATCTTATTCACTCATTCTTTCCTCTCTGAATTCCTAAAACAGTCTCCTAACAAGTCTTTCTGCTGAAAATCTCAGCCCCCTTCCAGCTCACCTTCCACACTTCTTTCAGCGATCTTGTAAGAATGCAGAACTTATCTCGTCACTCCCTTCTTGAAATCCACAATTGAGCACTTTCTGTGGTTAGCACGTGATCTGGATTCTCGCTTGGCATTTAAAGCACCATGTACCCTTCCAGTTCGTCTTCCTCCTATTCTGTTCTCCCGCCATCTTTAATTACTAACAATTGCCAAATTTACCATGTAGTATTACGTCTCCGAGCTTTTGAGAAGTATTCTCTTTCTAGAACGCCCTCATCCATACTCCTTTTCTTAATTGTTTAATAACTCAACTTGGTTATCACCTCTTTCAGAATGCATTTCCCACCTCACCCTCATCTCTGCCACCTCTGCACTTATCTCCATAACTGTCTCTTCTCCTACAAGATTGTGAGCCAGGATCATGCTTTATTGCCTAGTGCACACTGATAACACTAATTATGACAATGACAACACTTGCAACGTGAAAGTAATGGCTGCATAGCTGCTTCTTATGTATTCAATTTAACTTATTAAGTTATTCAATTTAATTCTCATACCTACCTTATCAGGTAAGCTACTACTATTATTATTATTCTCATTTTACCTATGGGAAAATCGAAGTACAGAATGCTTTGGAAGTCTTCCCAAGTTACACAGTCATTAAATGACAGAGCAAGGATTTGAATTCAGAAAGTCTGACTCCAGAGACCATGTTTTTGTCCGTGTTGATGGATGGCTTCACCAGTAGCTTGATCAATGTCTGGTGCATGGAAGTTAGGATGGGGATGGGGAGTTTGGGAAGATGGTCCTGACTCTTGCAGCCCATTTGTCCCTCTTGAAGGAGGCAGAATGGTTAGGCTGGTGTAGGGTCCCCTTCCCATTTATAGCTTCTTCTCGTGAGCCCTTTGACTCCATGATGTGTAATGTATCTTCTTCTACTCTCTGATCCTGTCAATGTTCAGTGTTTTCTTTCTCAAGAAATAATCTAATATTTTAAAAATCATCATCATAATAATGCTGCCGATGATGATAGCTAACATTTACTTAATGTTTACTGTATCCTGTTAAAAATTTTACCACTGGTAGTAGAATAAAGACTATATCCCCTTGTAAAGACAATTTAAACTAGGAAATTTGGGGTATGTACTTCTGCTGTATAGGCGACTACCCCACTGCTTGCATGCAAGCTGCCTAGTTTAGGATTTTAAGCTTTCTCCTGCTGTGATCAGGACACAAAGGCTGATTTGTTCCTTCTCAGACTAGCCCTAGCCTGCCACCCCAGTGAAACCCTTATTTAGCTCTCCCTCCCACCACCCCCCAGTTCCACACTCAGGGCAGCTATGATGCAATGAAAAGGGAACCAGGCTAGGAGTTGGAAGACCTTGGTCATCCTTTAACAGCTGTGTTATCTTAGGGAAATCATTTAATCTTGCTGAGCCACAGTTTCCACATCTTTTAAATGAGAGTGACAGTTACTTCCGCCTCACAAGTTCACCTCCTTCATTATCTCAGGAAGGAATTCACCTCCCCTTCATTTCAGTACTTGTTTAGTACCTTGTTCAGTACTTGTTCAGTACCTTGTTCAGACCCATGTGTGTCACACTGTATTGTAATTGTTTGTTAATTTGTCTGTACCATCTACTAGATTGTTAATGTCTTGAGAACAGGGACAAGGTCATAGTTGTCTTTGGGTCCCCTGTCCCTAGAGCACCTGTTGGACTGAATTTCCATAACTACTCTCCGCCTTTCTCTTGAGTCTCCCATTTGTAGTTTCCTTTTGTTCTCAAAGCCACCCATGGCATCCACGTGGATCTAAAATCACTTGAGTAAAACTGATGCAGCAACTCACTAGGGGTCCCATCTGTTTTAAACTGGAGACCAACGAAATGTTTCTGGTCATGGTATTCAATCTTTGTCCCATCTAATAATAATGAAAAAGCCATCCTATGTCTAATGCTAATGAATATACAAGGACTTCTGCTGATGATCCAGCCAAAATATCTATGGCATCATACAAGGTGCTTTAATTTCTAAAGCAGAACTTGGACAAGGGTTGGACTGTGAACTGTGGGTTGATTTCCAGTAGAGTGGCTCTGAATAGGGGAAAAAATGGAAACATGCTATTGAGAGATGTTCAAGCCTGTAGAATTGGCTATAATAGCTGGTTCCTTGGATGTTCCTCATTCCCATTCTCTTCCTAATCTCATGGTCTGTGTGTCAGGTGTCCAGAGACTTGTTTGGGCTGAATATTGTTTGGAATGTCGAAACAAGCACGCATATTTTAATGATTAAGTTTATTCCTTTCTACAGGGATACTACTCATCTGGTTAATTTCACCTCAGAGTGTGAGGAAATGGAGCCTGGAGTGTGTGCACTTCCTATCATCAAAGAGAAGAGGAGAGGGAGAAGACAGTATAAGTGTGAGCAAGAGAAATTACTCCTACAGATGTGCCCTTTGACTCCTATTTCCTGCTCCCGGCCAACCCTTTGGAGATTATTTTCAGGGAGATCTCCCTCTTCCTGTGAGGCCAGAGACTTTTCTAGTTATAAGGCTGTTGTGTGTGACATGTCTAGACAAGCATGCAGCAAAACCACAGAGAAACAAGGGATTAAAGAAACAAAGCTGGGCAAACTCAAAAACGCCTTCTGCCGAACTTCTCTCAAGCTTGAGGTAAACATCTCCATATACCCTCCTCCCTCTTCAATTTCACAGTTTATTTTTGACTGTGTCCTACTTGCAGTGGTTCCCTCTGCTACAGAGAAGGCAAGTTGTCCTACAGGAATGGCTTCTCCAAGTAGCACAACTCTCTGAGTTTAGAACGGAAAGAGAGAAAGTGTCCCTTCCTGAGGGAGATGATCCCCAAGGGCGAGAAAGCAATGGCCGCCATCATTTGAGGGTGGGTGTGCTTTCCAATGGGTGCACTGAGGCCAAACTTCCTTCAAAGCCATACCTATGATCTTTTGATTTGGGCACTGGCCCACCCTAAGTCAGAGAGCAGACAGCTCTGTCCTTTTTCCCAGACCTATCAGACTTACAGGAAGACTTCTTCCAAAGATTTGCATCTTCTTCCTCTTACCTGTGATGTGCAATATCTGAATGATGCCTCCATCGGCCAAGTTCCAAGTACCATCTTTACAAGGAAGAGGCCCATAAGTCCTCACAAATGATTCTCAGCCTTGGCATATGCAGCAGCCTCATCCAGATTCCAACAAAGAGGAATTGGCAGGGCATGAATAAGGGCAGAAGGTAATTGAGGAGCTGGGGCTGGTTTTAAGGCAGGACAGAGCCCAGCTCCACGAGCTGAGCTGGAAGGAATTTGCTGTATGTGCCAGATGTCATAAAGAGCCGCTGAGCTAGTTGAGCTTTCTAGTGCTCAGGAGCAAATCAATCAGATGAACCGCAACTGTGGCTCTGCTACAGACCATGAGCTAATGCGGGCTCTACCCCAGCAAGCCAGCGCCACGGGCACTAGAGCAGGCAGTGGGAGATGGTGAGATCCGACACAGCTAATGCCTAATGCCAGGAGGGAGAGACAATAGGGGCTCTTCTTTAACACTGAGAATAGCCCCAGAGTGAATACAGCCTTTAACAGCTGTGGTTTCATTCTCATCACCGCTGGGCGAGTTGGGGGTGCTAATTGTGGAGCTGGCGAGCTGTTAAAATCAGACCAGATATGTTAAAGGAGAGGAGTGGCAATGCTTAGACCAGTGTCTGCAGTTGTGTAGGCACAAAAGCTTTATGTCAGGGGAAGAAATGAAAAGAAAGCAGAAAGACGATGAGAGAATGAAGGAAGCTCGTTGGTTGACCCCTCCTCTGTATCCCTCAGCAACTTGTCCATGTTATTGCTATAGGCCTTATCACAGAGCGACAGCTAATAAAGAGAATCTCTCCCATTTATTGAGCTTTCATTATGTACAGGCACTGTTATGGGAGTTTAACGTATATCATTTCATTTAATCAAGACTCAGAGAGGTTAAGTGACTTTCCCAAAGATATATATGTGTGTGTGCGTGTGTGTACGCACATGTGCATAACCAGTGAGTAGCAATCAGGTTTCAAATCCAGTTCTCCCTTGACTTCAAAGACAAACTCCCACCCATTCTGTCATACAGTCTCTCATTTCCAAAGCACGTAATTTATAAGAATGTGTGAATTAATAAACTACGGCACTGATGGTCAAGAAAATAAAATTAACCAAAGTCACCTAGTTTGGAATTTAAAAAGAGAATATTGCCTGGGAGCTAAAGAGAGGGGCATACATTGGACATATGGTCACAGATTGAAGTTTTCTGTTTTCTCTCTCTGTAATAGCCCTGGCAGACAGCTAATAAGGAAAACATATTGCAGAAGGAATCTTCTCTTAGATCACATGATACAGATTTCTGGTAGCAGCAGAGTTTACTGAAAACAAATAATAATCTGACAATAGGTAAATTCGGCCCCTCTCATACCAGTGGGAAAAAGACACCAAGGGATTCATGAGTTTATCCTTTTGAGGACTGACTCTATTTAGCGAAAACTCAAGGGGGTGGGGAGTGCGTGGAGACAGAGTCTGTCTTCCTGGGCAACATGTAAGTTCATCAGATGTCATATCCATCTCTCCATGCTCAGACTGTTCACTTGCTGGAATCATTTGAAATTGCTTTGGAAAGATAGATGATCATTCATACCATCTGTAGAAGGATAGATAGGCCACTATTCCATTTTTATTATAAAACTTCCAACAAGAAAATCTCCAAGCTAGCCTAGGGAAAGGAAATCACCTTTGAACACACACAATGGGAAAAACCACTCCTGACAATAGAAAAACTCTGCGCCCCTACGATCCTTTTGTCCCTCTGTTTTCTTCCATTTAAATCAAGCTAAGGAGGCCTGCCTGTGGCTGAGTGGTTAAGTCCACGTGCTCCGCTTCAACAGCCCATGGCTTTGCTGGTTCAGATCCTGGGCGCGGACCTAGCACTGCTCATCAAGCCACGGTGAGGAGGTATCCCACATAGCAGAACTAGAAGGACCTACAACTAGAATACACAACTATGTACTGGGGGCCTTTGGGGAGAAGAAGAAGAAGAAAAAAAGAAGATTGGCAACAGATGTTAGCTTAGGTGCCAATCTAAAAAACAAAAAAGCTTAATGGAAAAATTTTAAAAAATATCAAGGTAAAAAGATAGAAATCATAAGTCCTCAAGGTGGTATAAAATGCACAGTGCCTTTTAACAAAGCTGTCTAACTAGAAGTCAGTACACACACGGCAGCCTCTTTGGTATTCCTCACCAAAGACAGAGTAGAACAGGCAGCTGTTTTTCCTCAATTCTGTTGGATCTACATGCAAACTCTTCTGCTGAGAAATTAGCAGGCATCATATGAACACCTCACCTTGACTATTCTGTTCTCTTGTGGGCCTTTTCTTCTCTGAACCAATGCACTGTAAGCACTTGTGTAGTGTTTAGCAAATTCTTTAAAAAATAATTCTAAAGTATCGAAAAGTCTGCGTATAATTTACTTTCAAAAAGTGAATTCGAACATATTGAAAGTAACCTTTAAAAAGATCACTTTCTCTCTAAAAATTAAACTGAGTTAACATATGACCCAACAATTCTACTCCTAGGTACATACCTAAGCATAGTGCAAACATATGTTCACACAAAAACTTGTACACAAATAGTCATAGCAACATTATTCACAACAGCCCCAAAGTGGAAACAACCCAAATGTCCATAACAGATGAATGGGTAAACAAAAATGTGATATGTCTATACAATAGACTATTATTCAGTAATAAAAATAAGTAAAATATTGATACATGCCACAACATGAATGAACCTTGAAAACATTATGCCAAGTGAAACAAGCCAGACACAAAAGGCCACATATTGTCTGATTTCACTTATCCAGAATTGGCAAATCCATAGAGATAGAAAGTAGATTAGTAGTTGTCTAGGGCTAGAGGAGATGGGGAGTGGCTGCTAGTGGGTCTAGGATTTCTTTTTAGGGTGATAAATATGTTCTGGAATTAGATATATACTACTTGTGAGTATATTAAAAACCACTGAATTGTATGCTCCAGGGTAAATTTTATCGTATGTGAATGGTATCTCGACTTTTGTGTGTGTGTATGTGAGGAAGGTTGGCCCTGAGCTAACATCTGTTGCCAATCTTCTTCTTTTCAGTTGAGGAAGATTGTCGCTGAGCTAACATTTGCACCAATCTTCCTCTATTTTATGTGGGATGCTGCCGCAGCATGGCTTCATGAATGGTGCTAGGTCCATGCCCAGGATCTGAACCTGTGAACCCTGGACCCCCAAAGTGGAATGCGTGAACTTAACCACTATACCACTGGGCAGGCCCCAATCTCAACTTGTTTAAAGTTCACAAAAAATATATCACTCATCGCAGAGATTTGCATTACAGCCTATGAGCCACAGTGAAGTGCAGCCCATGATGGCAGGACTTGTGTCATCCAATGTCACTCTCAATGAGACAGCACAGCACTGAGGTTAAGAACGTAGTCTCTGAAGCCAGATCTCCTGGGTTCAGACTCAGGAACTGCCACTTGCTAGCTGTGTGAGCAAGTTACTTAACTTCCTTGTAGCTCAGCTTCCTTGTCTGCAAAATGGTGATTCTAATGGTAGCAGCTGCTTAGAGGTACAATGACAATTAAGTTAGCTAATATGTGAATAGCACCGTTTTATCTATCATTATTATCCTCCTCCTCATCATCATCGTCTCGAGTGTCACAGTGGAAACAATGTGATGAGCTATTTTCTATAGTGCTTGCGACCTAAATTACACAATCACACTTATTTCTCAGTCATACATCACTGATGATATATGCTTAATTTTATTTATGAACCACATAAAAATAAATCAATTAAATAAATAATTTACTTAATTTTATTTGTGAACCACATAATATGGTTACAAATTATTTGAAATCAAGAGCTTACGTCCATCCTTCATCTTTCCCACTTGTTTTATATTCCCCAGCAGCCAGCCCAGCACCAGCCCGTGGTCAGCTCTTCATAGGTACCAGCTGACTGTTTCCCCAGCGTCTGGTTATTGGTTAGTTTGTCCCAGGACTATTATCAAGAGCTAACTGATGGTGCCTAGGGAATGTAGTTCATGAAGCTGGCTAAACTAGTGGTTATTTTGGGGCTGAGCATCCTTCAGTGGCACCAAGGCCCAGAGCTGAGAATAGCAATGTGATCTGTTGAATCACAACCCCTCTATTTGGAAGACATCTTTCAGAAGCTCCCATGCAAGAACAAGCAATGCGCATGCGCGTGCGCGCACAGAAGTCCCAAGGTGGTTGGTGATCCTGCAGGCTAGACTGCAGACCAGCTGTCCTTGCCTCATCTTCTGACCAAGACGGGCTTTAAAGGAGTGGTGAGTGCTTCCTAAATGACAAGCTCATGGGTTTAAATTGCATTCCAAGAGACTTCAATGGTTTCCTCAACTCTGTTTTCTTCTTTAGGGTATATACTTGTTAATCTTCCTCTCCTTGCTCTTTTTACCAAAGTCGTTTCAGCCACTATTTCCTGTTTATTGTAGTTCATGGGATCTGAGGTACTTGAGAAATACCATGACCAGCTTTCTTGTGATAGCTCCTCAATGCCTTGGTGAGTCCTTAAGACTGATTGTTAGTGGGGTCTTCCTCCAGCCCAATTCCACTCCAAAAATGGCCTGAAGTGTCCCCACTCCAAGAATAGGAGGCTGTTGAGAAAGTTTTTCTAAGGGCTAAAACCCAAGACCACATGAGGTACTCATTTAGAGTTGCTTTTCCCAAATTATTTTGGGATGCTTTGGAGAAACTCTTGCTTTCCCTCCGTGTCCTAGACCGTTTGGCTTCTTTAGGGGTGAAAGTAGGCACAGTGGAGGGAGACTGGCCAGAGGGTGCGTAGTCATGGGCTGTGGGAGGCACTGACTCGGAGAGGGTGTGCCAGTGAGGGGATAGTCCCAGGGTGTGTTCTGTGATCGTCATGGAAACCTCAATAAGAGATCACGAAGGGATTTATTTCTCCACTACCATAGATAGTGGTGCTTTTCAGCTTTGTGGCCCTAATTTGTAATAATTAATTAATGCTTAAACACCTTGGTAGGGATTGGGAGAGAAGAAACTGAACTAAAGAACAAAGAGGTTGTCCGAGGCCCCACCCTTGGAGGAGTTGGGATGAGATTATATCCCAAGGTTTCTTCAGCTTCCTGCTGCTCCATGTGAGAGTGCCTACTTCCTGGTTGGCAGCTTTGATACAAGTCCTACTATTTCATTCAAGTCTAGAATAAAACTCTGGAGGGGAAAAATGTGGCTTTTATATTTCTCTCCTTTTGCTCTCATGTCAAGCCAGGAGCAGGAGTACCAGTACCACTCAGGAAAACATCATTTTGCCTAGTAACTGAGAACACATTTGGTATGCTAGCCTTCTCCTCCTTGTTTATTTTCAGGGTAGTGAATAGAAGAGTGGAAAAAACATCAGGGAAAACCAGTAAATTTCAGTAATATTTCAATACATCTGCAAAGGGCAAACAGTTTAGAGTTCTCCTGCCCCGTCTGAAGTTGGAAACTCACCACATTGGGAAGCACTGCTATTTTGACTTGGCAAACCGAACCAAACAGCATGCACCTGCAACAGCAGGTCTCTGATGTGAATAGCTGTGGCCAGAGGGTCAGTCTGTTCTCAGTTTTTCATCCAGAAACCACATTCTGCAATGGAGAAAAACCACTATTGCATTAAAGGAAATCCTTGCCACAGAGACTAAGCACACAACTTTAATTAACTCATTTTCTAATTAGCATTCCCAGAGTCCTGTGCATGGGCAGCTTATGGTGCGGAATGTGCCATTAAATTTTTCCAGTTTTGTAAGATAAAGTTTGTTTTTATAAACATTTATTTTAGAAAGTTTGCAAAATGTAGGAAAAAGTTTAGAAGAAGTGAACCACCCAAAACTCATCTTTCATATAAAATCACATGATTTTTGGTGTATTTCTTTTCAGTCTTTATGTTTTAAATTTTGCATTTTATACATAGTTCAGATTATATCATCTATAGAAGTGTCTTTCTGGCTTTTTACATTTAGTATTTTACGTTAAGTATTTTATCATTTTAGTACAGACTTCATAAAAATAACTATTAATATCTACATATTGCACTGAATAGAGGTACCATAATTTACTTAAATACTCCATTATTTCTGAATTATCTCAAATTTTCCAAAATGATCTCAAATTTTTGCTATCGTGAATATAGCTGCTGTGAATTCATTGTGCATAGAGCTTTATTATGTGAATTAGGAATTATTTCCTTAGGAAAGATTCCCAGAAGAAAACTTCAGTGTGGGAACCCATATTGGCTTCTGAGGTAAAATGCCAAGTTAATTTCTAAAATTTTCACTCTGCTATCTGGCATGAGGTAGTACTTTAATTAATACATAACATTAATTTCTTTCTAATAGAACAGGCAAAAATATAATTGAAATGTTGATTTATTTTGGATTCCTTTGATTTCTTTTTCTTTTTCCACCAGTTGCAATCCAACTTGGTACGTGATCTCTGTTAGTTCTTTGCCTATTTTTATTTTAGGATCTGTTTTCTTATCAACTTGTATGAACTCTTTATTTACATAAAAGACATCAAACTTTTGCTCAATATATTGCTGCAAATAATTTTTTCTGCTTTATTGCTCTTCTGTCCATTTTAGCTACTTTTGGAGATATAGAAATATGATTTTATGGCAGTCATATTATTAACCTTTTCCTTGGCGATTTCCCCTACTGATTATATGCTTAGAAATTTTCGCCCTCTAGAAATTTTACAAATATTCATCTGTATTTTCTTTTAAATTTCTATGATTTGAAAATTTTCGCATCTCTTTAATCTGTTTGAAATGTAACTTAATGAATGGTGGGCAATATAAATATCCAACCAGATCTGACATAATCCATCCTGCAAATATCTAGCCAAATTCCACGTTTCTCAGGTTAACACATGCTTTCTCCACTGGGTGCTTCTACTGTTCCTATGATGCTGGTGCTCTACCAGTCTTTTACTCAATTTTACTTTCTTTCATTAATGTGCTTGTAAATTTTTCTTTCAAATGCTGTGTACGCGACTTATATAATTTTATAAAATCCTTTAGCCTCTAGTGGGATAAGTTCTCATTTTTGTCAAAAATTTTTAGTGTGGTAAAAACTGCCGAAATAAATCTGTGAAGATACCTTTGTGCTTATTTGCAAGTATTTCTCTGGGATAAGCTCCTAGAATGTGGGTGAAAGGGTACTCGTAATTTTAATTTTGATAGTTCCTGCCAAATTGTCCTTGAATAAGGCTTTACCAATTTACACTTCTATTAACAGTGAATAAGAAATTCTGTTTTTTCTCACTGAATGTTATAAAAATTTAAAATATTTGCCAATCTGGTGAAAAATACAATCTCAATGTTGTTTTAATTTGTATTTCCTTAATTACTAGTGAAGTGGAGCATATTTTCTGATGTATGTGACCATTACCACCTCTTTTTCTTTGAATTGCTTCTTCAAATTCATTTCTTGATTTGAAGTTGGGCTTGTTTTATTTATCTCTTTATACATTACATGTGTTAAGCTGTCATCTGTTAACTATTTTACACGTATTTTCTCTTAATCGCTCCCTTGTCTTTTAATATTGTTTTACCATCTTTCCTTGTAAAGAAGTTATTCATTTTCATGCAGTAAAATCTGTCATTAGTTTCATTTTTGTCTTTTGACTTTCCTCCAATGTTTTATTTCATAATTTTACAGATTAAAAATGTTTAAACTTTTAAGCTTTGTAGAATCTTTTATGTGGTGCGAGAGAAAAATCTAACTTTGTAATTTCTTTCTAAGTATCCTGTCCCAGTTCCACTAGGTGAACAGTCTGTCTGCCACAGGAAATGTCTGTGTTACGATATGCTAAAAATCCTGTGTGTGTGTGTGTCTGTGTGTGTATACAACACACACATAGTCTTAGGCTTTATTTTGTCCAAGATCTATTTGTGCATTCCCAAGTTAATGTGACATTGTATTAATTACTGTATTAATAATTAAAAATAATTCTCCATAATAAAATAAATTAAAGCAAATATAATTTAAAAAACTGTAAAATAACTTCTATTAATTACGGTACATCGTATTTTGATAACTTACAGGGAATGTCTCAACTGTTATTTTTCAAAAATTTCACAGCCAATCTTCTGTATTTTCTCTCTGCTGAATGAGATTATAGAGCTCCTTTACAACTATTTTCTTATTGGAAATTTCCATTGGGATTGTTTTGTACTTCTATTTAATTTGGGGAAAATTGGCCTTTTTATAACATTGTGTCTTCCGCTCAAGGCACACAGTGTCTGTTCATTCACTGAGGTCATCTTCAAGTTCCTTCAATAAAGTTTCATATTTCTCTTTACATAGCTCTTGAATACTTCTCATTAAATTTATTTCTAGGTATTTTAAAATTCTATTGTGAAAATGATTTGTGTCTTGTTTTTTCATTGCATTTTAAAATTGCTTGTTGCTTGTGTGTAGACACTTACAGGTGGACATTTCATTGGATTTGGAGAGGGACTTCTAATAGTTTTACAGTTGATTCTTCCTAAATTTTTGATAGACTTTCATACATTTGAATATAATGACAATTTAGTTTCTTTCATTCCTTCCTCATTGTTTTTATTTTCTTATTGCATTGGCTAGTTTCCTAGTATGATATTAATTTGTAGCAGTAATGACAGGCATCCTTGCCTTTAATGAGGTTCTTTAATAAGCATTATTAACAAATAATATGATGATATTTGCTTTAGATTTCTGGTAATTATCTGTATTAGGTAGGGCATAGGTTTAGCTCTTATATTAGAAAGACCCAAAGTAGTAATGGTTCATGTTAAGTCTGGGTGTAAGCCACACAGAGTGGTTTAGCGGCTAATCTCTGCCATCAACAGTATCATTCTATCTTGCTGCTCTGCCCTAGAAAATACACAGCTTCTATCTCATGACCACACATGGCCATTCCAGATACTACCATCACACCTGTGTTCTAGCTACCAGGAAGAAAAGCAGAAGGGGAGGACGTAGTCCTTCTTTTACAGTGCACAGACCAGAAGTAGCGCTAATCATTTACACTCACAGCCCATTGGCCAGTACCTGATTTCATTGGTAACACTTCTGTGCTAATGGGGCTAAGAAACGTGGTTTTTACCTCATGCCAAGCTAAAAATTTTCCCACCAAGGGAGAAAGGGAGAATAGATATTGGGGAAACTAACAGTTGTTATCTCACTATATTTATTAATTTTAAGGAATTTTTCTCCTATTCTTAGCTCAATGAGAATTTTTGCTGGAAATAGGTGTTTTAATTTATCAAATACATTTTTTAGCATCTACTGAGATTATTGGAACTTTCCCCCTCAAGCCCTGTCAATGTTGAGTTATAGGAGAAGAAATTATAATTTGAACATCCCTTGTGTATTTGAATAAGACACTTATTGGGAGATTATTATGTCTTATATCCTTATTTTAAAGACATCTTGAATTTGAGATTCTTTTTTCTTTCTTTTCTGTTTAGTGTCCTTTTTCTATGCTAGTTAATTGGATAATCGATATTTTATATTTCCTGTAGTTAAATATACCATAGTTTGCATAGTTTTCTTATTTAGAGAGAGCAACCCTTTCTTAGATTAGTCACCAATGTACATGTGTTTGTATATGTTTGGACATTTACATGCAAACTTTTAATCTGTCTGGGATATATTTTGGTGCATGAGTGACCTGAATCCTAATTTTAACTTTCTTCTAAATGGCTACCTAGCTGTCCCAATAATATTTATTATTAATCCATCAGTCTCCACTGAGTTGAAATTCCTGTTTTAATTTGCACTAATTTCTTGTATCTATACATTAGTTTATCTATACATTAGTTTATTTCTGGACTATCTAATCTATTTCATTGATCTATCTATTCTAGAAATAAGGCTACACTATTAAACACTATTGAATTTTATAGTTCTGTCATTCACTTTATAATCTGACAGGGCAGGTCAGTCTTTTTCACTCTTTGAAAACTTACTGGATATAATAACAGGTTTATTTTCCCAGATGAACATTAGGATAACTTGTTCAATTAAAACACTCTTAGGAGTTTTGAGTAGAACTGCACAAAATTAAACATTAATTTGTAGAAAGACCATATAAATGTTTATAATACTGACTTCTCCAATCCAAGAACATAGTATGTTTCCTGATGTATTCAGGCCTATGTTATGTCCCTCAATAAAGTTTTGTAATTTTCTTTATACAGGACCTTCATATTTTTTGTTAATTTTTGCTTTATATATACATATACTTAAAGTAAATGGAATACTTTTTTCATTATACTTATTCTGGACATTTGGTATTTCTTATATTAAATCTATTGGTCTTTGTATATTTTATGACCAGCTACCTTGCTAAGAGAGCTATTAATTTTTATAGTTTTCCACCTGAGATGTCCAGGGATGCAGCTGCAATTTTTTTTTGACATATAATGTTAGTTTTTTATTCTTCTATTTTCTTGAATAAGCCAGGGTTCTTTGGTTTCCAGATTCTGTTATTTTAAGCATCAAAGTTCAATCACAGGCTGAAGGGGAAGGCTGGAGGTGAGGCCAGGGCGAGGGGAAGGCAAGTGAGGCAGTTTTCTCAGATGCCAAATTTAAGGAGCTGCCAAAAATCTCGGTAATCAAGACAAAAAGTACTTTAATGCAATTATTTAAAAAATAATTTAAAAATGTGTGTGATGATCAAAATACCAAAAATTAAAATAAAGACAGGCTCAGTATGGAGATCAGGCTTGAAAATGCCAGGAACCAGGCAAATGTGGAGAGATCAGTGGCAGCTCCCAGTGACAGCTTTACACATGCTGCCAATGGGATGGGTACACTTTGAGAAACAGAGTAGTTAGCATCCTTGACCAATCCACTGACTCCACATGATGGAGGAAAGGTAATTCTCCAAAGGGAAATGGGTACAGTTGCTAAAAGCAATTGTCTACCATGTTACAGTCCCAGGATGCACTGTTCTTATATTAACCCCATCTTCAGCTCCAAGAGCAGTCCTTCATGTGTTAGGACCACATCACCCAAGAGGTCATGTACCAATGTACCAGTTCTTATTTACTTCCTGCTATAGTGTCTAACCAAAGCTGCAACCTTCACAGGAATATGGTGTCAAAGAGGTTGATGAAGAAACTTTGGTGGCTTCAGAAATCACTGTCCATTGAAAACTGAATGGCAGTCCATGTTCTGTTTTGAACAAACCCTTGGTGTCTGTGCCAGGCAGGGGATCTCATGGACAGGTTAGAATCTCTTCTTTCTCAAATGGGTTGTTCTGATTCAAGAGGAAAAGTGTGTTTTGGCCATTGATTGTTTCTGAGTCCAATTCTTAGGCCTTGTTAGGGTGGTGAGAATTCTTCCCAAAAGAATTGACTACTTAACCTTAACTTTTAGTCATATGATTATTTTCATAAGCATTTTAATGGGAATTTAAGAGAATTATATGTAATATAATTATTGATATGGTAGATTTTACATCCACCTTTTTTTCTATTTGATTTCTATGTGTTTTATGTGGTTTTTGTTAATCTATTCCTTCATTACTGCCTTTTTTGGGTTAAATAAATATTTTCTAGTGTACTGTGTTAATTATCTTACTGTTTATTTTGCTATATATTTTTAACTTATTTTCTTAGAGTTGTCCTGATGGTTACAATTAACATCATAATATAGTTTGGATTAAGACTTACTTTATTTCAATACTATACAAAACTTTGCTCAGGACTCTGTGAATTTCATTAAGGATCCTTTGTTCCTGAAGAACTGCGTTTTTCTTGCTTCTTTCAAGATATTCTCTTTGTCTTTTTCTTTTGACCGTTTGATTGTGAGTTATCTAGGTGTGAATCTCTTTGGATTTACCCTACTTGAAGTTTGTTGAGCTTCTCAAATATGTACATTAACGTGTTTCTTCACACTAGGAATTTTTGTCCTCTATTTCTTCAAATATTATTTTTCTCCCATTATTTTTTCTTTCTTGCCCCTCTAGGACTCACATTGTGTGTATGTTGGTATGCTTGATGATGTTCCACAGGTCTCTGAAACTGTTCACTTTTCTTCTTTTTTCTTTCTGTTCCTTAGACTGAATAATCTCAGTTGATTTATCTTTAAGTTTGCCGAGGCTTTCTTCTGCCAGCTCAGTTCTGCTGTCAAGACCCTTTAGTGAATTTTTTGCTTCAGTTATTGTGCTTTTCCATGCCACAATTTCTATTATTTTTATAATTTCTATCTCATTGTTCATATTCTCTATTTAGTGAGACATCATTCTCATGCTTTCCTTCTTTTCTTTAGACATGATTTCCTTTAGTTCTTTGAACATATTTATAATACCTGATTGAAACTCTTTGTCTAAGAAGTTCAACACCTGGGCTTCCTCAGGGACAGTTTCTACTGACTGTATTTTTTCCTGTGTAAGGGCCATACTTTCCTATTTCTCTGTGTGTCAGGCAGAGTTTTTTTGTTGGAAAATGGACACTTCAAATAATTTAAAGTGGATATTCTTGAAATCATACACATACATACACACACATACACACATACACACACACACACACACACACACACACTCCTTCCCCACCCCAGGATCTATTGTTGTTGCAACTTCTCTTTCTTTTTTAGTGACTTTCCAGGACTAATTCTGTAAATTCTTTGTTATGTATGGCCATTGAATTCTCTGCTGAGTTAGCTTAGTGGTCAGCTAATGAGTGAAGAGAAATTTCCTTAAGTTTCTTCAACCAAGAATTCTCCCAGCCTTTGCCAAAGGATTCTGTGTTTGTGTGTTGGGACACACTTTTAATGCTCTGAAGTTTGCAACTCTGCCTTACCTTCACTTCCTGCTTGTACAGCCTCAAGGTGAGCCCAAAGTGAGAGATTAGGGTCCTCTTAGGTCTTTCTTGGGCATGCACGCAGCTGTACACATGTGTGTGGCTTTCTAGATTCTCAAGAATATGTTGGAACTTTTCAAAGTCCTGTAAAAATATCTTATTCCCCATATGTTCCTTTCACCCTTTTTAGTCAGTCACTTGTTTGCCCCAGCTGTTACACAGCCTGAGGAAGCTGCTTGTTTTTGATAAATACCCAGCAGATAGAGTTGTTCTCACTGAGGGAGATCAGAATTAGGTCAAATAAAGACAAGCCCTGAGAATGGAGTTTTTCCAGGGAACTGAAAGACAGGCCAAGTAGTGACAACTATCTGGGGATGAAACTTTTGGGAGGCTCCAAATCTGTTCTGCCCCCTTTCAGTGACTGCTAAGCTGCTAGCTTTTATAGCTATAGTAGTTGTGAGGCTGGTCATTTTCAAGGCTACCATAGGTCCAGGGAGAAGGGCATAGGAGTAGAGCAAATTAAAACGTCACAAAACTCAGTTTGTACTAAACAGAATAAGGTCCCTCCAAAATGTCCGGGCTCTAATTCCTCAATCCTATGAATGTATTACCTTATACGGCAAAAGGGGTTTTGCAGATGTGATTAAAATTATGGACCTTGAGATGGGGGAATTGTCCTGGATTATCTAGTTAGGCCCAATCTAATCACTTGAGTCCTTAAAATCCGAGAACTGTTCCCATCTGTGTCAGAGGGAGATGTGACTACAGAAGAAGAGTCAGGCAGATGCAATGTGGCTGGTTTTGAAGATGGAATAGGGACCATGAGCCAAGGAATGTGGGAAGAAAAGGCAAACAAACAGATTCTCCCTTAGAGAATCTCAGCCTCCAGAAAGGAATGCAGCCCCATTGACACCTTGATTTGAGCCCATTGGAACCTGTGTTGGACTTCTAACCTACAAAACTGTAAAATAATAAACTTTTGTTGTTTTAAGCCATTAAATTTGTGATAATTTGTTACGTCAGGAATAGCAACACCAATATAGTGTAATAACTGAGATTCGATCACTTAAGAAAAATTAATGCTCTTCAGTGTTGTAAGCATTTGGTAAATATCCAGACTTCTGAAAAAGTTGATTTTGGCAGTTTTTTCCAGTGTTCTTGTTGCCTTTATAGAGGAGAGGATTTTTAGACCTCCTTACTTTGCCATTCTGGAGGAGCTTTCCCAACTTCCTTTTGGCATGTGGTATTGCAAATGAAAATCAGATTTTTGTTGTGCTGTGGATAATCTATTTTTTTTTCTCTTGGGAAGCTTTTTAGACTTTCTCTTCATTGTTCTGAATTCACTACATTTTGACTAGGTTTGAAAGTTTTGTTTGCTTTTAATTTATTCTGCTAAACATTTGGTAGCAACTTTCAATCTAAGAACTCATGTGTTTCTTAAGTTCTGGGAAATTATCTATTTTTATTTGCTTAATAATGCTCATTTTCATTCTTGCTATTTTCTCTTTCTAGATTTCATATTAGATACATGTTAAAGCATCTGGATATATTATGCATATCTCAATTATTCTTTCCCTTCTTTATTTTCGTTCTCTTGTATTATGGTTAGAGAGGTCTTCTTTTCGACTTTCTAGCTCTCTAATTAATTCTTCAGCAGCATACTTTATTCTCTTCTGCCTATGGATTGAGTTTAAATTTCAACAATCAAGCTTCTAATTCCCTTGGTATCTAGATGATTCTTTCTTATAGATGCAATATTTTTTTGTATCCTTCTGAGTATGATACATATATTTATTTTATTAAAGTCTTGCACTTACTGTTCTATTAACTTTGTTCCCTTGATGGTAAGTTCCTCTATTAGAAGTTGTGTTCAGTGCATCTTTCTTTGTGTTATTTTTCCCAAATGGTTGGTGATTCTTAGATGTACGTTCACCTCTGTACATCTATTTCCTGTACATGTATTTCCTGAAGGCTGTTCTTTTACGCAGCCTCTTTGGGAAAGGGCTAGGACTCTTTGCACCACTGCTTGTTTAAAGTGGGATCAGGATAGTCAGGAAGCCTGACTTCAGGGAGGATGGATGCTTCAGTTCTTCCTGGGTTTTGCCAGTCACATGGGGCACTGCTCTGATTCTCCAACAGAAGTTCTCACACTCACTGATCTTGCCTCGAGACATGTTTCCCTTTAGCTGCTATGTCCAAATGGTGCTGAGGGGTAAGGAGGTGGAAGATAGTTCTTTCACTTATGCTTCCTGATATGTAATTGTTTATGACTCTTATACCTGCTACATGTGTTGTAATTACCATCAATATATAGTTACCTTATTATTCCTACTCAGTGACTTTTCTACTTTGTCTAATATTGATGTTTCTTCCTGACTTCCTTTTTCTTAGCCTTTACTTGAAATATCTCAACCTTCTTTTAATTTTCAAAGTTTCCAAGGTACTTTCTTTTGTATATGCCTTTGGTGAAGAGAATATCATTGAATTTTATTTCTACTACAATATGAATATTATGTCTTTCATAAGGAAAATCGAATCATTTTCAAGTGTTGACTTTTTTTGTGTAATTGCCACCATAAGAATGTCTGTCTCATTGGAGAAACTCAACAAATATGTGTTAAATGGATGAACAATTTCTGATATTTAGGTTTTCTTACTTTCGCTCTCTCTTTTCAGTATAAAAGTTTTTACATTTGCTTTTATCTACTGTAGACATTTTGTTTATAATTTTACTAGTAATTAATTGTAGGTTTTTAAGAAATATTCTATTTATGTGTATGTTCCCTAGCTTTATTAGGCATCTATTTATACTGTAATCACAATTTTGAATTGTTTGATTGATTTTCAAGTCCATAGCAGATGATGAACAATACCTAGCAGTCTGCATGTGAGAGGCAGAAAGTAAAGAGAAGAATATGCTGAATATAGCAGCAAAAAGCCAGGACCAGACATCTTTAAGGGCCTCATATTTTAAGAGTACAACTGAAGTTGATAAAACTAACTCATACATCAAGAAGAATCCATATAGTATGTTAACAATCAAGGAATTACATATACTTCACAGAAAGATTGCTTCCAAAGTAAATTAAATTTCAAAGAAATGGTTGAGAAATTAACTGTGCAAGATTCAATGATCTAAAACATTCGTTATGTGGAAATGCCTCCAATGTCCTAATTACACTATATAAGCTGGCTGTTTAGGTATCATTATTTGTTTCATGTGTGTAGAATCTTGTTTTAAACTGACTTGATGCTGGCTCTATTATATATCTATAAACTCCATCTTTTGCATCTATAAAAAATGGAAGGGTGTTAATACCTAACAGAGTACTAATATGGATTATGGCAAAAATTAAATGAAATAATCCATGTAAAGACATTTGGCACAAGGCCTAGCATCCATTACCCCTACCACTTACTAGGTATATGACCTTGGGAAAGTTCCTTAACCTCTCAATTCCTCAGATTTATCGTCCCTAATATGGGGATTATAGTAGTTCTGAACACATAGGTTTAATATAAAGAGCTTAGAGCAGAGCCTCATATGTCTTAAGTTCTCAGTCAATGTGAGCTATTATTAGTATGTGAATGCAGTAAGGACTACAACATGCACACTGTGGCAGCAACCATCATAGAAGGGTATTCTTTTTGTACACCGACTAAGGAAGCAATAGCAATGATGTGGTCCAAAGGGTAGAGACAGGCTTGGGTCGGAAGACTGTAGTCTAAGTCCAGGTCCACTGTTTGGCTATGGAGTCATGGATAGTCTCAGTGTCTGTTTTTGTATCACAGGGAAAAAATACCTAATGCAGATTTGATATGAGAATTATAAGAGCTATGACATATGAAAATGTAATTTAATATAATATAAAACTGTAATGTAACATCACTTACTATCAATAAGAGTAGGATCAATACCATTTAGTGAAGAGTGTTTTTGATCACATTGGCACCTCCTAGTCTATCATCAACATTCAGAAAAAGATTATGTATCCTTGCGAACGTAACCTCCCTCTTCCTTACTTCCCCATCTCCTTGGATATATGTGTTATTAGCAAATCTGGGTACAATTACCACAAGGAGTAGAAATGAGACAATATTTTGTGAATTACAAACAAATTTCTAACTCTCCATTTTGGCAGAATACCTCTGGCCCAGGCTTTCTAGCTGTCAGGGTGATTTATGATGTTCTTCACTGAGCTGACAGCCAGTGGAGAAGAAACTCCATGCAAGAAAAGTTCCTTATATTTATTCTACCTAGTTTAATACCTGATGAACCATGTTATAAGAACAATTCTTAAAATAGCCTTGAGGAGAGCATCTCTACATTTCTTAGCACACACAATCCATCATAGAAGCACTCATGGAGAATGTACTATAGATGGTGGTCTTGCCGTGAACTTGACTGGTTTACAGAAGAGACATTGATTGGAGGCCTGGCAATAAGAACAACAGGCTTGAGATATAACTGGCACTCTTCTACTTGCTTTCAATCATTTCATCCTTACAATAAGCTTTCATCATAGGTAATATTATTGTCATGTAAATACTATTGCAAATAAGAAAGGAGGATCAATCCAAGGAAGATAAAGTATGATTACCTCCAAAACCACTTAATTTGGAGACTGGCCATCCTAAGTAGAGGTGCCTGTGCTTCACATCTTTCCTGAAACCTGACCAACGCAGGACATCATAATCTTCTACTCGTCTATACAATTCACGCGGCACACATTATAGTGATTTATTTTGTATTGCTCTTTAAGTCTATGTGATTTGTGTATCTTTTCTTCTTGACTGCATAGTGGCTTCAGCTTCTATTTCCTTTGGCCTCTTCCTCCAGCCTGTAAATGTATGTCTCTTCAGATAACAAACCAACAAAACAAACAAAAGCATTTCCTTACCTTTCCATCTCCTTATCTGGCTGAGTTTCCCACTTCCTAATAGAGTAGGTAACACGCATTGGCACTTCTTGGCACTCTCCGTTCTCTTGGCTGTGTGGGCACCAACCTCTCTTGCTTCTGTTCCATGCTTTCTCTTGCTTCTGTTCAAACTCTGACCATGTCTTTCCAGGCTCCTTCACTGACTCCTCTCTCACTGACTTCTCCTGACACTTTGATATTCTCTAGGCTCATTTATTTTTAACACTCCCTGGGATTCTTCATTTACTCCAATATCTTAAATATGCTAACAGTTCTCAAATGCATATTCCTAGTGGTACATCTTTCTAAAGTTCAGAATCATTTTTCCAATTGCTTATCGTATACCTCAGATTCAACGTATCAACAATAGAACTTATTTTCTCCCCAAAGCATTTTCTTTTATTCACCCTCTTCGTTAAGGAAACTCTGGGAATTATACTTAATTCCTTCCTCTCTCTCCCTTACTTCTATGGCTTGGTTGATTCTATTCCTAACTGTCTCTTGAAGACATCCGATTATTTTCATTCCATTTCCTGTGGCCTCATGATTGTTCTCACTACTTTTCCCCTGAATTACCAGAACCTTCTTCATAATGTCTCTTGTCTTCATTTTTACTCACCTCCGATGTATTCCTTACCCAGCCTGCCTGTCATTAGGGTAAACTTGAAAAACAAAATGATGCTAAAGAGACAAGTCCCTTAATTATGTCATTTTCCTGTTAAAAATCTTTGAGTGGTACTCCATCGATTTCAAAGCAAAAGTTCAATTCTTTGGGCAAAATCAATATACTTTTCAATCTGACTCTCATTTGCCTTCCCAACCTAATCTGCATTACCCACCATGGAATATTTGGTTTCTATTCCTGCCCTTTCTTGTCTACATGCTTCTGTACAGGTCCATGCAGTTTCCTCTTCTTGGAGGATCCTCTCATTGTTCTGCCAGGCAATCTCTAGATTCTCCTTCAAAACAGCGTTATTCCTTCTGAGAAGATGTCCCTAACCCACAGTAGTGTGAGATGCTGTGTCTTCATAACCACTTAACCATATCTTTAATACAGCCCTATGACAATGCACTGTAACTAATTATTATGCCCATGTTGGTCTTCCTAGCTCAGCGGTGAACCTCTTGAGGCTAGGATTGTCTAATTCATCCTTACCTCCCCATTGCTAGCAAGGATTCTGGCACACAGAAGGAACTCAATAAAAGCTTGTAGAATAAACAAGAGACTAAATAAATGAAGCCCCTTTCTTTCTGAAACGATGGTGTATGAGGTTATCATCTTGATATTGGTATCCAGAAAGCATGATGCTAATGAGTTGACCGGCTGTTTGGTTCATTTTCTTGTAATCCCTTTGACACTTCTGTTGGAGAACATTTGCTCCAGGGCAAGCGTGAGGGTTCAGTATTTTTAGCATCTAATGACCTCAGATCTGTTCCGTATGCTTCCTAGTTCCAAGTGTGTGTATGTCTTAGCCATGGAGACTGGCCGTGTATACGCACTTTCAAGGAATTACCTCAGAAGGAAACATTTGTGCAGCAATCATCAGTAGGGAGTGGGAGCGTTTAACATGTTGCTATTGGGAAAAACGTGGGCTCCCTCATCACTGGGCATACCTCTTCAAACAGAGCTTCCCATTTGAGTGATGTAGTTGAGCCTTAGAAAATGTTTTCGGTTCTTTTGGGGCTTGTTCTCTAGATCATCGTTAGATCAAACGATAGGTTCTTAAGCAGAAAGGGAGGCGTGTTGTGTTACTAAGCCAACCAATTTTACTATACATCTGCATTCCTGACTTGTATAGACGACCTAAGAGTGCCTATGGCTTTCTTTAACACTCACATCCCTGCTTTGATGAGTCAAAACTCACACACACGAACTCCACATTTTGGAGACGTATCCAAAGAATGATGTGTTAATAGATAACGAAGGACGTGATTTATCCCATTACCTATCATTGGCTAATGTTTGCAAAGAAACTTGGATTAAATTGGTCATTTCAGCATCTATTTACACAGTATCTTATGGTTTCACGTGCTGTAGTCTTGTTTCTAGAACTGTATATTAAGCTCCTTGATTAAAGAGGCCACATATTCAGAGATTTCTATATACTCCATATGGCTGAGTATATAGCAGCTTCTTGGTACAATCTATATAAAATTATAGAGTCTTAGAGTGATACGGCTGGATGAAAATTCAGTTCCTTTATGTTTTCCTCAAAGTGACATGTATTTTGTCAAATGTCTAAAATAAAAATAGCCATTTTCATAAAAGAATGATTGTAATTACAAAAGCTTTCCCAAAAACTATTTAAATTATTGCTCTGATTTAATGGATGTATCACTTTTTAATTCAGTGGTTGTACGTATAATTCTCTGCATGGTAAAATGATGCCAAGAGAGCTAAAACTGAAAGGGGGGCGAACTATATTCAGTGTGGTCTAATTGAAGTTGATCTTTATCTGATTTGGCTTCTCTTGGGTCTATGTGGAAATAGCAGCACCAGAGGCATTCACTAGTTCCTCTGCAGATGTTAAGAATAGAGGCTTTTTGTTGACTTTAAAATAAAAATGATGCCTCTACAGTGCAATGGCAACCACTTATAAGATGAACATTTGGTCCACGAATTGATGGTTTTAATGCCATACATCACATTTAAACACACTTAAAGGATTAAATACCTTCCCTTTGCCCTGAATTAACCAATTCATTGTCCTAAGAGGCCATGTTGTAAAAAGTTGCTATTTGTCTTTGTCTGTGGACCTACCAATCTCGGTGATGTGCAATATAGAAAGAACTATTTTTTTCAAGAGGATATTTATAAACAATAATAGCTGTGTTGAAATATAATTCACATACCTAAAATTCACCCTTGAAAAGTATATAATTTGATGGGTTTTAGTATATTTACTCTGCAGTACAACTATCACTCCTATCTAATTCAAAATATCTTCACTCCTCATGCCCATTAGCAGTCCACTCTCCATTCTCCCATAACACCAGTTCCTGGAAACCATTAATGTACTTTTTATTTCTATGGATTTATCTATTCTGGGTATTTCATTTAAATTGAATTGAATTATTCAATATGTGGCCTATTGTGACTGGCTTCTTTCACTTAGCATAATGTTTCCAAGGTTCATCCATGTTGTAGCATGTATTGGTACTTCATTCCTTTTTATTGCTAAATATTACATTGTAGGGATATACAGCATTTTGTTTATCCACTCATCAATTGATGAACATTTGTGTTGTTTCCAATTTTGGGCTATTGTGAATAATGCTGCTATAAACATTCAGGTACAGGTTTTTGTGTGGACATGTTTTAACGTCTCTTGGGTATATACTTAGGAGTGGAATTGCTAGATCACATGGTAACTCTATGTTTAATATTTTAAGAAATGGCCAGGTTATTTTCCAAAGTAGCTGCATATTTTACATTCTCCCTAGCAGTGTATAAGTTTTCCAATTTCTCCACATCTTCACCAACACTTATTATCTATCATTTTAATTTTAGACATTATAGTAGGTTTGAAGTGGTATCTCATTGTAGTTTTGATGTGCATTTCCCTAAAGAAATGACGGATGATTTTAAGCATCTTTTCATGTGCTTATTGGCAATTTGTGCATCTTCTTTGGAGATATGTCTATTCAAATCCTTGGCACATTTTTTAAGTTAGGTTTGCTTTTCATTGTTGAATGATGAGAGTTCTTTATATAACCTGGATACAAGTCACATAGAAGTTGTATGATTTGCAGGTATCTTCCCTCATTCTGTAGGCTGTCGTTTCACTATCTTGATGTCTTTTGAAGCACAAAAGTTTTTTATTTTGGCAAAGTTCAATTTATTTTTTTTTCTGTTGTTGCCTGTGCTTTTGCTGTCATATCTAAGAAACATTACTTAATCCAAGGTCAGAAAGGATTGCTCCTATGTTCTCTTCTGAGAGTTTCATAGATTTCACTCTTACATTTAGGTAGAAGATACATTTTGAGTTAATTTTTATATATAGTATGAGTTGGGGTTGAGAGGATTGTGTTAAATACCCTCCCCTGATGTATATCAGTTTAAAATGTGAGCACAAAAGTCTGTCCGTTTCCTGGAAGCCCACAGTATAAAAAGTGACTTCTGCGGCAAACTTGACTTGAACGGAGGGGTAAAATAGTGCTAAAGGACACATACAGGATTTCTGGCATAACTATGACCCAATTTTAAGAACAATTATAGTATTTAAAGTGTGATTTTAAATTCTCAACGCTGGAGGAGAACCTGGAGCAAATTGCCATGGATGTTTTTCCAAACATTTTTAACTTGGTTCAAACCAATTATTTAATCGTGTGTACTTTTCCTAAAGATTTATTCCAATGGGTTTGATTAATTTACAAGGAATTCTTCAAAACTCTGTCTAAGCCACATTGTTGCTATGAAAGAAACTCTATGATTTCCTCCTAAAGCCCTCTTAAAAACACAAGAAAATCATGGTAACAACTCCATATTCTAAATTGAAATCCTTCCACTTCAGCATAAGAACCATGAGCTTTGAATGTGTCCAGATACAACAACCTGTTTTCCCATTTTGAGGAGAAAATCCTTTTTCAGAGACTCTTCCTTGAATGTACACATCCTATAACATATTTGGGCTTAGGACTAAAACCTTTGGTTTGTAAGTTGAAGTTTTCTTTTGTACTTACCATCCATAGAATATAAATTGAAAATAATCTGAAATTGAGTTGCTATCCTGAGGTACTGCAAAGGAAAAACCACTGAGAATAAGAGCACTTGCACTACTACACAGCATATTTGCTGTTTGCCACCATTATTCTTTCCTTCAAGGGGTACAGCTAATTGAGACAATATTTCTAGACCGCAATGCCTGGCACATCATAACACCTCAAGAAATCTTAATCCCTCTTCAAGCACTTTTAAGGCATGGAAAGAAGGTCTTGAAATGGTTTTCCTTTGTTATCATTTTGGAAAATTAGCTGTGGAGAGGAATACCGGTGAATAAAGGAGAATTTGCAAATGCTATTTTGCTGAGCATGTTACCTAATGGTTATATAAGGAGTGAACATCGTCTCAGGATTAATAAGCAAATGTGAACCAATAAGAACACAGGTGAGGAACTTTTTTCTAACCAGAATAGAGGACTAGGGTTTATAGGGCAATAGATTAGACAATTTGTATCCCAAGCAATATTGTTGTCACCACCAATTCTAATGAGCATTTTCTGATTTATTTCTTTGATATATTTATTATGAGAAAGCTTTGGCGGGCTGGCCCTGTGGACGAGTGGTTAAGTTCCCGCCCTCCTCTTCTGCAGCCCAGGATCTTGCCAGTTCAGATCCTGGGCGCAGACATGGCATCACTCATGAGGCTATGTTGAAGCAATGTCCCACATAGCGCAACCAGAAGGACCTATAACCAAAAGGACCTACAACCAGAATTTACAACTGTGTACTGGGAGAGCTTTGAGGGGAAGAAGAAGAAGAAGAAGAAAAAAAAAAAAAAAGATTGGCAGCAGAGGTTAGCTCAGGTGCCAAAAAATAAAAATAAAAATAAAAAATAAAGCTTTTGAATATATTACATAGGTGGTAGTCTGCCCCAGTACTGGAAATTCAGGAGACTTCGTTTTCAGACTCAGCCTATTCAGTAATTATTTGGTTAATTGGTTATTATCTTATTTGGAAAAGGTCTGAGAGAATAGAGACTTGGCAATAAAATACAGTGCAGTGTCAAAAATTATACCATGTCTTCTGTCTTAGTATCTATGAGAACATTGATAATTGGTCTGATAATGAATTAGGGGACGATTATACCAAAAAGTATGAGATTTTTACTATAAATATACTTTGCTTCAAAGCCACAAAGCCTGCTCACAATTATTGTTGTTGGTAACAAGGCAAAGCAATTTAGCAGTAAATAGACAATAACACTCATGACATATTTTCTGGAATTGATAAATGGAAGCAAAAAACAAACAGGGTGGGATTTAAATGAGTTAAGAAATGTTTTTCTAGTTCTCACATTTATTTATTTGGGATGGGAAGAGGCACTCAAAACTCTTGCATCTCAATCTTAATCTAGTGATATTTCTTCTTCCAATTATGTGGGTTCAAAAGGTAGTCATTAACTACTCACTGTGTGCAGGAAGCAAAGGTAAGACAAGATAAAATCTCTAATGTAAAGAGAGTCACATCTTTTTTTTTTTTTTTTGGAGCCCAAAATATATGGGAATAGTTTAAACATAAGTCTTCCAAGTATGGAAACTAACACAATATTTTCTAACATAAGATTGTTAGAAATAACTGTTTCCCAGTATTACCTACCTGTCCCAGATGTCCTGTGAGGTAGTATTTTCTTTAATCCCCAAAGCACGTTAGACGTAACTTTCAACATACTTCACTAAAGGATGTCCAGGATCCCTCGTCCTTATGTTTCTAAGAGTCTGCAGGGAATGCTTTCAATGTTCTGGTTTTTACTGTTTTAGTTTGTTTTTTAATTAATTAATTTTGGCCTGGTACATTTCCCTTTAGCACAATCCGTTGGAATGCAATTATATATGACATCAATATATAACCCAGAATTTTGGTTATTCAGGGTTCCAAAACACTACACAAGGACTTCAAAAGAACAGTAGGGGTTGTGTCCAGGCATCCTGGCATGGACAGTGCCTCCACCACAGCATCAAGTGGTAAAGATATGCTTCCATGTCCAACCATAACCTTTCAGTCCCTATTGGGCACAGAATGTTTAGAAAAGAGTATGTACAATTATCCTAAGAATAAAAACTAATTTTTAGAAAAGAAACTTTTTATAAAGGGTTAGGATTTATAGAGATGCAGTCATACCCACAAAACAAACAAACGAAAGCTATCTTTTACTAAGAGAATTCAGAATGATGCTGTTTAACCCATGGCGTTTACCTCTTCCAACCCAAGGAGCCAAATTTCTGAGCTATAGAAGAAAGATAAAACCTGTCAAGTTTATACCTGTCTTTCTAGAGTCTGGGAAGAATCACGTGATGCTTTCCATTGCTTTCTTATAGTCCTGAATCTCTGTTAGCCAGGGAAGATGAACTTAGAGGATGTAGAGGGGAGAAGAAGTGTGACATGCAAGAAGCTGCCCCAGAAGCATTCTCATCAGGCTTCTTTGGGTCTTGCCTCACTGTATTATCATCATAATCATCAACATCATGATCATGATCATCTTTATCTTTATCGTGTTCAGTAGCAGTAGCAGCAGCAGCTCTCAATGACCATTTATGGAGTGCCTGCTGTGCTCTGGGCCCTGAGAAAGGCTGTAGAGGCAACAGACAAGAAAGTGAAGGGTTGTCCTGCTTGCAAATGGGCAGCAAAGAGAATGCTTCCCATCCCTTCATATTTATTTTTGAAGGCTAAGAATTAGGCACATTGCGGAATTAGCAAAATAACCACATGATCTACCTTACTATACCCCATAGTTACTGCAGATCATACAATCTCAGAGCTAGAAGGGACCTTAGAAATGATCAGATCCACTTTATACATAATGGTGCAAAGATCCAGAGAAGCTATGACTTGTCTGAAGTCAGAAAACTCAGAGAGGAGAGACTGGACCCTGGATCTCCTGAGTCCAAGTCCAGCAGACTTCCCAGTACACCGCTCTGTCTGCTGCTTGAATAATTTCCTAGGGTACTGAGAAACATCATTAGAATATACCTGGTACTGAAACAATATTAGTACTCCTGATAGAAGTAGTAAATAGTCCATATCTACATTATTACAATGATTTTAGTAATTATTTCTAAGAAGACAAAAAGAATATTTTTGAAATTTTGGTAATCTAATTTTCTGGGATTCCAATTTCCCTTCATGATTTACATTTTGGAGACTCAAATTTGATTATTAAATTCTTGTGTATTTAACTATTAAGTGGTATCTAATCTCATGATTGAACACAGTAATGGTAGTAGGTACTGAAAAGGTAGCATGATTCTTCCAACAGCTTCATGGCAGGGCACATTTGAATGCAAAGTCTTCAGATGTAATTCAGCCACAGTATGATCTGGTAGAAAGTGTGCCTCCTTTGTGATTTTCTTCTCATCACAGAACATTGCATTTGAACACTTTTTTGCAGACACTCCCAATTTTGGTGTGGGTTCACAGGACCTCAACAGACTGGCTCTAAACCTTATGAGCACACGTGACCTATAACCCAGTAGAAAGAGTATAGGCTTTGGAGTCCAAAGATTCAAGTTCAAATTCCAAATCATTCAACTTGTCTGAACTGTCATATCCCCAACACCAAATAGTGATAATGATACTTCTTTAGATTATATCTGGAATGAGTACATGTAAAGTGCCTGAGACATATAGGCTCTTGTTAAATGGTAGCTAATCTTAAATCTTCTAAAGGAACCCTTTCTATAGACCAAAAACTCCTGATGTATTTCACTTAATCCTCACAGTTCCACTGCAAGGAAACAGGTTGAAAGAATTTGGGTCATTTTCCCAGTGCCTGCTTTGGGACCAGGTCATAAAAGAGACGGGAGTAAACTAAGGTTGGCCTGACTCTCAAATCTCAGGTAAATGTACTACTTTTTAAAACATCAGAATGGCTAGGGAGATGGGGTGGGAGGGAAAGGTAGTGAATGACTATGGGCTTCAACTTTTCAAAGATTCAATACCCTTCTTCCCCTGTTCCTTTGTAATTCCAAGACAGAATACTTTGGAAATCTTTGGGTTCATCCAATGTGCATCAGCTTTTCCATATGACTCCGTATTTCTGAGCAGACTGTAAATACACATTCCAAGCTCAAACCACACACTCGGAGAACAGTACTAAGAGGAATTCAATTATTAGGGCACAAGGGTAGTTTTCCTGCTAACATCCCCTATCCCCCACCTTCCTGCCTGCCAACTGGCTGTCAGCATGTTTGTCTTTTGCACAAGGCGTCCAAAAGCTGACGGGTTGGCAAGATAATCAATAGAAGAGATGATTATCAAGGGCACAGGAGGCAAAGGTTATTACTACGTATTTTAATTTCTGTTTAAATTACGTGAGACCTGTATGAGGAATGGTGAGTAGGAAATAATTTGCTAGAAAATACAGAACTAATTAATCTATTGCCGCATTCCATTATAATACATTTAAACAAGGCACCTTCTCCCTTTTATAAAAGTCGTGCATTCAATTCCAACAAGCTGTTTTCCCCCTTTGCAACGTGAAAAAAAAATTTTTTCCTACTATGCTGAAAATGAAATTGGCTATGTGTACAAAAAAAAGACAATAACGGCCTATGGCACTAAAAACTCATTAAGATTATTTTTATGGTGGCAGTGTACAAAATATTATAAAATAATATGAAATTCACATATTCTTAAATAATCAAAAACTAAGTGAGATGGAATAGACTCTTTCAGTAACAGAGTTATGTTTCTTTCATAAATCCTCTGTTAAAGTTATATTTAGAACCGAGTTTGCTGGCATAAGTTGATCTAGGATATACAGGATAATTTGTGGAGTGTTCAGTCACAAGAAATAAAACTCGATGCTAGCTTTTACATAAGACTTAGAACATTCAGAATATTGTCTTAGACAGTTAAATATCACTAGAGAGTCTTCAAAAGGACATTTTTGTCTTTGATGACCCCAGCTCAAATGGTAAGAGCCATAATGGGCCTCAGTCACAATTATTTGGCTACTTAAAATGCTCAGCTTAGTGAATGATTTGGGAGTGGTAATATGATTAGAAGCCAGAATTTTGTGTGCTAATAACATTCAAAGGTTTGCACTAAGGTCATCGATCTGATTTATTAAATTCCCTCATGGTAAAACCCAAGGCAATTCTACCTTCCATGCAGTAATGGCCTTACTCTTAGGCAGAGCTAATTTTTGCTACTATGAAATGATTTTTAAGGTAAGGCATTATTCTTGCTAAAATAGCAAGCATCCCTCAGGCCAGTGACTTTAAGAGTTTTTGAGTCTCTAGCTAACATATCGTCTTGATAAGAGTCAGTTTGATTTTGTGGGATGTGGGAGGTCTAAGTCTGGAATGGAGAGAAGAAAGGTCTCTTTGGAGGCTAAAGTGGACATGTGTTTTCTGTCCATCCAGAATCCACCCATTGCCTTCTGGTCATAGGCCCCTATCCTCCAATTTGGGGACTTCCCTTCTCCCACTGCCCACAGTCCTGATGAAACTGTCCAGTTGGATGTCCTGTCCTCCTCAGGCCAAGGATGGTGTATGACATTAGCCGGGATATTAAGCTCTCTTTGGAATTTAAATATTGAGAGCATGACAAGAATAATACTAAAAAAAATGACTAGGGTTGATTCAGTCCAGTGCTGGTGTGCTGAAAAGACTGTCGCTTAGTTCCTGCCACTTAGCTCCCTTAGGCTAATCTTATCTTTCCAAGGCCTAGTTTCTCAATACAGCTTTTGATTTTAGGAGCTACCCTACAAGTAGTTATTGGAAGGATATCCCATCATTCCAACAAATTGCTTTCATTTAAGGCAGTCATAGTTGTTTTCTGCTGCTAGTGAAGGGGAGCAGGACATGCCAACCCAAAATATGCTACCTTGGTATTGTAGGGGAGGAAGAAATTTCCTCTACCTGCTCTGGGTCCTTCTGCCGACCAACAAATTAAATTCACATGAGACAGAATAGCAGGAGAAAATTAAACAAAGCTTTATAACATGTATACATGGGAGAGGCTCAGGCAAACTGATCAACTCACCAAAATGGCTGAAGCCACCACCTTAAATATCATCTTCAGCTAAAGACAAAGGGGGGAGTCGATCATGGGAGATTACTACACAAGTACAGTAAACAAGAGTCAGGTTATTATGCAGATTTGAGTCCTTGCCTTCCACATTGATAAGAGTTTCTAGAGATGAGGTCATCCCCCCTTCTTCCTGGTACAGAGAGGGAGACACCTTTACAGATGGAGATTTCCCTTACAAATGTAAATGTCTCTTAACAAAGGGTAAGTAAATTCTACTTTTCAGAGCTTCTTTCCTGTCTGCAGTTTTTTAAAGTAAGCAGCCCCAAATAATCCTCATGCCAAAAAGGCATACCTTGGGGTGGCCAATTCCAGTCCCCCACGGTATGTTGATTATTTTAAACTGTAGGTACCTGAAAAACAGTAACTGCAGAGAGAGGCTTTCTCTGAAATTCCTTTATCTTCTTAAAGAGAGATGGTCCCAAAGGAACTCAGTTGTCACAATCCCCTCCCTGGGAGTATATTCAACTAGGGAAGCTTGACTCTTATCACAGGAGAGGAGAGTGGAGGTGGACACCACACTCAGACAAACTGTCACAAACTATCTTAGCTCCTGTCTATTCTTCCAAGAACCATTCATCTTTCCTCCAAATCATGTACTCCCTCCTAAGAGGCCTACATCCCCCCTTCCCTATTAAGATGGTATTTACATCTGAATTCTAAGCCTCCTCAGGAGTTACTCATTTTTCCCTGAGTCTCTCTGACGTATACAGGAGGTATATATGTTAATAAACTTTTGTTTGTTTTTCTCTTGTTAATCTGTCTTTGTTACAGGGGTCTCAGCTAAGAACCCAGATGAATAGAGGAAACATTATTTTTCCTCCCCTACACTAGCAACAAAGAATCCTAACCAGCACAGATATTCCTAAGGAGATGCAGACATTGTGGTTCGTTAGAAGTCTGGCAGTAAGCTCTATCCAGAAAGGGGCATGGGGTGCACAATGAGGAGGCTGAAGATGCCAAATACACCACCAACCTTGCACAGCCTGGTCTACTTTTGATGATGGTAAAGTGACCCCGAAAACCTAGACTTCTGCTTTCACAGAGTTCAGTGCCCTCTATAAATTTATTTTCTCATTAGAAAAGCCATACAACTATTGGCAAAGTCTACAGGAGAAAATGTCTGCTTTCTCAGAGCCCTTGAAAGCCCCAGAGAAAATGAAGTTTAGTCCTTGTTCTGAATCTTCCCAACCATGGGAGTCTAGAGGCAGGAAGGGGAGAGGAGAAAAGACTTCATCTTCCCCATCTCCCAGGTCCTCCCAGCGTCATTGGATTTGTATCTACAGTAAATCTCAGAAGCTCTCTTAACTGTCCTGTGGCCAGGAAAATGATCCAGCTAAAACCTGCGACAGTGGGGATCAGTGGATCCCCGACTTTTGGCTTCACATGCCAGTAGAGCTTAGAAAAACATTAGATTGACTTGGGGTTACTATTTTTTTGTTCTACCAAATAAGCATATTAAAGAAGAAAAAAAAATGACCAAATGTTATCACCACTGCCACTTAAAAGAAAGATAAGTTTAAAGACCAAAAGTAGTCAGTGCATAAATTCACACACACACAAAATCAGTTATGTGAGCGTTAGGAAAAACCTAATTTATAGTGTCCTTGTTTTCTTCAATTTGCCGTCTGGAAAACAGGCCCTGGTCTAGGAAACAGTGAGCAGATCCAGGTCTCTGAAGAGCACCCTGGCGGCAGAGGTCAGACACCTTGTGGAGAGCCAGAGGGCACACACAGGTTTCTCATTCCAGGCTCGCCTTTCTGGAGGCTGACCACAAATACTCTCACTGGTGCAAGGGCTGAGAACAATTTTGCTCATGTAAACAGGTAAACACGCTGGGTTATATATTATATAGGGGCTTACCTGGCTTTGTGTTCTTAACAGAAACCTCCATACCCAAAGGCAAAACCAAGAGCACATTACACAGTGCCCTGGGAGCACATTCCACAGGGGCCCCACTGGAGAGCCCCTGGGAACCTCTCTCGGCTCCTTTTCACAGCCTCCTTCTGAACTCTGGTCTTCAGTTTCTCTTTTATACCCAAACTCCACCTTTCAGTTCAGTGTGTTCACTTAGGTGCCAATTGTTTGGCTCTATCCCCAGTGCTCATGGCCCTACCCACACTAGACCTCCAGCCAAGTCTGCCCTACCCTTGACTTCAATCTGAGTTCCAGAAACCTCTGCCCAAGTACAGTATCCCTAGGCCTGCATTTTCTAGAGGGATTTAGGACAACTAATCTGATCGCTTTTGGGCATGGGAGATCGTGAGCTCAATAGGACCGTGTTATCACCATGCACTGTGTGCTGATGTTCTCCAGTGTAGATCAACAAACCTGGAAATACTCCATAAGGTATCTGAATCCGTTCCTTAAGGAGGCCAGGAGGGAGAAAGACTGCTAAGCAAGTACCAGAGACACGAATAGGAGGTCACACAGGTAGGAGAAAAGGACACACCCATAGTTTTACATGCACGAGTAATGGCAGACACATGCTGCTTGCAAACTGCTGTAGATGAATCCAGGGAATCATGTGCAAGTAGAAGAGAAGGGTCAATGGTAGCAAAAACTAGTATATGTATCACTGAAAACCGATCCTCTTATCATCATTTGTCCAGGTTCATGGGTTGCCAATGTTAAATCTTAACGTTAAAGTAATTAGCATTAAATAGTCCACATTATCTCAAACATGTGCTATGATCTATATCAGACATCTTAAGGTAAATTATTCTGCAGTAATAAATTATCCCCAAATCTTTGTGGCTGACAACAGTTTAATTCTGCTCATGTTACATGTTCACCATAGGTTGGCTGTGGCTCTCCATGTGTCTTGACTCCAGGACCCAGACTGACGCGTCTGTCAGTAATATCCTAACAGGGTTATTACTGGCCTCATGGCAGAGGGAAAGAAAACATGGCAGAATCACATGAAAGCTCTAAAGCTCGTGCTGAAATTGGTATGGCCAAGCCTAATGTCAATGAAGTGAAGAGGTAGGAAACAGGGAGGGTCAATGAATGTTTTAAGTGATAATACAATATACCCCATGAGTACTGTGTTTTATCTTTCTCATTAAATATCTCCTTAGAAGTACAAGTGCCAAAAGTCTTTAAAAATCCTATTACTCTGGAATTATAAGACACACAATATCTAGAGCATAGTCTTCACAACTCCTTAAGCTTTCGGATCTTTCCCAAGCAAATTGCCAATCCTTCAGTGCTCCTTCGTTCTGCAGGGGAGCCTGCTTACAAAATGGCAGGCATGCTTACATGTCTGTCAGTGTTTAGAGTGGATAATGCAAGCACAGCATTTCACCACAACCCTGGTGGCTGAGTTGCAAAATTATTTATGGCTTTCCCGTTTATGGCATGCTGCTCAGTTTCCCATGAGTTGCTAGGAAAGATTCCTGATAGCTGCTATGAGCCATTGAAACCTATGAGACTTCATTTATTATGGCATAATATACACATTACCTCACTTGTGTTAGACCATATGGAGAGCTCTCTGTTGAATTTGGCATAGTTACTGGGGTGAAACGAGAACGGATTCTGTTCCTCGTCCTCTTCAATTATGCTGTATGTTGGATCAGGCAGCCAACTTCAACAGATCATCTGGGCATAGCAATCAGTCCTCAGGACAACATCACTGTCATCACCTATGCCAATGAAGAATAATAAGTGTGATTTTGGAGAGTGTCTGAGTGGCAGGGAATAGCGTAATCTCAAGAGTGGATCAATAGGGCTCCCTGCTGACATTAAGCTTGTGTTTGAAAGTTGAGGGAGAAGCAGGGCCCCATTTGTCACTCACCGTAGGGTGGCATTTGGAAGGAGAGACAAGAAGCTCAAGAGAACCTGAAAGGCATAGCTGGTTCTAAGTCCAAATGAGCAACTAGCAATGACTCCTTAAATGAAGAAAGGTCCACCCATGCGGACAGCCACAGTCCTCACTCTGCCATGCCAATTTGCCTCTTGCTTAAAAAAGGGAACAAATGAACACTTGGACTCTGTGGGCACTGAAAGAGGGATTGTTAATCCTCATTATGTATATAAGGGGGAAAGTGGCCAATATACGAATATTTCCACATATCTTTTGTAATTCTGGAGCTGGTGTATATGATACACAGTAGAGACTTGGTGTGTTCTCTTGTACACGTGATTGGAAATCCTTTGGGGGGCTTTTCCTCCTTGGATGATAGTGAGGAACACTAATCTTTTTAGGAACTCTCAAGCATTTCACTAATTCTTTCAATGAATTCACCTAAAATAAAAGCAGCCACATTAAAATTGATCTGAAAATTCACACGACAAGCTGAGAAAATAATCCTAATGGTTTTTTTTTTCTTTTGCAATTACAATTTTAAGAATTGTTCTACAATTTTCCTGTTTACATTGCCAATCCATCTGTCTATGATGTTTGTGAATCTTTCACACACACACACACACACCCCTCCCTACAAAAGCAAAGTAAAAATCGGCGGTGAGGAAGAGCTAGCAAGGACTTTAAGGGATTTGGTGCATAAGCTCAGTCCACGCTCTTATTTCTTTTTCCACCCAGCCTCTTCTATGCTTCTCATCTTTATCAAAATGGAACATTAGTAATTGAAGAGTTCCCGGTGCAAGATATTATCACTAATAATGAGCTGTGGGTGAAACAGACCCTTCCCTTCCAAAGGACAAGCTCGAACTTTGCTTATGGTTGACTATTTGAAATGAAATCAAAAGATTGGCACCCACCCTTTGTCCCCCCCAAAAAAGTCTAATTAGTGTTCGTCTATTGGAGAGGAAGCTGAGCATGCTGCTCCACCACTGCCAAATGAAATTAAGGCCCAATTATTGATAAATGAAGAGTGGTTTGTGCTGGAGCCTGGCCTGGAGTCGCGGAAATACATCTGTCATTTGGCCTGTACAGGAGTCATTCATGTGTGACATAGCATCCTGTGCATTTATCATGCATCTGTAGATTTTTGTTTTAATTCAGTTAGCTGTCTAACTAGATTCAGTGCTGGATGCTTCGAATGGAGTCAGGATTTGGACTGACAGATGCAATTCTAGTCTGAAATGGTGTGTGACAGGACGAGCTATCCTGCATATTAATTATTATTGAAACCATTATAAGCACGGCTTTTACACTAATGGTCGATTCCGTTATCTGTTTTGTGGCTTCTATGGTTAACAATTGCCCAGTTGCTCCGGGGCAGGTAGGAGACACGCTGGATCAATGGACCATTGTTGTTAAGTGCACTTACTATTACCATGAAAATTAGAATGGAAATGCTTGAAAGGCAAGAATGAAAATGCCCCTGTCTTAACATTATGCAAATTACACATTCTATAAATGAGATAAGTGGGGAGAGAAACACTTTTCATAAATCTTAACTAGGTGAAAGAGTTTATTAAGTCCATTGTCAAAAACAATTTGAAAACAAACATTTGTTAAATTGATAAAAAAAAAAAAAAAAAAAAGAAAGAAGGACATGTCAGCAGGGCTATTCCAAACCCAGCTCTGCATACAACACTTAGTTTGGTAGCCTGCTAAGGTTTAATTTAAAGTTCCAGTCATTTTATCACTTGGTTGTATAAAATATTGAAAATAACTGTCACCTTCAAAAAGAAGGCATGAATGCATTTTTATCCAAAGTTCTGAGGAAATATTGTGTAAGGAGGACTCAATGAGACCAACAGCAAGGGCAACCATCTTGCTTCAACCTCTGTGGTTTTCCTTTATTATTTACGAGTTTTACACATATCCTGGTCACATGTCCATCCCCACTCCCCTTCTCATGTTAAGTATCTAATGGACTTTGGGAAGCCCTGCGAAAGACATTCTGGTCACAGAGGATGGATGGAAGTAATTGTTGCTGATATGTACAGTGTTTCTTGTCATTTGCTTATCATGTGATCAGAATTGTGTGATTATAAACTGTGTGAGTTCTGTTTCAGGCACAGCTCAAATTACACATTTCCATTAGTTAAAGAAATTGTAAAGTTGCTGAGGACTTTAAGAAAGCAAAATACAAAATGGTAATACAATGAAAGGCAATATTTCTGTTAAATAGAAAATTAATGGTAGAGTTTAATAATGATGAATTTGCATCTTTTCAAAAGATTCATATTTGTTAAAGGACATTTTATAGTGGTAGTTCAGGTCCAGAAAAGCTTCTACTTTCCTAAACAATTAAAAATTTGCATCTTCGAATAAATGCTTTTTCATCTCCTAATGTTTGAAAATGAGGTGCTTAGAAAGAACCTGCCTTCAATTTAAAAGTTCAATGGCTTGATTATGATATTGGGTTACAAGATTTTCGTTGTTAAAGATCATTTTGAATAAAAGAGCAAATTAGAAAGCAAAGATATATCTTAGTATAAATAGACCTTAAAATATTGATAGTCATAATATTCAAGAAATATAAGTAAATTTTGACTTTACAGTTTGGAAGCTATTATCGCTTTTTTTGTGTGATTAGCTACTCCAATTTACAATGTTTGCCTCACTGCTTTATTTCTTTCAATAGGTTTTTTTTATAAGACTCCAAAAACTTAATTATGGCTTATGCAAATATCATTTGAGGGAAAAGAGGGTAATATTAAATCTTTAAAAGCATTGTTAGGTTAAATACTAGGAGAGTCGTTGTGAGTATTAAATGGCATTCAGAGAAAAATGGAAGGGAGGTAGGGAGGCCTCTTGGAGAGGTCTCTCAAAGCCGTTTACTCAGATGGGTTTTCCCCAATTTTATCCAAGGTGAATGTTCTAGAAAGCTAAGGAAAAAAAAAAAGAGTTCTTGCTTCTGAACTATGTCCAGATTGCAAGCCACTTGAGCCCAAAACTGCTAGAAAATGACTACATGAAGCATTGCAGCTACTTTATAGGCATGATGCCAAACCTCTTTATTTTTGGAGGAAGATTAGCCCTGAGCTAACATCTACCACCAACCCTCCTCTTTTTGCTGAGGAAGATTGGCCCTGAGCTAACATCTGTGCCCATCTTCCTCTATTTTATATGTGAGACGCCTGCCACAGCATAGCTTGACAAGTGGTGGGTAGGTCCACACCCGGGATCTGAACCAGTGCACCCTGGGCTGCAGAAGCAGAGCGCACAAACTTAACTGCTGTGCCACCGGGCCAGCCCCCAAAACCCCTTTTTATTTTTTTATTGAATCACCTAAATTTTTCCTATATTGATTGGAATCTCCAAAAGTCTGTAAAACCTACAGAAAAATACTCAGGTGAATTAGAGTAACAGTCATATTTAATTAAGCTGGCAAAATTAAAATTTTCACCTAACAAGACATGAATTTGGAAATCAGCCACATATTTTTAAAGTCCCCATAGTCTACTGAGCACTGAGCTTAAAGAGGGAAGAATGCTTAATGTCACGAAACTCTCAAATGATAAAAGTACAAGTAATATTTGAGAAATGGGAGAGTGAAATGACAGGAAGGAAAAAAGGACAGTGGTCAGGAAGGGAGCAGACAGAAGGGGACAGATTGAATTAGGTGGCTCTAGGCCAGTGTTTCCCCAACTTTCTGACTTTGGACCACTATTAGTCCATGAGCACTTGCTGGGCTGCTGCTAAAAGAGATAAAAGAAAGTGTCAGAGAGGAAAACTTTTCCTCTACCCTCTTCGATTTCAACCTGGGGGCTTGCAAATTAAACTAACCAAAGACAGATTAATAGGAGAAAAGGCACAGAATTTTTATTAGTATTTATATGCGTGGGAGTTCACAGCAAAGATGTGAACCTCAAAGAAGCTATTAGACTCGAGGGCTTATACATCCTTCTTATCAAAGGAAAAGGAGTTTGGGCTTCAAGGGACAATAAACTGTGGGGAAGTGGCTAGGAAATTTCTGGGGGAACTAATGGAAGGTAAGGGCTTTTTTAGTAAGGGCTGTTTATGCAACCTCACCCTGATGTTAACTCTCTATCTTCAATGACGAGTCTCTCCTCTTCCTGGTTGAGGGGGGCACCTTCCTCAAAGGGAAATTCATGCCCTGCTTTAGACAGATAAATGGAGGGCAGAGAACTTTTCTTGCATCTGTTGAGTCTCAGTTGCCTTCAGCTCAAAATAATCCTTAGGTTGAAGTGACATATTTTGGGGTGGCATATTCTCATTTCCTTCAAAAGGCAATATTGTGCTTTAAAAAATAATGATAAAAACCTTAAATTAAATAGACTGTCTTTTATTCTAAGATCTTCTTTCCTCCATTTTCAGCTTTTAAAATAACCTTTGTTTCATGAAAAGACGTTTGTAATCAGTGGCATTTTTTTTTCCTCTAACATCTCTACTTGGCAAAATAAAACCTTGGTGACTCAATGTCATTCTCTCAGGTTTTTTTCACTTTATTTTTTATTGCAGTGGTCCATGATTTCTCAAACACTTGGACACACTGCTCTAAGGCACTGTCTTCAGAGGAAATATTGGCAATAGCCATCCTTATGGAGTCTCTGCCATGCCTCAGACAATATTCTGGGGGATGCACAAGTATTCTCTCTAATGCTATCGCTAATCCTAAGAGGTAGACGGTATTATTCTGATTTAATAAATGAGGAAAGAAAGGCTACAGAAGTGAAGTTGCTTGCCCAAAGTGGCATACCTATAGGGCCACCTTATTATCTATCATTTAAACAGGACGCTTTCGGGTGAAAGGGGGTAACAATCACAGTTGTACCAGGACATCAGGTATGAACTAGTCTTTCCAGGACGATCTACACAGAGTCACCCTGCAGAGCTAGTTGATAGGCCAGGATTTAAATCAACTTGCATCTAAAGCCCAAGCGTGCTCCTGCCACTCTGTTAGGCTGCTTCTGAAAGTTTTACAAAAATAAGGATATCAATTTTGGAGAAATTGAATTCACTATACTGTATGATACCAGGGTATACAAAATAATAATTCATTCAGCACTCTATTTAGGATTATTTGTATCACAGGACATCTACCTACAATCGTGATTTTTCAAATGGTCTGAGAATGAGACGGAGATTCTACGCAGAGGACACAAGGCTGCATAGAATGAGGCTAGTGCCTGCTCTTAAGAGAGGAGTAAATTTCCCACATCTGGAAGTTAAACATGTAGTGGTTTGTGGGACTCTGATTTCACCTGATGGTGTACACATGACAAGATGGGGTAGATCCTCTGGTTGTCATTTACTGCAGCCCAGCAAGGCAACCTCTGAGATGGTTTTGGGACTGACTGAGCCTGACTCAGTCAGACTGACTGACTGAGGGAATAGAAATTTGCCAGTTATTTGCCTTGAAAGGAGAGCCTGATCATACACAGTAGTTAACGCCCAGTGCTTAACTTTCCCTCTGTTATCTGGGAAAACACAGGCGAAACCTGCGTGTCTCGAATAGAACAAGATCATTGTGGGAATAGAGCTCGACTAGGCTGAAGCAAAAGGATGCATCATCACTCTCCCCGGTGTTGGCGTGAATGAGCGCCTGAATGAGTGGCAGGAACCGCGAGGGCCACTCCTGGTCTCCCACCTGCACTGTGACCTGTAACATTTTAATTTATAGAGAAAGGCTCTCCCCTTGCCAGAAAGTGCTTTCTGTTTGTGAAAGAATATGTAAAATAGCACCAGGTGAAGAACGACTTTTTCACCCAGTCTTGAAACCATCACAAAGAGACAAATTTTGCTGCTTTTGCTTGGTGTGTGAATTTTTTTCCACACAGCTCTATTCATTGCCTGAAACAACGGGGCCAGTGTTGGCCAGCAAAGAATAGTGCTATTCATGCACCCCGTACCCTGCACAGTGCCTACACTTGTTAGTCTTGGCTGCCCTGCGCTGCTGGCTGCTGGCAGGAAAGTCGGGTCTATGTTGTTGGATGGAGCAGGGCAGATCAGAAAACGAACGCTGGCAGCCAGATTCCCAGATAACCTCAGTTCCTCTAGAAAACGCCTGTTGACATAAGCCTGTGCTTTAAGGGGTGTCTGGAATTCTAAGAACTTCGGCCAGGTGTCCAGGCAGGTGTTTGTGCTTCCAGTCTGGCCATCCCCAACCTCCTGCTACAATCAGAGGCAGCTACAGTCGAGGGTGAATGCGCAGTTTAGGAATCAGACACCTGATTGGAATTGTGGCTTCAGAACTGACCGGCAGTAGGAACTAGGACAAGTCTCTTAATCTCTCTGTATCTCCATTCCTTCATCTGCAGAAAGGGGTTGTCAGTGCCATCTACCTCTTGGGGTACCATAAAATTCAATGACATAGTATTATGCTATGATTAGCATGGAATAAATGTTAGCTATTATTGTCATTAGCAAAAGGCTGATGTAGCGATTATTGTCATTAATGAAAAACTGGTATAGGGCAATCTCTCTCTTGGAAGAAAGTTAACCACTGTGAAATCGTGGGCAATATCACTGTAGTGACCGTTGGATGGGGGAGGGAGAGAAAAGACAGGCTGCAGAGCTCTGTTCATAGTAACAAGGTGGGGGAATGTTTTGCACAGAGAAGAAAATGTCCCCCCACAGAGACCACTCCATTTCTCTCAAGAACAGAACAGAAGACTGATTTGCTTTCATGTGGCGTTATCCTGGAAGGATGGTTCTATTAATGTATGCTAGAGATGGTCTCACCATCCTCTGTTCTGTCTCTCCAACCTAGGTGAGTGCAGCACAAAACTTGGACCCTATCGTTCATGTTCTTTTTCTTAAGCGAAATGAAGTCTTACAGCTTTTGTTTGACTTCTCTGGGGGAGCAAGCTGCCAAGTGCAGCAACCTGTGGAAAGCTTAGAGACTGGTAGACTTTGAGATCACCAAGGGCAGGAAGCCGGCTTATCCTTCTCTAGAATTGCCCTAGTGCAGAGCTGGGCAGACTGCTGAAATAAAAATGTGTTACCAAGATTGATGTAACCAGGAGACTGCAATTCCAAATCAAGCAAAGTCTAAGATGGAGGAAGGGCTTGAAAGAGACCGTCTTTCAAGTTCCTTCCAACCCAAGATGTTGTGATTTTTGAAGTCTTCCTTTCAGTAAATATTCTTTAACTACCTTGTGTCTTCTGTGAAGTTGCCACCATGAGAGCTGGACATATTTGGCACCGAGTTGCTTGGCACAGCTTGTACAGTCATACGCTTGATATAGTATCAGCACTTTAGATTCTGTTAATGTACTTTATGAAGCATAAAGAGTACTAATCACAAGGGCAATTTTCTATGTTATGTATATTATAGAGAAAAAATGTGTATCCGTGGTGATTTTAGACATCTTAGCCAGTTCTGTTCAGTTCAGTTCTGTGAACAGCAGACTTCACTTGGTGTAATCACATAATTAGAAGACATTATTGTGGTTCATAAATGGAATTAATTAAAATTTTAATTAAATTTTCAAAAGATAATCTAATAAAAGTAGGATTGATTAGAAAATTATCAATGAATTTACAGATTCATTTAAGACATTTATCTCTGTCACTTTTAAATTTCACTGAAATCTGTTAAAAGTTATAGTAGGTATGTCCACAGTAACATTTAAATAGTCGTGATATTGTTTCAAGAGGCAAATAGTTTCTAAGGTATGTCTTGTTATCTTTCATTGAGTTGTGACCTTTTCATTGAGTTGTGATCAGTCAACTCTGTTGAACATTATTCTGAAACAAATTGACAGAAAAATGTGAACTATCCATGTTCGTTCTGAACCAAAACATTGTTTATTTGGCCAACTGTATTTTTCTTGAAAACATAAATAAGGATTTCAGAACAAAGGTATGACTGAGGCAAATTTACTGATGGCCTAATTGAGTGTCAGTCATAGAACCGACATAGAACAATTCCAAATTCTAGCAGAAGATGGACAATTGACCTAAAATTTGTAACAAAATAAAAGCACTGGACTGGAAAGCAGGAGATGTAGCACATAGGTTAGATCTACTTCTTAAAAAATATGGTTAACAGTATTTAAGCTATACCCACTTTGCCTACACTAGCATAACATGCACAGCTTTTCATAGTGTTTGATGATTCTCATTTCAAACAATGGAAATGGTATCAAAGAGGGCCTGAAAGTTATGCATTCATTCACTTATTCGTTCTTTCATTCAACAAATACAAAGCTGGGCTCTTAGGGAGTTGGCTATAAAATCATGAAATAGAGTGATATAGTCAGTAAATCCACCCAACTCTACCCTCAAAGTAAATTCAGAATCCAATCACTTCTCATCACCTCTGAAGTTACTATTCTACTCAAGCCACCATCTTTTATCGGCCTAAACTATTGCATTAGCTTCCTAGTTAGCCTCCTGGTTTCCACCCTTGTTACAACAGAACAATCAGTCGTAGTCTTCTGAAGTGTAAGCAAGATCATTCAAAACCTTCCAGTGGCATCAAACCTCACTGGTAATGGTACCCTTCATCTTTCCAATGGCCTGAAAAACCCTCTGTTGTCTAGCCTGGCTTCTTTTCTGAACCCACTGCACATCCCTCCCCTCTCATTCACTTCTTCCCAAACACAATGCATACATCCCTGATGAAGAGGGCTGTGCTCTTCCCCCAGATGCACGTATGGCTTGGTCCCTCGTCTCCCTCAGGTCTCTGATCAAGTTGCCAAAGCTGAGAGTCCTTCCAGCCCTCTCTGTCTCATTCACGTGCTCTCTATTGCATCACTCACCATCTCCTCACCTGGCTTTGTTTTTCTCCATAGTGTTTATCACCACATACGTATTATTTACACTGTGTATTATTCATTTTCTGTCTCTTCTCCTGGAAAGACAGATAGGAGACAAATAGTTCCAATAAAGCATGTCAAGAGTTATAATAGGATAAGTAGAGGGAGTAATGAGAATAGTAAGAGGAATTTACCGTTTTTCTTAAGGAAGCACTATTTAGGTTGAGGCCCAAAGGATGAATAGAGGTAGGCCAGACAAAGATTTACGGGGAGGGGCAACAGTGTCTTTATTCTATTTAGTTAGTTAGCTAATTTAGTTCTAGTCATATCTTCTTGTCCTTGTCATTTTAATTCTTGGGATGTGATGTCTGCTTCTGGCAATAATTTGGATTAGATAATCTGAAGAACTTCTTGCTAAAATCTACCCCATAGAGGTGAAAAAAATACTTATAAATATGTTTCTAAATACACAGCTAAATCCTTGAAGAAGTAAAGAGAGTAAGAGAATCCTCAGCCCAAACAAGAAGTACTAAAAAAGCTTGACACCACTGTCATCCTGGGGGATTGTTGGGGAGCTGAAGATGAGTGCCCAACCCACAATTACAAAACATGGGAGGAAATAATCCACAATGAATGATAGCAAACACACAAAATAAAAGGATTAGAACCCAAAGAACTTCAAGTAATAGATAATTATTAGAGGGAGACTATCAAATAATATGCTAAAAATGATTAAGGAAAGAAATGAACATGTCAGAAAGGCATAAAACTGTATGAGTAAGGAATGGGGAGCTTTGAAAAGAACTAAATTGAATTTCTAAAATTGAAACATATAAATATTAAAGTGAAAAGCACACCAGATAGTTTAACCAAGAGATTCTAACAGTTCAATAAAGCCTTTCCCAAAATAGCACCAAGAGATTAAGACAAGGGAAATATTTAAAAGAGGTTAAGATACATTGAGGAGAGAAAGACTTCTCTACTGAGAGTGCCAGAAGGAGAGAATAGAATGGGGCAGCAGAAGCATGTGAAGAGATAAGCCCAGAATCTTCCAGATTTGATGAAAGATATGAAACCGCAGGTTTAGGAGGCCAAACAGGATTAGTCAATACATAGACACATCTTATACAAATGCCAAAGACCAACAAAAAATCTTAAGAGTAACAAGAGAGAAAAGACAAATTACCTATAAGAGAACAACCTCACTAACTGTAACCTTCTTAATAACAACAGGTGAATGCAGAAGACAGTGGAATAGCATCTTCAAAGTGCTGAGGGGAATAACTGTCAGTCTAGATTTTTATATCCAACTACACTATCACTCGTGAATAAGAGTGAAATAGATGATCAGGTAGACACTGAGTGCTTACTACTATCAGACCCATGCTGGAATCACAGAATAAGGGTGTGGCTCAGGGAAAAGGGATTTAAAATCCAAAGGAAGGAGTGAGATGCAGGATCATGTTAGAGAAACTGGTAAATATGTGAGTTTATATAAATAACCAATAGTTACATAAAACAACAACAATGATAATTTTGATGAATAATTTAGAAAGATATATATTGGACAAAATAGTGTGTAAGGTTGGGGGGAGTGATCAGAGTTAAAGTGCCACATTAGAGCAGAATAGAAAGATCAGTTAACCATAGACCCTATTAGTCAGGACCCATGTTAAAAATTTAAGAATAATAACTAAAATAATGGAAATAGAACTTATATCTTCCAAACCAGTAGAGGAAAACATGAGAAGAAAGGAAACTCAATCACTTCAAAAGAAGTTAGAAAAGGAAAAGAAAAGAATCATAGAAAAAGTATGGTAAGAAAGTGAAAAATAAGATGGAAAAAGTTAAAAAAAATGTAATTATAATAAACCTAAATTGACTAAAATGATACCATCGGTGGCAGCAAAAATATACTTCGTCTGGAAAATTAGGGGGATGACTAGATTCAACAGTCATCTAATGTATGGATTAGGAGGTCCCTGACAACTGTAGCAATTGTGGTTGCATATAATAGATATATAGACATAGATGTAATATAGATATAATAGGTATGGATATTTCTATATAGATATAGAGAGTATAAATTTATATGTCTCATAAATATACATTATATATTCATATCTATATCTATCTACCTATAAATATATACTTCACCTATAAATATATATTATATATTCATATCTATATCTTTATCAATCTACTATCTATGTAACGTTCAATTTCAATTAAGCAAGCACTAGATTCCATCATTTCCCAATGTGGGCAATCAATGTGGCCTAAGGATATGGGTCTACAGAAAAGCAAATTAGCCCAGTATTGACCTGGTCAGCAATGGGAAGAGGGTGCTCAGTGTGAAAATCTAGGGTTTGAGGCAATGACCAGGAGCACAGCATATTAGGACTGCAAGTTTTAAGAACTCGTAAGGATAGGGAAATGAGTCGAGATCAAAGCAGTAAAATAAATGAATAAGCAAACAGAAATAAATAAATGCCTATAGAAGAGGCAGGAGTTTCAACTTCAGAGGAGCCCTGGTTAAGAAAAAGCTGAAATAGTGCCCTGTATTGCTCCAATCTGGAGACGTCTTGGAAATACTTTGAAATCTGTTCCCCCAGGTTTGTTTTTCTTCTCCATCACACCTCACAAGGAACACAGAGAGTGATGTCTTGTCACTTTGATGCCTCTCTCTACTTAAATGGCAGAAACCAACCAGGTGAGTTGTCATAACTTAGATGAGGCTGGGATAAAAATACACCTTGGAGAGCTTGCTTCCTGATGACAGACTGAGAGTAGCTGTTTTTTATTTGAGTGATTTGGAGTTTAAATTCACTGGCATCCCATGTGACGTCTCAGGACGCTGGGTTAGAAAAGAGATTATACCAGGAGTATAAGGCCTTTTGTCTGTCTTCTCTTAGAATTGTCTGACTGACGGATGGATGACCCTATCCAGCATCATGATTTAAAATTGTAAGTGAAAACAAACAGTTGAATTTTTTTTATTCAATATTCACTTCTGGATTTACCTTTAAAAGCAGCTCAACCGTTGCAGAGTTAAGTATCCTAATTAATTACACCATCTGAAAATGCAGCTATTCCTTGAATCCAATTTAATCACTTGGTTTCACGAAAAGAAAAAAATAACTTTCCATGCAGTTTCAAACAAAACAATTTTAAAATCCATAATCTTAAATCCCGGATCTTGATCTTCAATTGCAGTAAGTTGAATGAACTAGTTCGTAGGGTGGGTCTCTCAGCCTGCTGTCTCTCAAGGTGCTCAAAGCAGGCTTCCCACAAGCAATGGAGGCATGTTGTTGAGCCAACCGACAGAAATGCAAAGCTACCCTTCCCCACGGCTGGAAGGGAATCACACTGAACTGAGCATCTGCTGTGCTGAGGGTGCCTATGATTGTTAGCAAAGTGGAGTGGATGACTTTTCTTCACCATTTGTGGTATCTTTTGGTAGTGATGACCTTGAGCTCATCACAGTTCATGGCTGGCATTTGTTCTGTTCTGATTGGTGATACGCTTGCCTGGCTTTATAAATGTTTAGAAAATCATCTCTGGTTTGCAGGGTATCAATGCAATACTATTGTTTGCTTGTTTTTTTATTTTCAGCAAAGCAGCTCTTTAAGTTTGGTTTATAGCCTCCCGTCACTCCAAGACCAAGGAGTGAATCTATGGGATTGACTCTAAAATAGATATGAGTGACTCAAAATCATTTCTTCCTGCAGTTATGAAACCTTTTAATTTTTTTTAGTGGAGTCTAATGCGTTGTCCTAATCTCATTCTTACTTTAGAATAAATGATTTCCCTGGAGACCTTCAGTCTCTTACAAGGCTAATCTTACTCAACGTTTCACCACATACGTACAATCATGTCTGAACCCCAGTTTAGGTTCAAGCAAAATTTCAAAACATAAATAAAAAATACTTCTGTGTGTCTACTGTGTGCTGGGCACTTGCCATTTCTTGTAATCCTCGCCCAACCTGTTTTTATAGAAGAACATCACACAATGCTCAGATTCAAATTCACGTCCAAAGGACCCAGAAGCCCAAGCACTGTCTTTACACTTTGTAGATAGAGTCTCTCCTTCCTGGATGATGCTCTGAAAGGATTGGGAAACAGGGGAATATTAAGACCATATCTCTTAAGCTCTCTGAAATATCTTCATGTGTTGGAGCAGTATGTTGGATATTAACGTGTTCAGTCATGAAACTCTTCCAGAAGCTTGGGGGCCTATGGGATTCTTGGGGGTACTGGGACACTGAGAGGGGACCAGATGAGATTCAGAGTTGAGACACTAAGGGCTAGCAGCTTTGGACTTGCTTCAGGATGCAGGACTTAAAGGAGAGAAGGAGTCGAATCCAACTTGCCTAATACTCACTTTTTTCTGTATTCCCTCTGCTCTAATCTCATCCATCTTCAATCTATTCTTACATAGCTCCCAGAGTTACTCTTTTTAAAAACAAATCTAACATGTCATTTTCCTGCTTCAATTTTTTAATAACTTCTTATTGGACTAATATAAAGCATACTATTTTGAAATGGACAATTCAGTGACATTCAACACATTCACAATGTTGTGCAACCATCACCTCTTTCCAGTTCCAAAACATTTCCGTTATCCTAAAAGGAAACCCCACACGCATTAAACAGTCACTCCACTCAGATCCTGGAAATCACTAATCTGCTCTCTGTCTCCATAGGTTTACCTATTCTGGATATTTTACAGAAATGGAATCCTACAGTATGTGACGTTTTGTGTCTCGCTTCTTTCACTTAGCATAATGTTTCCAGTGTTTGTCCACATCATGGCATGCTCAGCACTTCATTCCTTGCTAGGACTGAATAATATTCCATTGCCTGAATATGCCACATTTTGTTTAGCCATTCATCCCTTGATGGACATTTGAGTTGCTTCCACCTTGTGGCTATTATGCACCTTCTGTCTTTATTCACTCTACTCTTTCCAATTCTAACTCCTATTCTTACCTCAATGAGCAAAATCCTGGAGGAATCTGGGAGGCAATGAATGTTCCCATTCCATAGACCTTTCCTCTAGGGAGTGAGGCTAGACATGAGGATGGTCAGTTAAATCTGGCCTGAAAGGGGCATGCTGCGCTGTCATGTGTATAATGTTTTTATTCTGGCAAATTTCGAACATGCGTAAAGATAGGAAGGCTACTTTAACAGACTCCCACACGTTCATCACCTAGCTTCAACGATTAACATCTGCCGCTCTTATTTTATCTATTCCTCCAGCATTACTTTTTTGTATTTGTTCTTATTTATTTATTTGTTGGCGGGATATTTTAAAGCTGATTCTAGACATAATATTATTTCACACGGACATATTTCAGTAGACATATCTAACTCTTATTTTTTAAGATAACCACAATGTCATTATCAGATCCTGCGAAACACAGCAATTCCTCAATATCATCAATTTGTGTTCAATTTTTCCTGATTGTCTCAAATATACCTTTTTATAGTTCTTTTGTTCAGTTCAGAATCCAAGCAAGAGTCTGTGAGTGTTGCATATGGTTAATATGCTCTTATATCTCTTTGGATGTGTAATTGTTTCTCTTCTTTGGTGCATTTACTACAGAAATTGAGAATTGGGTCTTTTGTCTTGAAGAATTGCTACATTTGGGAGATTATATCTTTTTGGTGTCTTTTAATATCGTCCTCCATCCCCATAAATCAGTAGTTAGAGCTAGAGGCTTGATTAGATTGAGTCAATTTTTTTTTGGAGGGGGGGTTAGGAATAACATATCTATCCCCTTTTCCTTAATATTAAGATTGGGCAATGGTTCATAGTCCCCTAAAAGATATCTATGTCTTAATCCCTGGAACCTATGAATGTTATCTTATATGGCATCAAAAAGAAAAAAATGATTGGGGTGGGGATGGTCATCTTTGCAGATATGACTCAGGTAAAGGATCCAAATGCAACCACTTGTGTCCTTATAAGAGGGAAGCAGACGTTAGATTTCACACAGAAGGAAGAGGTGGAGGCAATCTGACTAAGGAGGCAGAGACTAGAGAGATGCAGCCACAAACCAAGGGATGCAGCAGTCACCAGAGAATAGAAGAGGCAAGGAACAAATTCTCCCCTCAGAGCCTTCAGAGGGAGCATGGCCCTGCCAACATCTGATTTCCACACGATGAAACTGGTTTTGGACTTCTGGCCTCTGGCGCAGTGAAAGAATAAATTGCTGTTGTCTTAAGCCGCTGAATTTGTGGTAATGTGTTACAGCAGCCGTAGGAAATGAATACAAGTGTGATCTGCCTGACCCATCCATTATAAAGTTCCTCCTCAACTTTTCCAATAATAATTTTAGCTGCCATTGATTACTCTTGCCTAGATCCATTATTTCATTAGGGAGTGGAAAACAGTGATTTTCTAATTCTGTCATTTTTTTCTCCATTTAGTACAGGTGATTCTTTTATACAAAGACGAACTGTTTTCCTCATCAATTATTGGATTAGCCTGAGTTCCAGTCCAAGTAGGGAAAGACAGGAGAGATGCTTGAGGTTTTCCCTTAATTTATACATTTTTTGAATAATGAGTTGGTACCCTAGCAACCTCCAACGTGATCAATGAGCATTTTTGTTTGTTTACTTTTGGAGTATTATTATGAACTCATAAGATTTCACATATTTGATGAGTTTCAATACACTGTAGTCATTATTATTTATGATCCTCACACCATCCCATCCCTAAGTCATGAGAGTCCCTCCAAGGTTGATCTGTTTTTTTTTTTTTTTTCTGGTGAGGAAGATTGTCCCTGAGCTGTATCGCTCTTCTTCTATTTTGTATGTGGGATGCTGCCATAGTGTGGCTTGATGAGTGGTGTGTAGGTCAGTGTCAGGGATCCGAACTCCTGAACATCCAAGTCAGCAAAGCAGAGTGGGCCGGGCCCTTGATCCGCTTTTTAAAAGCCAAATAATCCTAGCCACTAAGTAAAGATGAAGTACCCCGGATTTGAAGAGTAACAATCAATGAGGAAACACTGACCTCCATCCTGGTCTCCTTTGTGTGAGTCACACACACACACTCCAAAAAGAATATTTTTCAAAGCACAGGCAAAAATGGAGAACTATGAAAACACTTAATAAACCCAACATCTCCCCATCTCTTAATAGAGTAACTCAGCCCTCACTTCACAGTAGAATCACCTGGGAAGCTTCTAAAAACTACTCCTGCTTGGTTTGCACCCCCAGAGGAGCTGATGCTCTCCCCTGGAGTGGGGCATTGACAGGCTTTAAAAGCTCCCCGGGTGATTCTTGTGCATATTCAGAATTGAGAGCCACTGTCTAACGCAACTGTCATACTTCTGAGATAGGATTTTAAAGAAACAAGCCCTGGTCTTCTGCCGTCTGCGAGTAAGAATCTCTAAAACATCCATCACACATGGAGCTAGGTTGAAAGGCTACCCATCATGACGTGTTTTCGTGCCTCCTGATCCAAGGAAGATTCTGTTATTAACCACATCACCAGGCTAAATTTAAAAAGCAAAAATACCATCCTATCCGAACCCTAATGCCTGCTTGATATTTTAAGTTCTTCAGCTTTTCCCTTTTGGCTTCCCCTTCCTTCTCTAGACTTTACCACCTTATGCCATTTGTCTGTGGGGAAATCTTTCTCCTAGATTGTATGTTGTGTCTTAGCCACCTTTGCAGTCCTACTTTTCCACACATAGAGCAGAAAGTTGAACATAATTGACATTTAGTGAAGTTTTGTTTGGTGCAAGAAAATTACCATGATAATTCTTTTTTCTCTTCTACAGCCACCCACTCCCACCAAACAAATCTTGTTAGATTCCATTGGATAAATAAAGAATTCTCGAAATTTCCATGCTCTTTGTCTATATAAGGTATAGGTAATTATTCATTTTGCTTCAATTTGTGCAGTATAAGACTCTGGGTAAAAGATTCCAAATTTTACAAAGACACGAGTTTAACATGCGTCTCAACTTTTAAAAGTTTCTCTTTTTGAATATATCTAGTGATAATAAAGGTAAACAGGTGTTTGAAAACATACTGTCATGAAGTACCAACCTGGCAGAAAACCTGTAGCATTTATAACGAGAACACAATCCAATTGAATTTGTAATTAGCACTTCTGAAATGTGCTCATTATTATTGTTATTATTAGCCACAAAACTATGCAGCTTTGGCTCACAACCATCGGAATTTTAGGGTGTGAATCTAGCCAAAAGCAGTCAGTATAGAACCCAATAAAAGAAATGCGTCGCAGATTTTATGGAAGTAATTTTAAGTTAAATATCCAAAAAGGACTATCAATTAGGTAGAAATTATTTACTGTTCTGGGTCAAAGAAAATGTTCACTTTTGAAGAGGCAGATCTTTATGAACAGTATCCTAAGGATTTGAGAAAAATGAACTCATGAATGGAATGTATTTGGGAAGTAATCCTGAAGAAAAGAACAGTCATAGTTGAAGAGACATATCTCTTGTTGAGGTTAGAGCAGAAAGAATTTCAGAATTCAGGACCCGTCTTCATTGAACTTCCACAGAAAGCTACTCCAAACAGTTTCCAGAGCATCAGAGAAGTATGGCTGACTCATTCCTGATGACTCATGTGGGAAAAGTGACTGGACACCCAAAAAGCTCAAAGTTTATTTCATTAACAAACACTTATTGAGCAACCGCTGTGCACTGCATTAGATGCTGTTGGAGAAATATGGATGCTGTAGTAAACTGAATACATTTCAACAGGAGGGGATCTTGGGGACAATCATCAACGAGTCAAAGCAATAATCATGGGCTCAATACTAACTGCTAAGAGAGATGCCAAGGAAAAGTAAGCAAGTAAGGGCCAGGTTACATTTTGATTTAGTTAGAACAGAAGAACTTGGCTGGCACGATGTTTGACACATGGTCAATCAGTGTTTGTAGCTGCTCAATACTCAAAAAATATTTGAAAGTGCTCAATAAATATTTCAGAATCCATGAATTTGGCTTTCCTGTTTTCCCAGGAGGGTATATAAATCATACACTAAGGAAATCTGACTCAACGCCTAACAATGATTTAGTCCAACTCGAGACAAGACATGCCCATTTGGTTGCAGCCTTCCATGAACCTTACATCAGTCCAACTCTGCTCATTTATATTACCTGCTTGACTCTGTATGCCTTTGATTGTATGATCCTTGCTTTGGGCAGCATGGACAGAAGGCATACTGAGTTCACCTGTATGATCATAATCCTAGATGTTGAGAACAGAATGAAATTTTCAAAGAAAATACAATAAACACCTACAGAACACCTTGCCTTTCAGATTATTTCCTGCTTCAGTCTCAAGGGTGGGCCCCTGGTTGCCATATTTCTGCAGAGTGATCCTGCCCCTCACCCTCATTCACTGTATTTCTTTTTTTTTCCCAATAAACAGTTATTGAACTCCTTCTATTTGCCAAGTGCATTACTAGAAAATGAACAAGACCATGGAAGTCTCAAGGATCTCAGTTTTAAGAGGGGAGTCAGTGGAGCGAAGAGACAGTTACAAAACAGTGTGATAATTTCTGTGAATGGCTTGCTAGAGGCAACCACTCCCCAGAGATTCTGATTTCATGAATCTGGTGTGGGGCAGGCCGCTGATACTTAACCTCCACCTCAGGTAACTCTAATATGCAGTCAGGTGGAGAATCACTGTAGTTCTCAAATCATGGTCTTTGGACCAGCAGCATCAGCATCTCCTGGTAACTTGTTAGAAATGCAGATTCTCAGGCCCTATCTTAGACCTACTGAATCTGATATTCTGGTGGAGTGAGTCGGGGGAAAGGGCAGGGGTATGTTTTAAGAAGCCTTGCAGGTGATTCTGATGCAAACTCAAGTTTGAGAACTCCTTAACTACAGGAATACAGATCGGTTCTGTGTCAACATATTGGGGAAGTCTCCCAGGCACCCTCTATGACCCTTTGTCCTCCACCAAACCCCAATCTTGTTCTTTACTACTTCAATAGTCTCTTTTGAATATACTCTATTAGCCAATTTCTTGTTTTTCTTCTTATTTTTTCCATACCCTATATGTTCAGGGCTGTGAGGATGCCAACTTAATTCAACTCCAACTCAACAACTATTCACGTGTGAACCCAACCTTGTCATAGGCATCACGTAAGAGTTCCTGGAGCCTTTGAGGAGTCAGCAATCAAAAACCACAGCACTATAATGGACAACATGCTGCTCGTATAGTCACTGCATGCTTGGAGACCAAGGGAATAAATGGAAATTATATGGAAAACCTGGGAAAAGCAATCCTGTAAAGCTTCATGGAGCAAGGCAAACTTGAGCTGAACTTTGATGCATGAGTAGAATTTGCACCTTTGGGAGGACAAAGCAGCTATTAAGAGCAAAGAAGCTCTTTATTTGTACCAATGAAGACATCAGCCTGACCAGAGAGGCAGATGCAGAGATGAGAGGCACATCACCCTTCCCAAGCAAGCACTCTGAAATACCTGGTATCTCACTGACACCCCAAAACACAAATTGAAAAAGCAGGTTTCTATTTTCTTAATGCAAATATGAGTTGAGGCAAATTGGCTCTCAATGGTTAGCTGAGTTGGCCACTTTAACTTCTAAAAGGCAACCCGTTCCAGTGGCAATAGGAGAGGCTGGGGATCAAGCTGAGCTGGCTGAGAACCATCTACTAGATATGAGGCTTAGCCTCTCTGAGCTTTAGTTTCCTCTTCTGTACAGTAGGAATAATGAATTTTCCCTAGGCTATTTCTGATGTTTAAATAAGCTCACCAATGTAAGTTAATAAGCCCTGTGGTAGGGTAGCCTCAGGTAGATCCTTGTATGTTATGATCCCTCTTGGTTTCCTTTGACCTAAATGGAATCAATTAGTGCATTGGATAAGAAGGCAACAATAGTGGTTAGGAGTGAAGGCTGTGAATTCAGAAGGCTGGGCTGGATCTCAGCCTACCACTAAAACATTGTGTACCCTTGGCCCCATAACGTAACTTCATGCAACATCAGTTCCCTCTTTGTTATAATCTGGAATAATGACATTACATACCTCATGAGATTATTGTGAAGATTTAATGAGTCGATGCAAGTGGAATGGGTAGCACAGTGCCTGAAATGTAGGAAGCCCTCAATAACTGTTGGCAATTATTACGGAGAGCAAGGCTGTCTGCTCGTGAGATGGGGTCCAGTGCAGACTGATGATCTCCGAAGTGCTTTTGTGCCTCCCTTGGAAGGAATGATGCATGTCAGGGAGCAGGTCTCCTCTCCCTCTGCTTTCTTAGCCTCTTTTAAAGCATGCCACTCTCATACCACCCTTTGGTATCTCTTCTGTCTTTTTTTCCAGAAAAGCAGTCAATGATTGAATCAATTTTAGCTATGATTCTCAGGGTACATAATGGCTGACCTGGGAATATCTTTTGCAGTAAAATTAATACTTGCAAAGGGTCCAGGCCGGCCTCCAAGCCAATACTTTAATTTTTTCTTTTGAATACCCAGGTATGTGAAAAATGGTCAGAAGTCAAAAGACAAATGTGCTCATCTCCAGTGTGCTCGGTCTCCCCACCCACACCCAAATTTCTCCTCCAACTACAATCCTCATTTCCATTATATCCAAATGGAAAAAATCCAATCCAAGGGTAACATTTTACAGCTGATTTACAAATCCCTTAAAAATGCCAAGTTTAGCTCTGACATTGCTCCTCGTGCACCATAAAAAGAAATGCAATGAGAAGCCTTTGGGGTCCCTGCTCTGCTGAAGCACTTCCTTTCCATATTTTTTGCCTCTCATTTTACCCCTTATTACTCCACATGAAGCTGCAGCTCTGGGGAAAACTGCACGCCCACTGTAAACCCCTATTGTTGATCATGTACTTACATGGTTGGCAGCATTTTATGTAAGAGGAATAAATGATATAGTTGCTTCTATCCATTAAACTATACTGTTATCAAGGGATTGAAAAACTGCCCTGAACATGGCAATTATTTTTGGAGGTTCTGTAATGTTTAAATATAATTGCCTAGTAATCTTGTATTTACTACGTGGTGGCAAAGTATAGCTCGCTTTGAGTCTGCACCTTGTAAAATTTAAGGACATTTAGCGTGTTTAATTCTGTTGTCTTCCTTCTCCTCCTGGTCTCTCCATTTCCCCAATGTTCCACCCTCAGGCATTTGGATATGTGGCTTCTAGAGACTTCCCAATTGCTGTAATTTTTTTCCATATTAACTCATCCTTGGAGATCAGTAACTTCCTACTTAGTATGATGTGGGGCCTCCCAGGCTCTGGCCATGTGGGAAGGAGAGCTGGGGTCTCTGAGGCACAAAAGACTTCGTATGATTAGTAGAGCTCTGAGAGTCAGGGAAACGTGCCTTGTGAGTGAATGCCCCAGCTTAGAGGAAGCTTAATTATAGTCAAGGGAGACTATTCCTTCCTCAGCAGCAGCTGCCACTGCCCACGTGCAAACACACGTGTGCACACACGCAAGCACACACACGTCCTCATGCACCATCCAGACACAAACTCTTTTTGGAAGCTCATATGTTCCTCTCCTTCCCTCCCCTTCCAGGACCCTAACAATGGCAGCCGTAAACCATATTCTTTCCTTCTTCAGCTCCCCAAACAGGTCTATTCTGACCCTTCTTTAAGTTTTTAAGCCATTGGTGGAGAAAGCCTTGAAACTTTTAAAGACCAACTATAATAAAATGATCCAAATAAAGTAACTGAGAGCTTGCTAAACATGAGGCCAGAAGCTGTTTCACCTTTTTACTGAAGTATAACAGAGGCTGAGATTTTTAGATGTTTTTCTGTTTCTCTTTGAAGGTGCTGGGCATTTGCACATGAGGTTTTAAATGTGCTTCTATTACTGACTTGCAGGAGGAGATTTCTCAGCTGCTCATGCTAGTTCTGATGGTTGCCATCCAAAATCCAAATGCTTGATTCTTTCTTTCTACAGAAATTGAGTTTCCCAGCCTGTGATGGTGGAAACAAGGGGATTAGTCTTGTTCTGTCCCTATTAACAAGGTATACAAGAGGAACCCAGAGGATTTAGTTTGGTTTTAGGAGAAAGGATGTTGAGGCCTCAGTGTGTTTTAGAGCTTCCTAAGGGTGCCATTCTGTGTCTGTTCTTCCTCACCCGAGGTTCAAGGTGTTCTGCTCTGCTGGATTCCCAGCCCCTGGGATGCTGGCTGCTTCTGCTCGTCCACACAGTCGCCATCCAAATCTCTGTTCTCTTTCATGCTGTTCTTCCTCCAAATTAGTAGAAAGCAGCTTTGGAATACGCCCCTCTGTTTTTTATGAGCTGGCTTAGAGGAACAGTACAGGGTCATGGATCAGAACATGGAGCCTGGAATCAACTGTTTGGGTTTCAAAACCTGGTTCTTCTCTTTACAGAATGTTTTATTGTGTACAAGTCTCTTATCACCTCTATCTTAGTTTTCCCATCTGAAAATTGAAAGTATCCGTAGGAACCACCTCCGGGGCTTTTGTGTGAATGAGTTGAATTAGTTGTGTAACAGACTCAGGAAAGCACTTACTCTTATTGATTTCTAAAATCCTTTTTTAGACTAACTTTGGTACCCCATGTCTTGATACATCTTATCTCCATTTAGCCATCCATTTTTATCTTGGTGACAGCCTCTGCTCACAAGCCTTGACTTCAACTACACCAAAATAATCAATTGATTGATTGAATCATAATGATGATAAACACAAAAGCAGTGGAACTTTCCCCTTAGAATTAGGGTGTGAAGGGTCAAGCCAAGTGGTTACTTTCTTGAATTTTTCACATTATTAGTTATTTCATATGAATGCAGTTTGGTTTTTTGAAGTTGCCTTTCCTACCTATTCTGTTTCATTTTTTCTCCTTTAAACAACCTCATCCCCCAAGGAGTTTCTTACTACAATGTTCCATTACAACAGGGCAAACCCCAAAACACATGCTTTCTCTCAATCTCCCTTTTGGCTTTCAGAGAAGTCTGTGAACATTTTCCAGGATAATTCACTCACCCTGGCAGAGATCCTCAAAGGACCAAGAAGAAAGGATCTGAGGAGAGGACAGAGGGCAGGAAATTCCACCTCAAGATCAGTCACAAGTTTCCTTCCTCCTCCTCCTCCCAATTCTAACTCAGTCTATTGTTTCCAGTGCAGACTGCAGGCCTGCTGAGGCCCCAGCTGGTGGGATAGTGCATTTAACGCCTTTGGGCCCATCAAGATTAAGGTCATTTTTCTGATCAGCTTAATTTTTTCCATTCTCTTTATAGAACAAAAAGAAAGCTGTTTCCTGATGGGTGAAGGAAAAGCAAAAGAGGGCGGGTATGGGGGTGTGGGGATAATTCCATTGTTGCTTCAGAGGGTTGCATATCAGGACTGATAAATTCTCTAATTCGATGCTGAGTTATGACATAGATCAGCTGTTATTTTTCCAGTCACAGAGGAAACCTTGAGGAATCTCATTCCTTCAATTGTATTAAATTATCTGCCACTGTTGTCCTTTCCACTCAAAGTACTTTCATGGAAGCATTCGGCGTGGGCTGCAGGACAGCAAAATCTCTTTAAAGCTATTGTTTCTTTGGATGTTTGGTTTACCTTTTAGTTCCACAACAAAATAACTTAATAAATGAACGGTGAGTAGAATTGTTACTATAGCAATCCCCATAGTAACATCAGAATGCCATGCACACTCATCCTTCAAGCCCTCTAGAAGCTTTCTCCCAGCCCTCCCCAGGTTCAGCTTCCCAGATTTCAGCTCTAACGGCTTGAGATCTTAGGATATTAAAGTAAATCCATTTTATTTCCATCCCAAAGACTTAATAAACTCACGAAATACCAAGAATTCTTATCCACTTATATCCTTTGCAGAAAAGTCAGAAGTGAATTTTCTATGAGCTTGACAGTATGTGCGAACCACTTGCGTTTAAGTTGCTCTTCCAATTTTAAGTCTGTCCTCAAAAACAACAACAAGAATCAGCCCAGTCAAGGCATGAATTGTTCTTTGTTGATTTCAACAGTCTTACATAACTTACATGGGGGCAGGACTAGGAGATGAAACATCTTCAGAATGCAGCATTGTGGGAACACACATGTTTTTAATCTCCTATTTTCCAGAAGATAGCCAGGAGGGATCCCCAAGAGGTCGCTTGGAGAAGCCTTTTGCCACCTGGTAGGGTTATAAATTGATTCTCTGATTAAGATTGCTGTTATTAGGTTGAATGAATGACTGAGAGACTATAGAAAAATTAAATGGGAGGCAAAAACTGACTTTGAACATCATGTCATATCTTTATATAATAGGCATTCATGCATACATGTAAATATGTATATCACTGTGCATATTTAGCATAAATTTATAAACCAGCTGCTGAATATCAAATGGTGGATCTGTGTATCCTGTTTCTTAGCTCATTGTATCTTGAATATTAATAGTGACACCCTAAAGGCAGAAACTACAATTGGAAAGCAGTTGTGTTAAATTCAGAACCGGTGGGGCTATAAAGTTATGCAGCCTCGAGAACTCAGGTCAGCCTACTTCACAAGGAGAAAGCTTCAATACATAAAGAAGAAGAAGCAGAAGAATAAAGAATAAGCCATAAACAGGCAGTTCATAAAAAGAGAAATAAGACTATTAATAAACATACGAAAAATGTCCAATCTCACTACTAAGCAAAGAAGTACAAATAAAAACAAGCATACCAAGATGTAGAGTGGGGCTTCTACTTTTGTTCTGGAATACCCTTTTGCACTAGGTCCCCAGCCAAAAAGAACAGGTGGTAAGTACTCAACATGTGAAAGAGCAGCCAGAACCCAGCCCCACATCGCCATGACTTAAGCAGAGGACAGGAAGGGGGCAGGAGAGAACAGGAATCAAAGCTGGGAGTGATCAGGTGGGGGGGGTGAGGAGGGGATGGTGTTACTCATCTGAGGTTATTCCCTCCCTCCCCCAATTCTACTCAACCTGTGAGCAGAGGAGCTGCACAGAGAATCACCCAGTGAGACTGAAGGCACTGACAGATAGACTAGTGTTCACTTCCATGCCTGGAACTCTACTTTGGGAGTAGACAGGTTTTCTGATCTGCTCCTGTGCCTGTCTAATCAGGGAAGAGTACTATAAGACAGTCAGAAGATGAGGTGACATAGGAGCAGCCTGTACTTCCACCAACTGATGTCCCCAAGGATGAACAAGTTTCTGGTGGATGAAATAGACACCAGAGACTGTAGCTAATGCTGAGACGCTCAACAAGCCTGGCTAATGGGTGAGGCCATTCCAGGGGTGGGAACTGAGAGGAGACAGAGAGATAGAGCCAGAGCTCCCACGGCAGAGAAGTGTGCAGAGGGGGTCCTAAATGGCCTTCCAGAGAACCTAACGAATCCAAAAAGACCTTACATCCACCCTTTGGAAGAGCCAGCACATGCATGCCTACCACACAGAGGTATCAATATCTAGTTAGTCTAAGTCAGAAAAGTAGTCATGCCCCAAAGAAAGAATATTGCCCTTGTGTCCATATAAGTAAGAAGATACTGGTCTTTTCCCCTCACAGTTCTCTTCTGTAACAAAATTGTTTCATAGATGTACCTACACTGATTTGGGATTGCTCAACAAACCAGTCACATAACTACGCGATATTATTTGACTATTGAGTTGTCATAACTCTTTAAATACTTAGGTTGGTGAGGGTGCAGTGAAGGAAGACAAACTTGCTGGAGTAAGTGTACATGGGTTCATCTTTTCTGTAGGACATTTTGTCAATTATGTATTTAAAAAGCCTTAAAAATTGGCATACTATTCGATCTAATGATTCCACTCCTAGAAATTTACACTAAAGACGTAATCATAAATGTGCACAAATATTTATAAACAAGTTCATGTCAATATTATTTACAAAAGTAAAAAGGAGAAAACCTGAATTTCAAGTTGAAAATGGCTAATTAGATTATGGCAATATCTATATGATAAAATATATGCAACCATTAAGCTTGCACTTTAAAGACCATTTAAAGATATTGCACAATGCTCCTAAGATAATGTTTAGTAAGAAACAAATAGGATAACATCTGCCATTATATAAGATGTGGAAAGGAAGAACAAAAATATCTCTAGTAGCAGAATATATGAGTATATAATTGGAAAGTCCAAAATACTCAATGGAAAAAGCACCACAAGTAATAAGACAATTTAGTAAAGTACCAGATAGGAAAAGAAATCAACATAAATAGCCTTCCTGTATAGAAACTAAAGGTAGTTAGAAGATATATGGCAGATATGTTTAAGATAGTGATAATAACAAACCAGCATACAAAGAAACAAAAATTGTGCAAAAGCTGTACGGAGAAAACCAAAACACACCTAAGGGCTGTGAAAGGAGACTTGAAGAAATGGAAAGACCTATCAGTTTCTTGGATAGTCAGGAGTCAGTTCTGCTTTAGTCAATTTATAAATTTAATGTTATCCAAAAAATACCATTTAATGTTACCAAAAAATTAGCTAGAGCAGTCAGGAAATCCTTGCAAAAGAAGAGCAATGAGGATGGGAACTGGCTCTACCAGATATTAAAACATACTATAAAGCCTCTACAATTAGTAAAGAATGGTATAGGCACATGAATAGATAGATCAATCAGTAGAAAATCCAGAAATAGACCTAATTGCATATGGAAATTTAATACACAATAAAGATGGCATTTCAAATTGGTGGCAAAAGATGGACTTTTAAATAAGTGGTGTTGGGATAAGTGGATAGCCATATGGAAAAAGATAAAATTGGATCCATTTCTCACATTGTACACCAGGATAAATTCCAAAAGGCTCAGAGATCTAAATGTGAAATGAATGAAAGTATACATATTTGAAGAGAAGATGGGTATTTTCCTCCAATAACTATGATGAAGAAAATTGTCTCAACTATTTAACAAAGTCCAGAAGCATTAAGGAAAAATATAGTTAAATTTTATGGCATTTTTTACAAAAAACCTTTTGCAAGGAAAAAATACTCTAAGCAATGTAAAAATAATGACAAATAGGAAAAATTTGCAACTTTTATCACAAAGGGTTAACATGACAAATATATAAAGAGCTTCTAAAAATAGAGAAGAAAAAGACTATAACTTGGTAGATAAATGGACTAGGGAGATGAACAGACTGTTCCCTAAAAAAGGAAAGGCAAATGGCTTTTAACTATATGGAAATATGTGCAGTCTTGATCCTAATAAGAGAAATGCAAATTATAATACCCTGAGATACCATTTCTCACACATCAGATTGGCAAAAATCCAAACGTCGCAGAAACTCCTCCAGAAGTGGTCAGAACCAGGACCACTGGGAATGGAGGCCCAGGTGCTAGAGCTGGATGGGCCTTGGTGCTCTTCTGCACAGCAATGGGCTTCTGCTTCTTCCACAGCTTTCCTCTGGGGCTGAAGTCACTGGTTGCTCAGGGAACAGCATGGAGACTGAGGCCTATTGGATTGGACAATGAAAGACCACAGGTTGAGGAAGCAGAACATAGATATAGGATGCCCTATATCCAGAAACATAAACACTGGCTGTATTAAAATGTTAAATGGACCCAATTCAACAAGTCTTTATGAGGTGCCTTCCCTTTGCCAAACCCTTTTCTAAGCTCTGGGGATGCAGCAGTGAACAAAAGAGCCAAAAGTCCTCATCCTTCTGGTGCTTACCTCCTAGGCTTCTTTACCACCTTTAGTTATTATTTTACTACCAAGCCTTGGAAATCTGCTAGAACTTAAACCTAATCACCCATAAGGCTCACCAGAGGACTACAGTCACCTCTTTGGTAACATAACTTCATAACAGACAAAATACCCAATTTGAGTTAAAATGCTCCAGGACTTAAAGATGGCCTAACAGCAAATGGCTGACTTTTTTTGGCTCCTCCCTTATAAGTCAATTATCACTAATCATTTGCCACTTCTATTTCGTAAACTTGTCAGTTTTCATTTATACAGGTGCAAAAACTGACATTCTCAGAGGCATAAGGATGTGTGCATTTTTTTGTTTGCTTGCTTGTTTTTCAACATTGCCTCCATTTGGAAGGGGTCAAGCTGATTATTTTACAGTCTGTTTACATGAACTCCCATACTGGGATGCAGCATGCCAAGTCTCATCCTAGTTCAGATGCTCATGCAGCCTCCTGGAAAATGAGAGTAGTGTTTATAACAGGAAACAGTGACCCCAATACACGGGAACCACACTGTAAATGTCCTCAGAGCTGTCCTCTGGGTCCTTGTTAGGGGCCTTTTTGTAAATGAGATTGCTTTATAACTGTCTTCTGCACTTCTAAAAATGGCCCCCTTCTGGATGAGGCCCAAGATACTTCTTGAGTGAGAACCTGTGTTGAATTCTGCTCTGTAGCATGTGGTATGGTTGTGGTATATTTGGACCTGGTGGAAATTGCAGACCTCATTGCCTGTTTTTATTTTGATGCCTAGTACAATGCTTTGCACATAACAGGTTGAGTCAAAGAAGATATGAATACAGTCAATTCTCATTGTTCACGGTGGTTATGTTCTACAAAGTCACCGTGAATATTGAATTAGTGAATCCTGAACCACTGCTCCTAGAGGAAATACAGGGTTAGGTTCCTATGAGCCTCTGGTCATAACGTTTTGGTCAGTCAACACATAACCTTGTTTTAAGTGTGTTTCTGTTTAAAGACATCTTATTTAATATATGCTGTTGATTCATTACATTGAACTCATGGCCAACAGCACTGTAACTCATGCCTAAATGAAGCTTATCTAACAAGTATATTTTCTTTGTAAGGCATGCCACAGCCTTCTTGCACTTAGGAACATGAGACGGCACTTTAGCACTACAAGTGGGGGCCATTTTAATAGCAAAATCAGCAAGAAAAAGCTCAAAAATGTGAAAAACATGGCACTAAATAGAATGCAAAAAGGGCACTTGTTTACACTATGAGAACTGAAACAAGGCAGAGTGTTGCCTTGTGGCATCTCAGCTGGAAACATGCAAGTCAGAAGACTCAAATTGTTTACGACTCTGCATATGTCCATGAGCGATCACAAAAGTACTGCAAGTGTTGATTTTTAGGGTTAGAAATACATTTTTAGCAAGTAGGTGAATTTGTAAATATGGAATCCATGAATGCTGAGGATCGGCTGTATGTAAGTACGTGTGCCTTTTACCTTACAACACATAAGGGCAAGAAATAGTACATGTAAACTTTCCATTCATTTTAAAGTTAAATCTGCTCTGAGTGCCCACACATCTGACTACTGGGAAATTCCATGTACTTATAAAAAACAGTATTGATTTGTGTGTGTGTGCTATGAGAAAAATCCAGGGAAGTTCCTTCCTTAGCGTCTGGTGGTCACCATTATTGCCATCATCCATTTAGTCATCTGTTATTGGTGCCAAGTGCTGGCATTCTAGCATCACTCACCTCTACTCCAGGAGGATGCAGAGGTGGACTTCTCAGCAGTCAATGAAACTGACCATGGTCACACCCACTAGGAAACTCATTGTTGCCTTCCAGCCCAGCGTGGTGCACTGTGTACAGCCTGTCCCTCCCAGCACCCCACAGCAATTTCTCGCTGGAGCACTGCATGAGGCCTACTGATGGAAAATCCGTCACTCCTCTGTGCCATCATCTGAGGCATCCCCTGCATTTCTTATGGGTCCTTATTTTGTCCCTACCTCTTCATTTCAAAATCCTCAAAACTCTGCGCTACGTTACCCAATATTATGCTACTCAAGGGCATAAGGAGAGTGGGATAAGGAGGATGAAGTAATGAGAGGGAAGTTTTCACTTCTCCTACAGGAATGGGAATAGGGACATTTGGAAATACAATGCCGGCTTCTTATTCCCACAATGAAAGTGGGGAGGGGAAATGCTTATACTACTTACTTTTTTCCTGATAATTCATTCTATTATAATTAATGTAACGTTCAGAACTGCTGACTTTAACTTGGTATAATGTTTCCATGTTTGAGCTCTTAGATGGAAGCCTGAGTTATCAGTTATTTTGTGAAATGCAAAAAGGTATACAGAGCAGATTAGAAGCTTCTTTGGGACAGAGATGATAGTCTGTATTTCTTTGATATTGTTCATAACATTCGGACAGTAATAAGCAGAGCTGGCATGTGATAGATGCATTTAGCAAGGCCCAAACATTCTCTGTATATTTTAGATATGAGCCATTGAACGGGGAGTTCTCCAAATCACCTTCCCATTGTAAATATCTCTGACTCATTCTAGAAAAGTGACATATCCATAGCATTTTTAAAAATCACTTCATATAAAATGGGGAAATTAGATATTCAGATGAAAAATGAATAATTTCCTAAGTGATCTTTCGTAATTTGTATCTTCTGTGAGTTTAAATTTCATTTCATATCCTGTTCTTTTAATATGGGACTCACCACAAATGGTTAAAATGATAGGTGAGTCAAAGAGTATTTCTGAATCTGAGAGTAAATTAATAATAACAATTACTCTGTTTATTGAATCACCCATATAGTCTAATTTTATGTTTCTGGGTATGTCACTTAAACTATGAGCCTCAGCTTCTTCGTCTGAGAGATAGGATTCATAATATCTACTTTGCAGAGTAGTTGTGATGATAAGTCAGATATTATACATGAACTTGCATGATGAATTATAAAGTGGTATGTAAATGTGAAGAGTTACTATGAATATTATTCTCCCTTCTTTATTTTTTATCCAAATTCATGTGACTGACCAAGGCCCAGATAAAGTGCAACGTTCTCCTTAAAGATTTTCATAACCACTCCAGCCAACAGCTCTCTCCTTCTCCTCTGCATTCTAGCCACATGTACTAGGCACTCTAGTACTCAAACACTTGGTTTTTATTTCTTTAATGTGCTTTGTGTATTCTTTAATTCTTTTTTTGTTTTGCAGGGAAAAATTTGCCCTGAGCTAACATCTGTTGCCAATTTTCCTTTTTTTTTTCCCTCCCCAAAGCCCCAGTGTATAGTTGCATATCCTAGTTGTAAGTCCTTCTAGTTCTTCTGCGTGAGCCACTGCCACAGCATGGCTACTGACAGACGGGTGGTGTGGTTCTGCGACCAGGAAACAAACCCAGGCCACTGAAGTGGTGAAAGTGCAGAAGTTTAACCACTAGACTGTCAGGGCTGACCCTATACATTAATTCTTAAAATTGTCTGGAAGAAAGGAACATCTCCTGTAGTGTAGTACTCCACACATAGTAGGTTCTTGGTACTTACTGAATGGATGGATGGTTGGCTGGATGAACAGATATCTTGTTATTGTTCTGTTCAGCCAGGTGATTTAGTATGGCTAGAAGCAGCCTAGATTTCAGAAGACTGATAGCTCCCTTTTCTTTACTATCCAAAGCAAATGGCTCAAGCCTCGTGTGTCCAATGGGAAGTCTTCCACACTCTCCGTGAAACCTCTGAGGATTCCCAGGGATAGGCTCACATTTTCCTGCATCAGTTTCTGTGCAGCCTGTCTGCAAACTCACTCACTCAGCTCCAATGGCCAACGTCTTCTTTCTTCACAGATTTGGCCCAGGCTGAACACTTTCCCACTTCTGCTGTTTTCTCCCAATATCCCTAACACATCTCTAGGCAGGTCTTTACTGTGACAGATCTTTACTAAAGCTTTCAAGGTAGGAAATGATGGTTTCACCACAGCACAAAATGGGAAACAATTGACAATTGAATATCAATTACCACTATTCTTGAAAGTCGCTCAGCCATCCATTCCACCTAGACTTTCACATTGACTGTCTTTTCTTCTTGTGCTCCTTGCCAGCCTCTTGCTAGGATGCTCAGGCCTCTCTAGCCAACAATGAGGCATCAGTGACCAATTCCCAAATTCCAGTTAATTTTTTTCTTTAAAGATTGGTACCCGAGCTAACATCTGTTGACAATCTTCTTTTTTTTTTCTCCTTCTTCTCCCCAAAGCCCCCAAGTACCTAGTTGTATATTGTAGTTGTGAGTGCCTCTGGTTGTGTTATGCAGGACGCCACCTCAGCATGGCTTGATGAGCGGTGCCCTGTCCATCCAGGATCTGGACTGGCAAAACCTTGGGCTGCTGACGCGGACCGTGTGAACTTAAAGGCTCAGCCACAGGGCTGGCCCCCAAGTTAATTTTTTAAGCAGTGCAGTTGGGCGCTCTCTTTTTTTCATCCTATCTTCTAAGACAGTGAGGGCATCATTTATAGAAAAATGGGCCCATCAGGATATTTTCCCAAAACAAAATCCTGTCCCTTCTGAGATTAATAATTGCACTTCTCTGCCGGGCAAAAGTAATGGAAAGTCAGTGTTTTGTTTAAATAGTAAATATTTCCTGAATTTGTTATTTTAAAAGTTCTTTTACTTGAGATTTCCAGAATGGTGGGAGATAAACTTGTTCCCTCAGTAGCCTTCTCTCTGGTAATCAAACACCCCTAGAACCATTTACTCCATCCATCTCCAGATGTCATCACAAAAAATTAGCTTCTCATCTTCTCAGAATGCTGAGTTTTAATAGACATTAATGATGACATGAGGTTTGGTCTGTCTTAAACATATTCAGTGTTATTAATGCATACCAGACGCTTGAGTGCAGATTTTTTTCACATCATAAACATTAATTATAAGAAAAGCTTGCCTTATCACCATTTTTTGAGCTCTCTAGCTAGCCTCCATCTGGTTAAAACAAAAGGTCATTTAGCTTTAGGGCTTTAGGACAAGAAGCTCAACAACGTATATGCTGGGCCTACCAAGTTTTCAATCTTAAACCACACATTTCTTTCCATTTTCTACTTTCTTCCTGGCCCAGCTCCTGCTTTGTCTTTCATGTGAAGTTTTGTCTTACAAATCCCACAACACTCTTCCCCAAAATTGAATGTCCTTTCTTCCTATGTCCTGTTATTCCCATTCCACGCCAGCTAATACAACGTCTCCCGTGTGTGATATCCTGACTCCACAAACAAATTGTATGATTTTTATTGACAGGAAGATGTCTTATGTTTATTATCAATTCATCTTGCGGCCTAGCATAGTGCTAAGCACCACAGAAGTTACTCAATAAATTCTGTTTAACATTGGAGCAAAATAAAGAACTGCTGAAAGCATTTGTATCATTTGAGAGTGAAATATAGAAACTGAAAGAAGAATGAAATTTAGTCCTCCCTGCTATGCTAGGCAGAGAATTTTATTAACCTTGTCATTAGTCAATGAATATGGAGCCCCCTCGGTATACAGTTGTCTGTTAGGAGATGTGGGAGATACATATGCGAGGTAAGGTATGGTGTTGCTCTTGGGAAAGTTAAGATTGCTATTTTTTTTGGCTTCATTGGAAAGACATCCAATTCATCATACATTTATAAGATATGGACTATGAAACATCAATACATTTAAACTCAGGTAACATTATGGTAAACAAAGGAAAAAAAGGAAGTAACATCCATTAAAGCGTCTAGTAAGTACTAATCCTTTCAAGGCTAAAAACAGTTTGTCTCCACAAAGTCATTTGAATCTAGGCCAATTGTTAGACAACAACATTTTACAATGCAGACATTTTTGGGAGACAGTTGACCATGAATGAAAAAAATGTGTATTTTTAAAGCAAAGACAGGAGAGTGTTGAACTTTCTGTCGAGGTCAGTTCTCCAGTAGCATATGTGATGATTTCATTACCGTCCTGCTGCAATTTCTTTAAAAAGATGGTAATGAGAAGTTTTTGGTTTCTTTTCTTAAATTTTCATCACCTCTGTTAGAGACAAAAATATGGTTTCCCTTTACAAGTGATTATTTTAAAATATAAAAGTCAAGCAAACCATTAGCATCCTACCAGATTGTCAATACCAATGGTCATGAGATTTGGAAGCAGGATGGTGACCCCAGCACATGCTGTCTTTTTGGAAACATTTGCAAGGGTGGCCTGGAACCTGTGAGGTTAGAAATAATTTAAGAAGTAATCTTATATGGCAAGAAAGGCAGCTTGGAATCTTTCTGGAAAAATAAGCAGACTCAAAGGCCATTGCTATAAAATTTCCAAAGCACTCTGCTAGAGTATTGCAATCATAAAGAAAATCCCTGATAGAAAGGTAACATGAAACATCGAATCTTATCCAACTTTTGGACAATTACTCATGGCTATGATAGGTGTTACTGGGGCTATAAGCTTTAATTGTGTCATTAATCCTTTGCTCTTCGAAACACTGGCAGATAATTTATGTATTTCGTGTGTAGTGATGCAAACCACCATACAGCCTATCTAAGGGTCCTCTCCTTTTGCTTTCCCATCAGCTGAGATCTAGACAACCCACTCGTTGCCAAGGCTGTCTGGGCATTGGCAGAATGAAAGATTTTGCTACACAGTGTCTTCCTCCCAGTCTTGCCCTTCTCTAGACACCTCGGCCTCACTTAGGTACTAACCAGTCAGGGCTAATTCAACTATACAAAGAAAGGAAGAGTAACAAAAGTGCCTCATTTGCTAACTTCTGCCCTCATTTGGTTTATTTTGAACACTCTATTAAAAATAAAATGTATTATCACCTCTTCATCTTCCATATGTAGAAGGTGCGTATGAAAGCTTGAGCTAATTCCGGATACTAAGGGAACATCACTTCCTAGCCAATCCCGCGGGGCTTTCTGGTATCCTGACCCAATGGTTTTTCACAGGGATGTGTTTTCCAGTGCAGACTTTCCACATGCTGTTTCCTACTAGTGTGCATACAGAAACAATGCTGACAACATTTCTACTCATCTTTTAAGTTACTGAAAGGTGGTTATATAGCATACGGCTAAGTTAACAAAAGTGGGAGGAGGTCGAGTCGGGGAAAGGTCCTGACCATGAGCATTCAGGAACCTGGAGCAGCGCCACTTGAAGGAGCCAGGAGGCCAGTGGGCCGGATGTGCACAGATCCTTGGGGGAAAAAAAAGAAGCCAGAGCAGCTTAAACGGTCAAAGAATCAAATGTAAAATGAGCTGCAAGGGTCAGATCTGGATGGAAGCCCAAATTCTGAGTCTCCGCATCCGTCCGGGGATAAACTTGGCTCCTAATCAGGGCTGACAATTAGGCCGTACAGTTAATATTTTTACAGCTGTTTTATTAATAACACATACAGTGCATCCAGCCAGGATTTGTTGGAGACACCTCAGGAAAACGAATGATGTAAATAACAGATGGATGTAGAATATTCCTACAAACAGGCATAAAGATATTCCCTTCTTGTTTAAAAAGAATTTAAATAGACAGATTGTAGATAAACAGGCAGACAGAAATGGGGAGAGAGGATTTATGATATTGGAGGTAGAGGCTGCAAGCATTTGCATTGTGGAGAGCATGGACATAAACACACACGATGGGAGAAGAGACTCAAAGCCTTGGCTTCAAAAAAAACTAAATTCCATAGTGCGAGGGGCTGAGTGCTGCAGCATGGGGACTGTTTGAAGCAGGTGCTGACATGGTTCCTCTGATGCCCCTTCTGATACATGTCCCAGGTCCAGCGATGACTTGTGTGGCTTGCCCAGCCATGCTCCACCCCAGCCTTGACCCACAGGGTGGCCTGGGGCTGAACTTTCTTCTTTCCACATATGTTAATCTCCTATTCGAAGAGCCAACACACTTTTTCTAATTTTGCATCAGAACTAGGAGCAGTGATATTTCAATCTGAAAAGAGAAATAAAAAATTCAGGATCTTCATGTCTTTTGTTTTCACTCCTACTATTTTTTTGTACTGCTTTTTCATGTGCCTGCTGCACTGTGCTCCTACCATACTTTACAACCAGATGGCTCGGGAACAAGAACAAAGGCCACTAAAAAGTAGGCGGGGAGAAAAGGAGAAAGAAGCAGAGAGCTGAAAGTCAAGGTAAAATCAGAGGCGGGAGCAAAGCTCAAATGATTTCATTACTGATCACTTTTGTTGAATTATGAACCTAAAACAGATAATCTCAGTGATCCTCTATGTGTGTCCTGTGTGCATTGCAGTGTGTGTGTGTGTGTGTGTGTCTGTGTGACACACATACGCAACCCTGGTCATTTACTTCATTCATGGGGATCAAAACCAGAAGCCTATTTTCTTTGCTTCATCTCCATGTTTCCTGACACATGTCAAAGTGGTGTGAGATGCCTTTACCCAGAGAGAGAATTGCTGAGCACTGATGTAGGCCAGAGGGAGGGTGAATCCTGCACCCAGGGAGAGTTGTGGTTGAGTTAGGAGGAGTGTGAGAGCTGCTATGTTCCAGCTGGGTGACCTTGGGCAAGTCACCTCTCTTCCCTCACTCTTAGTTTCCCCCCTAGGAAATATCTCCCTCAAAGCGTTGTTGTGAGTGTTCAATGGGCTAATGGTTAAAACACATTATAAATTGGAAAGCACTGGATGAAAGCAGTGTAGTTATCCTGGAACTGTAAAGGTGGCCAAAAGTTGTCTTCAGTGCTTTTCTATGCCCCTCCGCACTCTTGAGTTTGACACAGCCCTTAGAGCCCCACGTAGGCCTGCCTCTCCAGACCGTGCCCTACACCAGGCTTATCCCTGACCCCGACTGGACTTACTGGTTGTGTACCGTTAGAACTTGGTTAGATGATAGGATGACCTAATTGTGACTTAGGCTATTAATACTTTGTATGTGAGCCTTGGAAAGGTTCCATTTTTAATCAGGGATTTCTGTAGATGCAATGCCTTAGAGCAAAAAGAATGACTAATGGTGAAATTTTATGCAGTTTGAGGGGATTCAATAACTTTAGAAGGGAAACATTTGCTATTCTTCTAGTCAGGGCCACATACAGAGGCCTATTTGGACTCCTTGTCAGGCCAGGCCAGCATTCATGCGTTTGCGGGGGTGCCGACTAGGAGAAAAGGAAGACTTCACATGGAGTATATAAGTGCTTCTGCTAAAGCCTTACTTGTCCCTTTACGTCTTCCCAGTGGGCTACTGTTTTCTTCTCACTGCAGTGTGCATACTTACGCTCCTCTTCCCAGCCTTAGACAGAGTGGGGACGCTCATGGAAATAGAGAGATTTGGCATTTTCATTTCATATGAAACCACGTCCACAGCTTTTGCTTTCCCTGATATCGTTGAGACTCTGGGAGACAGTGAGGGGAATTCAGTTTCTAGATGAGTAAAATGAAATGCAAAGAGAGAAAGTAACTGACTGCCTTGTGTTCGCAAGCCAAGCAAGCTTTGGAAGTGCACAATGCACCCTCCCTAGTCCGCAGGAACAAGAGTGGTGGGTCCTCATCCTTCACATGGGAATCCAGGCAAAAGATCTGTGCCTTTCCGTACCATGAGCTGAGTTGCTAATTGATGCTCAGAATCTCACGTTAGGCAGAAAATTGTAAGAAAAATTAAGAAGGACTTGAGAGTCAGCCTACAAGTTTCAAATCTTAGCTCTCCTGCCGACTATATGTTCTGAACCTCTCTAAGATTGTTTAATTTCCTTAGTCCTTATAAAATAGCATCGTGATGACCTAACACACAGGGTTGCTGGGACTGTTCAATGAGATGATGCATGGAAAGTAATTAACACGGTGCCTGGAAGCCTATGAAGTGCTAAAGAAATACTATCTTGAGTATTTTCATTATGGGCTTAATGAGCAGACCCCCTCCATATTCCAGAATCATAGAATATTAGCCCTGGATGGAAACTTAGAGAAGTGTTTTTCAAACCTTTTGACCAATATCTCTAGCAGAAACATTTTATTGTATAACCCAGTGAAAAAAAAGAGTATCACTTGCCAGTAAAATGGGACTATTTGAACATTTTTCAAAAATTGTTAAAAACTGAGGCTTCTTTGGAATAGCTTCTCACTTTTGATTCTTGATATTGTTTCATTTTTAAAATTCAGTAGGCATATTTTAGAAGAGCAAAACAATTTCAGTATACACACTATTGAAACAGAAATTTCATGAGATAAGATGTGCTTTCACTACCCGCAACACACTTGGATATTTTCTCTTTGGTTTAATTCTGTTTTCTTTCTAAATGTTGGTTGTAATCTAATGAATTGTTTTCAGAACCTAGTGGGTCTCTGCTAATGGTTTGAAAACACTGATATAAACAAAGCACTTCGTTTTCCAGATAAAGAAGTAGGACTTAACGTGGCTTGTCCAATGTCTCTTCTATGCCAAGGGCAGAACTAGACCCTCCACTACGTCTCTGAGCTCTCAGTCCCAAGAGACTTACAGTCAGGGACAGGTGTCAGGCTTCAGGACCTTGCCTCTGCTGCTTTTATGTCCTGAATATCTGGAGTAAGGGTTTTCCAGGATTTGTTGCCACTCAAAGCAGCCAAACAGACGTGTGCAGGTCACTCTGAACATACTTGAAAATTTCTGGAATCTTAAGAAAGATCTGTTTTCCTCACTGCACTGGCAACACAGTTGGAAAGTTACTTGAATGTTTTTCAAAAATTGTTTATAGATTTGAAAACTGTTTGGGGTTTGTGATTGCTTCTGTTGTTTGCCTCTTTGTATCATCTCGTTTTTCAAAATTTAATAAACACTTTGCAGAGGAGCAAAATAATTGGTCACACACTTGTGGGTTCCCAGATTTGTTTTACATGTGTATGCAATACAGCGTAACTCAAAACATGTTCAAGCCCAGTGTGTCAAATCATCTCTGATGCTGTGGTCAAGACCAAAGCAGAGCCCAAGCGAGCACCCACTGCCCCAGACCACATCACTCATCAGACCTCTGACCACAATGCTTGTGGGCTAGATTCTGGCCCCAGTGACGCATATGGCACCATCAAGGCCCACGGCTGGAAGCTGCTGTGACAGGCTCCCACAGAGCTCAGAAGACTCAATCTGGGGCCCATTAGTGTTGGAGGATTTGCCCAATTTGTGCCACCGAAGGAAGCAGCAGCTGCTGTAGGAAGCTAGTGGCATCTCTGACCAGTTCCTTTCACTTGGTCAAGCTCCTGTCCCAGAAAGGACTGCTAAGTGGGATTTGTCTTGGGCCCACTTATAAAGCGGGTGAAGATTGTATTATTTCTTTTCCTTCTTTATCTGGCACTCCAGGGCCCTCTTTCTCCTTCCTGTGTACCATAACAAGCCAATTATTCACTGGAAGGGCACTGAAGGCCCTGTGGATTTTCTTTTTGTCCCAATTCCTTTGTTGGTCTTTCTCTATAAAGATCATTGATCTTTTTTTTTTTTTTTTTTACCTTGGATCATTCAGCTCTTGGTTGTCTAGAATGCTGAAGTTCATGAGACAATTTTGAAACACCCTTCCACTTCCATCCCAACCCACTTCATCACAACAGTTTGTACCTAATAAGACTTGATTAACTTGTAGGTATTTTCTTTGCTTTAACTTTCCCATGAAGAAGAAATAGGTTGAGAAGCCTTTGTGAAACTGTCAACAGACCTCTGAATTGCAACAATCTGGTTCTTAGAGAAGTAAAGAAAAGTAAGCAGCCAGACTATAGAATCAATGTCAGTAACCCGTTTGAGTCGTTCAAGCCCCAGATTTGGATGCCTCTGAAATCTGCAATGAGAACTAATCACATATTCTCTTATTAAATCATTCATTCATCTATACATTTATTTATCAGACATTTCATTTAATGATGAAGCTTAGATCTACACTGTACTTCACACTAGACTGAGATCCAAAGTGGATTGGAATATGGTGTTTCCAGTCCACATGGGAACATCTATATGGCTTTGCCACAGAGTAAAGGTCCAGAAATCCTAGTCCTGCTGCTCAGTGTCTTATTAGCTGTCCATAGGGAATCATAGCAGGAGATATCTTCTTCATCTCATATTATGATGGAAGATTTTGTACCAGTGGCTGTAAGCCCAATGTTGCTGTTCCCAATCATCTCCAAAGCAATTTTAAAATGAAGAAAGCAGTAATTCAGTTATGATTACCTTACCTAGAATGTTCCATTTCAGCCATGATTAGACATTCAGACCTGAGACTTTTAGTCACATGAATATAATCAAATTGGTTAAACAGTTTATTTGCCCCAATTAGCTACCTGATTGATTATCTTACTCCATAGCTATAGTTATGTAAATACAGACACCATGTGAATGGTCTGGCCAACACATGTTCCTTACATATGACTGTAAACTCCTTTCTCATTCCTCACTCACAGTGTGGTTATTCAATTATAGTCTCTCATTACAAACCTAGCCTTCAATCATCTGTTCTGTGATACTGGGACTAACACTCTGCAGAGTACATTTTCCCTTTGTTACTGGTTAGGTTCAGCCAATAGGAGTCAGTAGAGGAAGGAAGCCAGAGCTAGACAAGGAGGGACTTCTTCCTTCCGGATAGTTGCTGTTCCAACAGCATGGTCCCAGGAATGGTGCCTGACTCCAGCTCCTTTCAGCACTCTCAGGACCAGCTCCATCATACCCACCTAGGGAACTGCAGCTGCTAAGCAGTCTCCCTACCTAAAAGTCTGTGTCCTACGTTCATATAGCCCCTCCCTCCTCTGAACTGCCTGGTATCTGGCAGTGTTGCCTTTTTGTTCTTTAACACTCTAAATTCCTTTATTAAATTTCCCAGTTGAAATACCTATTGTGGTTTCTGTTTCTCTAAAGGACTCTGATTGTACTTGTACCAGAAGAAGTCCCAGAAAAGAGACCCTCCAAGTTAGAGTTATGGGAATGGTCTGATTCTACCCCTGGTCTTGAACGCAGTGCTGGCACCTGCTAATGGAAATGAAATGTTAGTACTTCACGGCATGCAGCAGCATCTTGATTTATTGTGGCAAATTGTGATAAAGTTCCTATTAAGCCAGTGACTTAGGGGACAAAATGCCTGCTGAACTTGGCCTCCATGGTAGCAGAGTGATGGTAGTGATGACAATTGATGACAATTTCAAGAATGGGGGGGTGAGAGGACTGCTTTGAATGAATTGGGGAGGCTAATGGGAGGACAATGACAAATTCAGGGCTTTGAACTCTCAGCTCAAATTACAGTTAGAAAACTCAAGAACTTTTTCTATAGTAGCCCCCAGATATTCTCTTCTTATAAACAGAGACCTGAATTCGCTGAAAATCAGATTCAGAATTTAATTGTGTTGATTGCAAAATTACACAGACTCTCCAAACCTCTTGTGCAAAAGTCAAGGCATTGACGGGGAAGAAGTGGGACCCTGACGCTTGGGATGGGACTCCGGATCACTTGAACCAAAGCTGAGAATCTTGAATCTTGATCCTCTGAGCCTCTCTTCCCAGGGGAAGCAGCTCATCTTCCTGGGTTTGAGACCAGCTTCCCTTTGCTTGAAGACCCAGTAACAGCCTTACTTAAGGCAGCTGCCTTGCAAGAGAATGTCTATTCTCCTCAAGACTTACTCCATTTACCACTTACTGTCCCTAGACCTATAACTAGGATCATCTCTCAGCAAGTTCTTGGGGGACAAATGCAAAGTCTGATCTTGGAAGAGATAGCTTATACTCAAAAAAAAAAGTAAGATTTTATGCATTTATAATAATAAAAACCTAGCATATGTGTGGGAATGATTTCTAGGGGTGTTAGACCAAAGATGACTAATATAACATTAGGTTGAGTTGAATTTATTGACATGGATGCACTTAACAGAGACTCTGGATTCACCACTTCGATAATTACCCACTTTCCTCTTACTTCTCTCCCACCCTCATATCTCTCAAACTACTGCTTCTATCTTGTCATGTTTCTCAACTCACTGAAGACAATCCTTCTCTTGCTCTACTTCCTCATTTTACCGTCTTCTTCATCTATTTCTCTTTCTCCTCTTCCTCCTTCCCTTCCCTCTCATTATTTTCTCAAAAGAGAAAAATTGTAAGAGTCGTGCTAGTGATGGACCTGGATCAAGGGAAAGGAAATTCATAAATTTAGAAGGGAAATTGAACAAAAGTAAGAGTTCGTGTCATCAAGTTCTAAGTGTATTCATGTACCTTAAATTCCTTCAGATTTTCCACCATAATTTCCATTCACTTTCTTATTCTTATCTAGTTAGGATCTTATGTTTATGGTCTCTCACAAATAGGGCAACTGAACCCTAGAAATGTTAAACCACCTTCCTGGTGCCATTTCTATTGTCCTTTGTGGTAATTTTCTTCTACTTATCATTATAAATTATGATATTTTATTTCCATTATAGTTTTATTTTTATTTATATATTTGTTTGATTTTCTTTAATGACCTGGAACAGATTCCCAATTTTATAGCAAAATTTTAGAGGGAAATGCACTAAAGTGGCAAATAACCAACTTCAAAGAGAATTTGAAATAGAACCCATTTTAGGTTGAACATTGCTTGGATAATTCAATAATAATCAAAGAAGGATACCAATATTTAGACTAAATAGTTAAGATTACAGATTTGGGGGACCAGGCAGCCTGGGTTCAGATCCCAGTTCTGCCACTTCCTAGCTGTGTGACTTAGGGCAAAATATAAAGAATCTCTCAGAGCCTTGGTTTCATAGTACCTATCACATGGGGGTGTTGTGAGAATTAAATGAGCTAGTATATGTAAAGGGTAGAATAGTACTTGGCACATAGTAAGCTATATATGTGTAAGTTTTATTACTAACAGCCTTTTGAGGTTATTATTTTTATCTTGATTTTATACACAGAAATCTAAAACTTAGAGATAGCAACTAACATGCTCAAGCAGCACAGCTGGTGAATTCTTTCAATAATCTTTTGATTCTTCTGATAATCAAACACAGAATAGATATACGATACCACAGAGACCACAGATTAAATAACTTCCAATGTATAAGAGTTTCACTCATGTAAGTGGCTTTTTTTTTTTTTTTTAATTTGGAGGACATTTCTTAATTGCTAATGGTATAAATGAAGTTAATCAGTTTTGGCCAAAAAGTGATTGTCTTATCTACTCCACGGAGAAAAAGGACTAAAAAGTGGATACAATTGCCCTTTACTCTAGGATAATCCTCAAAAATGGGCCATAAAATGTCCTGAACAAGATTTTTGACTTCTAGACTCAGAAACAGTCTCTTGTTGATGCTTTAGTCTCTACCATTCATCTCAAGTTTTGGGGAAAGAGGAAACAATCCCATCATTCCTCCTAACTTATAACTTGTTAAACAAAAAAGAAGCCTTTAAATGTTATGAATTTTTAATTTTTTTTCATTTAGTTGATTCTCTTGCAGAGAAAAGTGACTGCCAAAGAACTGTGCCTAGTACGAGCAATAAACATCAGCAATATCTGCTGCATTAATAATTTAAACATAAATAATCAAACAAAATGATCTGGCAGGTCCCATAGGTGAATCATGCAGAGTTTTAAAGATGCTAGTATGCTTAAACTAAGCAATTTTTAAATGAAACTTTTACCCCAACTATGGTAAGAGATATGTAAGAGAGGCCACTGATTCAACATCCATTCTACTACCACACTGATCTTATTGTTTTAACCAGGACACATCCCTACCCAGGACTTTAATATGTTATGTATTATTCATGAGATCAAGTTCAAGGCCCTTTGTAAAGTGGCTATATCCCATTCACGCTGAACTGATGTTTAGCGTGGACTTCTGACTGGTTGGACATCCATTCAGACTGGTCAGTCTCAGTACCTTTTTTATTAATTACTTTAAATACTATTGTATTAGTTTTCAACTGCTGCGGTAAAAAGTTGTCACAAGTTTCATGGCTTAAAATAACACAGATTTATTATCTTATAGTTCTATAGGTTAGAAACACAACACAGCTCTCCCTGTGCTAAAATCAAGGTTTTGGAAGAGCTATGCTACATTTTAGAGGTTGTAAGGCAGAATTCATTCCCTTGCCTTCTTCATTTTCTAGAAGTTGCCCACATTCCTTGGCTTGTGATCCCATTCCTCCATCTTCAAAGCCAGCAACAATGAATCGAGACTTTCTCATATCATATCGCTCCAAACTTCTCTTCTGCCTCTCTCTTCTTTGTGAGTACAGCGGGTTTGCCCAGATACTCCAGGAAAATCCCTCTATTTTAAGGTCAGCTGATTAGCAGACTTAATTCCATCTGCAACCTTAATTCCCTTATAGTCTAACATATTCACAGATTCTAGAGATTGAGACATGGACATATTTAGAGGCCATTATTTTGCCTGCCACAAGTATTCATGCAATTATACCTACATACTATCAACTGCTCACCCAGACGTGCCCTTTGCCAAAATCAGGTTGAACTCCTCATTGACTCCCAAGGTAAGTGCCTTTTCCCATCCTTGTGCCTTCCTCTCTGTATTTCTCCCTTCCAGCTAAGCCTTCCCCCTCTCTCTCAATGTTTATCCATCCTTCCAGGTCCAACTTAAGTTTCAACTCCCACATGGGGTTTTTCCCATTTAAGAATGTTTATCTTGCTTTTGTTTTATTCCATTTCTTCTGATTTTTTACTAATATTCTATTACCATATAATGGAATTCTGACCCATATAGAATTACCAATAGTTTTCTACTTACAAAAAGAGAAATTGCATATGATTTAACCTAATACTCACTTACCCACTATTTATCATTTAGTTATTCCTGAATTATTTCATTTGTATTTGTTTTCTTTTCCTGTTTGTATTATAATCTCTTTGAAACCAGAGCTATGTCTCATGCTTTTTTGGAATCATTCCCTTCCAACTCTCACTTACTCAAGATAGTTTTTCATTCAGTGTTGATGTAGCTGGGAAATGTCGTATCTGTTATGGTTATTTCATTGCAAGCAACAGAATCACAATCTGGCCAATTTAAAGGGAAAAATAATTTATTAGAAGGATAGTGAATTCAAAACTCACACAGTGAAAAGAACAGTCAAACATCAAAAAGTAGGGGACTAAAATAACTTTAGAAATGCATATAGTATTAACTATGTGTGAATCAGTGCCAGGAGGTTTGGTCCTGTTACAAAATCTTGGAAGAGGGATTATTTTGGCTTAGGTCATGTCCCTACTTTGTGAACGGGGAATAGAGCTAACAAGAACACTTTGATTGACAGCTTACTAAGACCATGTGACAGTCTACTAGGACTACATAAAATGTAGGGAGAGCAGTTTCTCAAAAGACAGGATGCTCATATCAAAGAAAGGATATAGAGATACTTGGTAGACCAAGGGACCAATGTACATGAATAAAATATAAAGTGAAATTTCTATGTTAATTGGCATTGGTAATAAAAAGCAAGTAGGGGCAAAAGGAAAAGTATAGAAAAAAAACAAGGGTAGGGATGACTTTTAATGGGTTATAGTCTACATTAAGACTTTCACCTCTAATCTCTAAATAAGCAACTACCAACACTGAATTGTTAAAAAAAAATCTTCTTTATGTAGTGACAATACAAACAGCTAATATTTATTGAGCATATAAGTCAGGCACTGTACTAAAATAGCACATTAATTTTCTCATGGAATCTTTACAACCACCCCCTGAGTTGAGTACTATTGTTGCTCTCATTTGATGATGAAGGAAGCAAGGCACAGAGAAGTTATGCAAGCTATCCACGCCTTATATCTACTAACTATAAACGAGAAACAGTAATGAAGCAAAGTAGAAGAGGTGCAAAGGGAGACATATGCTTATGTCATTTGGACATCGGTGACATTTAAGAAGACCAGGGTTAGGGAAGACAGCTTTAAGTTGGTTATTCATTTAAATAGGCACTGTGTCAGCCTGTGCGGGGGGCCAGGAAGGGGCAGCATGAAGAACATCTATTGTCTATGCTTGGACAAATGATTCCAATGCAGTTTGAGAAGCCTTACACTAGAATGTGTAAAAAGAACCCAGAGAGCCCCAAAACTGAGAGGGTGAGAAGGACAGGGGAAGTAGGATGGGTTTCTCCAAGAGGAGGTAGGTTTTGAAGGATACGTAGAAAATGGTCCTGGTCAAGAAGGCAATCCCAAGGAAACGTATCTCGATGAGACGGAACCAGTATATTTCGGGAGCTGCAAGCAGTGAGGTATGATTGAAGTATGTAAGTCATGATGGGAATTTGGGGATTAGAATTAACAAGAGATGAGACTGAACACATAGATCAGAACCATTTTTTAAAAGGTTTTGAATGCCACACTAAGGTATCTGCTTCTTAAACTGCAAGCAGGGGAGAGACTCTGGATATGTTAAAAATCTGTATAGTAACGACAAGATCACATTTGCTTGGGGGGGCAATGTGCAGGTTGGATTGGAACTGAGGATGACTCCAAGTTTTCTGATTTAGGTAGCTGGGTAAATGAGGAGTCATTTAAGCCAGCATTGGATTCTAGGAGAAGGAATAGATCTGAGAGGAAATAAAATGAGTTTGTTTTGGGGATCTCCTCATGTCAATATCCAACAAACACTTGAAAAGATAGAGTTGAGCCCAGGATGTGTCAACACACAGGGAGCAAGAACTCACAATGATTGACAAGGTTAGAGATGGCATAGTGGATGAGATCATAGAAAGAGAGTATGTAAAATAGGAAGAGGGATAAGAACATAAACTCTGGATGCACCGACATTCAAAGATAGGAGGAGGAAGATAAGCCAGGCAAAAAGGCTCAGAAGGAATTAAATGTTAAAAGAAATATAAAAGAAAAATTATAATAAATCAAGAGAAGATGAAGTCTCAACAATGCAAGTTGCTACATACTTTTCAACTAAGAGGAGAACTCAATATTTTCTGTAGGATTTGGCTATTAAGAAGTTACTGGTGATCCTACTGATTAAACTTGGTGTTGCGTGGTAGAGCCAAAGTCAGGGAGTTGAGTGTAAAGGGCAGTTGAATTAGGGCAATGAGGGTATTTTACTGAGAATGAAGAGGAGACATCTGTGGTGGTGGATTGATGGGAAGGAATAGTGTTGTTGTTTTCTTAATGAAATGCAATAGCACTTTAGGATATTATTATCATTATTTTTTCCCTCCCCAAAACCTGAGTACATGGTTGTATATTTTAGTGGTGAGTCCTTCCATTTCTTCTATGTAAGCCACTACCACAGCATAACAACTGATAGACGGGTATTGTGGTTCCATGACGGGGAAACGTACCCTTATCACCAAAGTGGTGAACACTGAACTTTAACCACTAGGCCATCAGGGCTGGTTTGGGAATAGTGTTTTTAGTGCTTGAGAGGCAAAGAAAGATATGGAGAAGAGGGCTTGGAATGAGGATGAAGAGAAGGAGTTGGTGTCCCAGTGGGAAGGGACAGATAGAGGCCCAGGTAGAATTTTGGTTTGGAAGACGAGGTGCAATCTTTTCCCTGAGGCAGAAATACTCTATTTAGCCGCTCCATTGTTCTTTTTCTCCTCTCTTTCCTTAACTTCTCTGGCCTTTTAAAATTCAGTCCTAATTTGGGGATCATGACTGAGCTCATGGATGCAAAGCACCTGGCTCTGCGCTGGTTACATAACAGAAGCTCCAATAACGTCCTAGCCCTCTCTCCTTTTCTGCACTCTTTGGGCTGGATCACTTTCGCTCTCCATTTTTCCCTTTGCTTGTGCAGGAGACGAAATGTCCCAGGACCAAACTGCCAAGATTGACATATCAAGTAGCTGTGACACACTGATTGTAAGAAAAGCTGTAAAAAACATTTGGCTACAGCTCTTAAATTCCGTCTTAGGACAATGGATTTCCTGTAAAAAACATCCTCACCACGGGCTTCACAGAGCTAGCCTGTGCAGATACTCCCATTCTTTCTTCCACTGTCCTACTGTTTCAGGTCAGAAGTGAACGGAGTGTGGGTGGGTCATGAAGCTCTAGCCAGAAAGGGCTAATGTGAGTAGCAGGCCAGCTCTGATGAAATAAACAAGGAACATACTATGATTGTGTCTGTTCTGTTTGCCTTGCTCCAATCCCAGTTGATGGTCATAGTGGCAGAAAATGGGAAGCTAAGAAGACACTAAAGAGCAGTGACATGTTGAGGTAATAGCAAGTTACCAAAACCAGGATGTGCCAAAGAACACTGGTCCAGTGAGATGCTCTGTGAAAAGATTGTTCCTTGGTCTAATTAATTTAGGAAACACCGTATAATACATACAATACGTATTGGCAATAAAGAAATTAACTTTTTAAAACCAAGAATTTTCACAACTTATTTGATCATGGATTCCATTTTTAGAGCCACCTCTGTTTTTAGCCACATTTTTAGAGCCACATCCAGTAGAACAGATATAAACCAAGATTTGACCATGCTAATGGTCATCAGTCAAAAAAAATCTTCAAATTGATTTGTGAATTGGTCACCCATCATAGTTCAAGTACATACTATCACAAGCAACCCAAAATCAAAAAGATTTGTAAATGGGCGTGTCTTTTATGTATTTGAATGGATAAAATCCCTGTAGCATTGAAGAAAGATATATTTTTAAGCCTATTTTTGGAAGATAATCTTAGTTGAGTATTTCATTTGACTTGGTATCCAGTATTCATAAATTGCCATCTTTTTCTGTTGTACTTTATCCTAAATATATTCCATAGTATGTTTTCATAATTAATATGCAAATAGATGTATAGTTTATAATTAATTTCAACCGAGCACAGTGAAAAACTTGAAAACCTCAGCATGGAGGCATCTTTTTTGGTAGATGTTCAATGAAATCCCCAAATGTCTTTGTTTTTGCAATCCATAATTTGCAGATTATTAATACAATAAATCCTTGTTGTCTGTGAGAGTTGGCATCCTACCCATGAACTCCTGCACAGAAAGCCCACAAACTAAAAATCCAAACGGAAAGAAAAAACCATGTGGTTTCTGTGTATGCTCATTACCTGCTTCTGAAACCATAATATCTTGGCCTTTTATAGATTTTATAACAGGCTCTGCAGGAAGCAGCTGCAATCATTAGCCATAGGACAGACTAAACACACAATCTGCGTGGAAGGAGGCCTGGATTAGCTTGGTGTTTTGGACCTCCAATCTTAGGCACAGGAAAGAGCATCAGCAAAGGCACCTTTTGCACATGTGTTAAAAAACAAACAAGCAAACAAACAAAAAGTTATATTTTATAACTTAAAAGGATTTGAGAAATCAGAGTCCAAACCCCCTTTCTGCCTTTTTGGTGTGAGGTTTGGATTGGTTAAGGGGCTTGCCCAAGATCACATGTCTAGTGAGAGATGCAGCTAGGATTCAAAACCAATTCTGTGTCTATGTTCTCTCCATTCCCCTCCAGTGGCCCTTCCAGGGACCCTGGGAGAGGAACAGCAGCAGAATTTGCTGGCATCTACACCCACACTGCGTGCCACTGAGCTTCTTCAAATCTAGAAATGGAACTATAACCCCGGTGACTCCCAATCCAGAATCCCTCTCATCACACCCTTTTGAGAAAAACGCTAAAATGGAGATGCTCATTTCCAAATCCCAAGTTTAAATTCCATACAGCAGTGTCCTGATTTTGAATTCACCCAAGTCGTCACAAATTCAGCTAGACTAGATGGGGTTAAAGCTCTGACAAAACCAAACGCTTTGTGACAGAAGTCAAAGTCGCTTCAGGAGCTGGGGTTCACCTTTCTGAGAGCTCTTCAGTGCCAACCCAGAACCAATATCCCAGCGTCGCTGGAGGGAATGATGGCGCCCTGCATTTCAGAGAAGATTTAAAACCGAGATCCTAACTGCTCATCATCATTAAAAATCTCCAGGCAGTTTTCATAAGAGCAAGGGGGTGGTTGCCTGAGGTTTTGGCTGACAGTCAACCCAACTAATTACATTCTGTCTACTGTGTCCTCCCGCAGTTTCAATTGGATGCGTTATTATTTTTTTTAACTTCCTGTCCTAATCTGAATGTAGGGTTGCTATGTGTTCTTAAGCAGATGCTGCTTTTCTTCCTGGTAAGAGAGGCTTTTCAGGTTTGTTTTTTCTTACAGAAACTTTTTCAGACTTTAAATAAAAGAAGTCTTCTAAATGATCCTAAGATCCTGGTACCAAATAAATTTTCATTGCCAATGTTTGCAGGTAATGAGTTATTTATATTGTTATTTTTTTCTCACCAAGCATTGACATGAGCAGACATGCTCATCCCCAAGGTAATACTGTCCTACTTATGGACAGTCAGCGTCACAGCAACGCCCTTACTTTCCTCTGCTTCCTGATTATAAATTCTCCTCTTGCTCTTCCTACTGGTGAATTTCACTGACAAATCACACGTTTTGTAGCCCAGTTACAATGAGGAAATCGTGTTAGTTTTATCTATCTATTTGCCTATCTATCTACCTATCTCTTTCTATCTGTATCTCTCTCTCTCTATCTTGTCTTAAGTCAAGCTGTTAAAATCCTGATCTTTTCTGGTAGAACTCCTCTATGAACTTCACCAGATATAACCATTAATGGATTAAGAGCTCTCTGGCGGGTGGTCAGAAACCCAAGAGACATGACTTTTATTCCTTCCCTCCCATGCACCTTAGCTTCCAGCTCCTTCCAGTTCCATGGCCTTTCACAAGTGCTCTTGCCTCTGAGGCACATGCTTTCCAACACTAAAGAGTGAAGAGGTGATAATGGCGGAATCTCCAAGGACTCTTAGAACCTATAATTTTATATACTTTCTCCGTGTTTGAGAGATTTAAAAAAATATGAGTATATACAGAAAACATTTTAAAAAATCTTTAATACTACATATTAACTAGACTTATTGTGGTGATCATTTCACAATATATATAAATATTTCATCGTGGTAAACTTGAAAAAAACCTTCAATGGTAAATTTTCTGTTTTGATAAAGAAATTACCAAAACTTCTCAGATGTTTCAGTTAATCAGATTAAAAAATAGTGGCTAACATTTTAAAAGGCTAACTATACACTAGGCACAGATCTAGGCCCTTTATCTGAATCCACTCATTTGATCCTCACTACCACCCTTGTTAGTCCCACGGTAGAGATAAAGAAACGGAGATACAAAAGGGTGATTTGTCCAAACTTGGAAGCAGGACAGCCAAGATCCACAACCAGGCAGTCCAATGCAGAGTCCAAGCTCTTCCCCACTCTGCGTTGCTGCCTTCCTTAGGGACAGGCACTTTATAAGCTCAAATTCCCCTAAAATGTTCACTGATGTCCATAGGAGTAAAAAATGCAGTCCCTTCCCACCGTCACCTTCAAATAAGGATTTAAAAGAGAAAAAAGTTAGATTGTGTTCTGAGAGTTAAACTATAAACCTATACATGGAAAATCAAAGCAAAAATATCCAAAGTCATTTAAAAAAATAGAAGACTTCCTAATTTGCTTTCTTCGGCTTTGCACAGACCTGGTTTTTTAAACATTTCCTTACTTCTCAGCATGGCCTTGGTCAAGACTTGGGTCTCCCCTGCCTCACGTCTCACCCACATCCTCTCTGTTTCTGAGTGGGATGCCAGAAGTGAAGAAACTATCCACAGGATAACTTATCTTAAGACAAAAAGGGTCAGTCACGAAGGGTTTTGTTGGCCATGGAAACACTGAAGGTGTGTCCTTGAATCAAATATCACCAGTACCTATGGGAGCCCAAACCAGAAGAGAAGATCCTCTGGGAAAAACTCTACTTGACTGCTACAGTGGCATGTGTGTCGCTGCAGGGAGAATGGATGTCTTGAGTACCTTGTCTTGAGCAGTTTGTCTTTAGATATATAGCTACATCCCTTTGTGCTTACTCCAAGCCCATTAAACTTCCTCTGTTGACTTACTGACCTGTCATGGCAATGCCTATAGGGGAGCAAGAGGAAGTTCTGCCCATGTGAGTACACCTTACAGCTACGCTTCTCACTGCCAACCAGTTATTGGTATTCTGACTGGACATAATCCAGGAGCTGTGCTCTTGTGAGTCTGTGCTTGGAACCATCCCTCATCAGCATGATTGCAAAGCTCATCTCCTGAGCCCCAAATCCAAGGGCCACACCTGACCCCATGGCAAGTCCATGATGTAAATGGCCCCTCTTGGGAACTCTCAGAAGTGTCTCTGGTCCTTCTAATAACATGTCTCTGTATCTTAAACTCCTCACATATATTCCTCTAAACTCCTCATCCCTGATATGAAGCTCCCTACGACGCCGGTAGAAAGTCACAGCAGGTGTGTTTCTCAATCCCGGCTTTATGTCTTCAGCACAATAAGCTGCAGTTTTCCGTAAAGGATGAACGTAGCAATACATATTTATTCCCACAGATACATATTGGTGTTTATATTCACATGTGTGCCTCTATTTGGAAGAAAAAACAGAAGTATAAAATGTGAAATAGCAGCAAAACTAGAAGTGTGGAATTTGTATTTATCAGAATGTGATAAATGTCAGGATAATAAGCCTCTCATAGGAACAAACAGTATCCTCAAGCATTCCTGCCTGCCAGGCCGTGTGTGAGGCACAGAGCAATCCCCCAAGCCTGCTCTTTGGCTGAACATCTCTAGTGATTTAAAATTCAGACATCGTGACACCAATGACAAAGGGATCCTGAGAAAGACGTTCTCAGTGCTTCTGAGATATTTCCAGTTCATTGTAAAGAAGGAAATGAATAGATGGCAATTAAAACCAAACTTTATATATCCCAGCGATTGTGTGAAGTATGTACGGAATGGTGATCAGAGAAAGACAAAAACCCCAGCTTGAGTTGTGTGACGTATTATAGGAGAAGGATGAGTTTTGAAGTAATTGACATTTCAAGAGTCAGCAGAAATAATTAGCCTTGATGTTACCTCTATTTAAATCAATCTTGGTACAAATCAGAAATTAAAATGTTAACCAACTAGCTTGATTGCCTGTTTTGAGTTAAGCAGTAAGTATTTAAGTGAAGTCTGAGTATCCAGCACCGTGCTGGTGGGTGGATGAGTGGGATACAGGGTGGCCCCTGCCTGAAGATTCTTCTAGTCTAGTAAAATAGATAGATTTACATACAAGAAACAGCTAGAAAATGCAACCTCCCTATCCAGTATGAGATTACATCAGTGATTCTCAATCAGGGGCAATTTTGCCTCCCAGGGGACATTTGGCAATGTCTGGAGACATTTTTGGTTGTTTCAGCAGAGGGTGTGCTACTGGCATCTAGTGGGTAGAGGCTAGGGTTGCTGCTAAACATCTTACAATGCACAGGACAGCCCCCACAACAGAGAATTATCTGGTCCCAAATGATAGCAGGGCAGAGGCCACATACACATACCCTATACTACTCCGGCATTGTTTTGTACTAGAGAAACTCAGTGAAGTTGCCAGGGAGGGAGACCTGAGATGATGCTTCAATCCTGGGAGAACTGAAACTGTCAGAATACTTGCCTGGGCTAAGAAGCTCGCTCGTTTCACCACTGGAACTCACAGCTGCCAGCTAACTCACTGCTCTCAGCTATCAGCTGAACCTTCTCTTCCTGCTGGGTGGTATCAGGCACACATCAAGGTTTAACTAACATTTCATTAAGTACTTGGTATGTGACAGGATTACAAGCACTTTACAGGTTTTAAATCATTCAGTCCTTGTGAGAATTTCGTAAACTAGGTCCTGTTGTTATCCACATTTGGAAGATGAGAAAACTGAGGCACAGGAGGCTGTGTAATTTTTTCCTACATTACACAACTGGTAGATGGCAAAGCTGGACTTTAAACCCAGGTAGTTTAACTGTGTTACATTGCCTCTCTGTCAGCTAACTTCTACCAGGCATCAGATTTCTTTCACAATAAAATGTGTACTCACAGAAACCACCCTAAGAGGTACCCAGGTAGGCAGCAAATGTACCTGGAAAATCCTGAGAGTAGACTTGTACCCCCTCCTCTCTTCTAAGGTTCTTCACCCTTTATTCCTGAGCAAAATCCTTGATGGGAAGAACTGCACTACTAGGTTTAGAATCATAGAGCCTGAAGTACAGCTGACAGAGTGAATTTCAGCTTGTGAAAATAAATTACATACTACCTTACAATGGAATTGTTTTTAAATAGTTACATTGAAATGTACTGATATGGAATAATATCCATATTATATTGTTCATTAAAAGCAAAAAACATTGTAGATCAGTGCATATAACATAATGCTGTTTCTTGTTAGAGTAAAACTATACTATTATATATTTAGAAATAAGTCCAGAAGAATCCATACCAGTCTGTTAACAATGATGGTAGAATTTTAACCTTAGGATGCTGAATTAAAAGTTTAAAAAAATAAAAAGTGAAAACCTTCTCTTCCAGACCCCAAGGAACGTTTACTGAGATACCATCACCCAGGGACAGAGGTCAAGTCCTTGGAAATCCTGCTCAAGGCCAGTCCATAGCAAAACTGGGGATGCAGAAAATTGTGTCTCCATAGAGCTCAGCTTTCTATTCTCTGCCTGTTTTTGCCACTGAAGATGCTTCCTCCACCCAATGAACTCCCTCACATCAAATTGCATCAACTCCATCCCCCTTCTACCTTCTCAAAGCAACTGCTATCACTCTTTTTAACCTTGTAGTGTGTTTAAATTAATGGATATCCTCCTTCCAGGAATGGTTTTGGGTTTAAACTTTCTCTCTCATTGTAGCATGAGGGAATTTCAAACACAGCAAGTAGATAAAAGAGATACTTCCAAAGAGCATCCAACCTCCTACAAATAATGTCTTTGCTATATTATCCCTTTTACTAAAATAGATTCAATTAAAAAAAATTTACTTTTTTTGAACACCCAAAACCAAAGAGTATCAGGGTCCCATAGGGAATATAGAGGTATAATATTCTAGTTTCTGCTGTTAAGCAATTTAAAAACTTAGTTGGAGAATAAAGCAAATGTGGTACAGTTCTGCAGTACAAGTGAGGAATGCTAGGAGAGTTCAGAGAAAGGAGAATTTACACCTGCTTCATAGAATGAGTGTGGGCTTCATGAATGAGACATCTGAAGTGGACTTTGAGGAAGGGTAGAATTTTATTAGGTGAGGATGAGCAGATGAGGTCAAATTAAAAAGGGGCAACATGAATAAAGCATCTGAAGCAGGACAGCAAAGGGCATATTCAAGGAAAAAATCAAAGAGCAGGATGGCTGGAGCACAGGGGATTGTATGAGAGTGGAGGGAGACCAGTTTGAGAAGGGCCAGAACTATAGTTGTTTACCAGGGAAACTAAGAAATATCTATCTAAAATGTTACTGGGCACACATATAAGACATCTGCTTCAAGCAACAGAGAAGAGTGTATTACCTGGCAAACCTCCCTCTATAAAACAAAGAAAAAAGACAGAATGGCAGGAAGGAAGGAAGGAAGGAAGGAAGGAATAAAAATGAAAGAAAGAAAGAGAGGGAGGGAAGGAGGAAGGAAGGAAGAAAGAAAGAAAGAAAAAGAAAAAGGAAGAAAGAAAGGAAGGAAGGAAGGAAGGAAGGAAGGAGGGAAAGGAAAGGAAAGGAAAGGGAAACAGAAAGGAAGAAAGCAAAAAAAAGAAAGAGGGAGGAAGAAAGGAATAAAAAAGAAAGAAAGGAAGCAAAGAAGGAAGGAAGGGAGGGAGGGAGGAAGGAAGGAAGGAAGAAAGGGAAAGGAAAGGAAAGGGAAACAGAAAGGAAGAAAGCAAAAAAAGAAAGAGGGAAGGAGAAAGGAAGGTACAGAAGGGGAGGAGAGGGGAAGGGAGGAGAGCGGGGAGAGGAAGGAAATCCCTAGCTGCTGAAATGCAGAGAAAATTGAAAACTAAAGTGTTTTAGGGTGACTGGTAGGGGTGTTGAACTTTGCAACTTTAAAATTTGAAACAAGCTACAGAATGCACATAAAATGCAGACATAGACTGGTAATACTTCTGGGCTACCAAGCAGAAGTAGATTCCAAACTTCTCCAGAAGGACACGCCATCCAATCAGGTCACAGATAAATCCTTGCTGAAGAAAAGCTCACAATTCAAAATTATAAAAATAAACAATTCTGTATAAGAGTGAGCCAAAGGAACAAGAAACAGTAGAATTAGAACCTCAAGAACATTAGGTAAAAAAAATTTTATAGAGAGTATAAAATAAATATGTTTAAATTACTGAAGACTGAAAAAAACAGCATACCAAAAAAAAACACAAAAAGGGAAAAAAGGAAATGATAAAGAACCAAATGGAAGTTTTAGAAGTAGAAATTTTGATCACTGAAATTAAAATCCAAATGAATCAAACTGCAAATTAGCTGCTGTTAAAGAGAGAATTAGTGAACTAGAAGATAGAGCAGGGACAATTTCCTTGAATGTAATAACAGAGAGATAAAAGGAAAATATGATAGAGAAGTTATGAGACTTGGAGGAAAGCATATATCTATGATGAGTTCTAGAAAGGGAGACTAGAGTATCTGGAGGAATAGCAGTATTTGGAAGAAAAAAGGCTGAGAATTCTCCTGTGTAATTGCAGATGTAAATCCTCAGATTCAAGGTCCACACAGATGACATGTCCTAGATGCTTCTCTCTGGACTCTGGTATGGACCAGAATGAAGAATGCAAGTTTGACCGCAGTGTGAGGAAAAGACTCTGTAGGAAATAGTGGCTTCTGCTGATGAATTGACTTCTGCCCTGAAGGAGTCTCACTTTATGAGCCTTGATCCAGCCCATTCTTGGGCTTTTGTTTGTGTTCTGCCACAAGAAATTGTCTTTGGAGATGTGTTGATTCAAGCCCTCTCTCCATTCTGATCAAGGTACTAAAAACTTCCATGTCTTGAGCCAGCCCTGATGGCCTAGTGGTTAAAGTTTGGTGTGCTCCACTTCGGTGGCCTGGGTTCAGTTCCTGGGCGCAGAACCACACCACTCGTCTGTCAGTAGCCATGCTGTGGTGGCAGCCCACATAGAAGAACTAGAAGGACCTACAGCTAGAATATACAACTATGTACTGGGGCTTTAGGGAGGGAAAAAAAAAGAGAGAGAGGAAGATTGGCAACAGATGTTAGCTCAGGGCAAATCTTTCCCAGCAAAAAAATAAATAAATAAAACATAAAAACAACCAAAACTAAAAAAATGAAAAAAATTCTATGTCTTTCATTTCAACTGAGACCATATGAGAGTTTTACAAATAAAAAAATAAAAAATAAAAAATGTGAAAACACCAGTATGTTCCCTCACTGTCAAATCACACAATGCAAAAAAATTCTTAATTCAAATTTAAGTGGAAGATAGCTTCCATTAACTTGTTCAGCACAGCTCCTAGATACTCCAAATTCTCTTATTTTCTCTGCCACTTCTAAAGCAGGCTCTAAATATCCTTGTATAACAAATTCTGGAAAGAATCCTGGTTTGAAGGTCAGGAGGCCTGAGTTCAGGTCTTAGCTCTGTCAGTGTCTAACTGCCAAAGCCTGGGAAATCTCTTGACCTCATAACAGCAGCACTGTGAGGTGGGGTCTATTACTATCTCCATTTACGCTTCAGGTGACCTGCCCACAGTTACTTGATTAGGAGGAAGAAGTCCTGTGACTGCAAAACGCAGGATCTCAACAGCTACAACCTCCAGCCTCATTGCTCTTTCGTTTTCTTCTATCTCAGGTGAGGGCTCTCTACTGCTCTGACATTCTATCATGCGTTTGTGTGCCTGTGTCTGTGAGTGTGTATGAAACTGGAGCTCCATTGAAGACAAGAAGGAATTTCTGTCTACCTCTAGGGAAAAAAACTAGGATATTGTTCTGTGTTACTTGGAGATAATGGCCGATCACTTATAACCAAACATGGTTTTCAAAATTAAAAAATAAAAATTCTATCTTGTAGATTTTATAATCTTATTTTGATGAATTATCCAAATAGTGGTGTTTATGAGGAAAAGTCCATCAGCTTAGTTAATAACTCTCATCCATTCAATCAATTTGAAAATCTGCATTAGAAAATTAAGATTTTGGCCCACAGAGAGCTTCCACCTCAGGGATATTGGGCCTCCTTGGTAGCGATTTGCCATCTGAATCCTCTATAAAGCAAGGTTGTTTAATCATTTGCCAACTCCCAAAAAACACCCTCATCGCCTTTCGCCTTTCTCTTTTTTCCCCCTCACTTCTTTCTCTCCCTTGTCTTTGACACCTGTCTAAACCCTACCTAGTCCATTGTCGTGATGTGGGGCCCACTTCTCATCCTCCTTCTCACAAGCCCTTCCCTCAGTTGGCCAACCCCAGCTATGGGATATGTGAGCTTCCTCTTCCAAATCCTTTAGAGCCTTTGCAGTGGTTTCCTCTCACTGAGCACTTATCTTTTACTGCCTGTTTTGTTAAGAGTCATATGAAAGTAGAGACCAAGTCTTAATATTTGTCACTGTTTTAAACCTACCCTCTTTGCACGTAGTATGTATCATATATAAATATAAATACATCTACATGTTTATATATACACATAGATATGATAAATATAGATGTATGATCCACATGGATGCATGTGCATCATCTTAGTATTTGTGTAGGTGTAAGAAACAGAAATCGCTTCCACCTAATTTAAAGCCAGAGGGATTTGTTATAACGGTATAAGGAAATGGCATAGAACCTCAGCGAGGGAGCACAGCCGGTCCTCAGAAGACTGAACTAGGACCCGGACCACCATCAGGAGCAAAAGCAGCGACTTTCTCAGTCTCTTTTTTCTCTCTGGGGCCACATGATCTACCATCTGCTCCATTCTCTTGCTTTTCTCAGCAGACGGCCTCTCTCCGCACCAAGTTTTCACGGGCCAGGGAGCAAACATGACCTCTAGTCTCTTGTTTCTTAGTTTAAATTCTTAGGAGAGAGAATCTGAATGGCTCAGGTCATGGGTCGGGTGTCCAGCCCTAGTCCCATCAACTGTGGCCAAAGAGGAGTAAAATTCAAAAATGACAAAACAAGGCAGGAGGGGCCCAACCCCTCAGCTGGGGCAGGGAGCTGGCACGGGAGAAGTTCTAAAGAAAGGAAGGTATATGCATATTGTTTTCTTTTAAAACTATGCTGATTATATACTGTGTGTGTGTGTGTGTGTGCGTGTGTGTGTGTGTATAATGAATAAGTTAATACTTTGAAGATTTGCTTATAAATTTCATGCCGAAGAAAAGTGAAAAATAAGGTTTCTTCCAACGGAAAAATAAAGGCAAGAAAAAGTTATTGCAGGCTTGTAAGGACAGAGATGAAAATAGCTAAGATATAAAATTCAATAGAAAAGCACTCTTTTTGAAAATGTTCTTTAAGAAAGAATATTCTGACATCTATATGCAGGGTGGGCAGAATCTGGAAACAACAGTGGGCAGGAAGCCCATTTGGAGCTTCCATTTTATCATCTTCTGTTCATAATGTAGAACCAGACCACAAAGGTTTAAAGAGTGTGGGCTAAGTGTCCCTCACTTAGCAGACAGCATTTTGTTCAAGATATTTAAAGATTAAAAGCAGAAGCAGTTAGTCTACTGTGTAATATTTACTGATTTGAGCAGCTCTACTATACAGACATCTTACACATAAATTTAACTAGTATTATTGTGTTGCCCTTTTCCAAGAAAGGGTAAAGTAGATTTGTAGGAGCACTTAACACATGTAAATCCCCCACCTCTTTAAACCAAAGCCCATTGTATTAAAGAGCTACATAAATTTTACATGTATTCTGTCCTTTTGAGATCATAGCACTATGCCTTCTTGCAACACAATTAAAGTGATGCCTCTTTCTAAGCTGATTCCAGGAACGCTGATCGAAGATATCTCACAAAAAACACTGCTTTGGGCAAGAGCGTACTTGCACCCAGGATATAACAATGTACAGAGGTTCCAGACTTGGGTATTATTGTAAGGGCTCTCTCACCAGATGGCTGTTTCATTGGCCACCACGACCCTCTTTGAACTTTATTTACTCATTTGCTGTGCTTTACTGAGTTTTCTTAAGACTGGCTTTAAAAAATGATTTAAAGCATGGCTTCCATCAAACAGCTAATAGTCTGTAAAATGGCTTGCTGCTTGCAAGAGAATGCTCAGATTGATAGTGGTGGAATCTCAAATGCTGTATTTTTCCACTGATAAGGTGCAACCCAGGCAGAGGCAGAGATAGCCTGATTCTCCTCACCAGTACATTTTCCCCAACTCGGTTCCAAAAGAAGTGAAGGTTGTATTTCATATTGAAGGTAGTCAAATGATTTTTTATTTTATTTTATTCTTTTGGTAAGGAAGATTGGCCCTGAGCTAAAATCTGTGCCAATCTTCTTCTATTTTACATGTGGTACACTGCCACAGCATGGCTTGGTGAGTGGTGTGTAGGTCTGTGCCCAGGCTCCAAACCCATGAACCCCAGGCCCCTGAAGCCAAGCATGCATACTTCACCACTACACCACCAAGCAGGGCCCTATTTCTAATTGTTTGTCAGCTTAAATTGTTAAAAATGTAATTTGTCCAAGAGGCTAATGACAATTATTTTGATTACAAATTATAAATATAAATATATAAGTATATATTTGTAAATTATAAAGATATGTATGTATTTGACCAAATCATATAATGTCCCCATAAGTTCTACTGGAGAAGACACAAGTAAGGGATTTAGTAGTCTTATCTAATCAGGCTTAGACAGTAACTTTATGAGAAGACTTAGTTTTGGTTTTGCAAAGTCAGGTTTGGAATTCAACTATTTCTAGACTCAATGATTTCAACATGTGCTATGTGATAACTATGTCTCTTAGGAGGCTAGATAATATGAGATCATGAGCTTTGAAATATACCTCCTAAATAACATTTCATAACAAATTTTTGTTGAGTGCACAGCATTCCATCGTGTGCTCTGACATAATTTATCATGGTGATTTATTTATCTAATCTCTGATTGTTAGACCATTTATATTTCTAACCTTTCACTGTTATAAATAATTCTGCGGTGGACATCCTTGTAGATAAGTAATATCCTTTAAATTTGTCTCTCTGGTTCTTCTCTTCCTCTGCTTCAAATCAATCTAATCTACCCTTGATTTAGGCAGATTATTCTAACAGAAACAGCACTTCGTTGAAAATAGGGTAGTCAAACACTCTTGCTGTACTAAGAGCCTCCACAATCTAGGTTTTATCTCCCTTTTCTTCACGACGTCTGCTGCCCCCGCAGATCTCTCAAGGCTCTGCTACTTGAAATTTGGCTACAACTACTATTAGCGTCCAAACTACTTTCCCTTAGCGAGAGAGAATTTGGGGGAGAGTCCTTTTTGGGAAATTTTGGAACTAGAACCACGAAAGAGAAATTGTTCTGTCTCCAGATGACTGAGGTAGTAATATGTAAACCTTAGAAGCTTATGCTGGGAAAGAGGAATCAAAGCATCCTTTCCTTGGAGGAAAATTAGCACAGAACAGTGGAGGGGACGTGGGAGAGGAGATTCAAGCCTTGGAGAGTGGTTGAACTAGATGATTAGTTCTGCTCATCTCACTGCTGCCCTGACCTGTCAAGCTCACAGGGTTGGATTGAGAAGTGGGACACCCAAGTGAGTGGATGGTGTCCCACCATATAAATGTATTAAAATATTCTTAGGGATATTTTACAACACCAGAATGTCCCCAGGAGTATTCCAATGACACTAGAAAGGTAGCAAGATGGAGCAAATTGTATTTCGGAAACTATTCTCAGGGAGACTGCTCCATGTGGAGGGAGGCATTCTCTGAGAAGCTGCTTGGAGTGGCAGAAGACACACCCTTCCCCCATGAGACATGCTTGAGGCTCAAGAGATGCTCTTAAAATTCCCTGGAAGCAATACTGGATCATCTCAAAATCAAGGCTCTCACGGTGTTGAGTGAGGTGTACGTGTTTGGAGCCAAAGCTGAATTTATTTGAGAAGGAAGATCTTTGAGGGCTGCCACTCATCTCCTTATCCTAGGTCCTTTCCTTGCTGTAACTTCTTATTCTTTTTCTTTTCTGAACAAATTTAGAGAACATCAGTTTGAAGGAGTCCCAAATTAAAAGCCTACCCAGTGCACCCCTATTTTAGCCTATGGAGGGCACTGGGATGTATGCGCCTGTGTGATTGTCTCTTTCTCTGCAACTTTTCTTAGGCTTTCCCCCTACTTCTCTACATATGCTTTTTTTCAAGGTCAAGCTAAAATTCTATCTATTTTAGCCAACAGCAGTTCCATCTGAGCCACCACCTACACCAACCTTGAATCTTCTACAGAAAGGTTAATGAGAGCTAGAAACTCAATAAATCTGTCCCCTAGATGTGATCCCTGCAAACGCTAGTTGACACAAGGGCATCCATGCTTTTAGCTGGCAGCGGAAAGCTGGTCTGTCTCCTAGGTAGGGGCACCCAAGAACCTCAATGCCCATAGGACACCTTACTTCCTCAGGAACACCCAGGCCAGAAAGTTTAAACAGGAAGTCCGCATTGTTGTAATTAGGTGCTATTCTTCTTCTTATTTAAACCAACTTCTGAATGGCTCTCATGTTTCAAAAAGAATCTGTTCTACATTTTAGCAAACGCGGAGATGGAAAAAGAAATATAATCACAAAACCCAGACTCTAACAGGCAGCAGGTGGAGGCCAGTTGAATGGCAGGCATCCCTCCTAACTCGAGGCTGTGACAGCGCTGCCAACTCCTCAACATTTTCATGGCGGAAGTGAAAAGAAAATGTATTTGGCAGTTTTAATCAGATAATTACTTAAAAAAAAAAAAAGGTATGTTGACTATAATTCCTAGGTTTTTCCCATCTGTTTAAACTTAAGTAGAAGAGCATCACTCCTGAACTGACCATGCCATGTGATGAATATGCTCTTGAAATGAATGCTTTCAGATGGTTTCTTTGTATGAAACGTGCACAAAGATGTGTACTGTGGCGGTGGAGGCAGCCTTGTAAGACATCTGGCCACAACATGTGCCTCATTAAGTTACACCTGTAAGTGTGGGGTCATTTTTTATACCAGTAATATTAATAATAAAGGCTTCATTGAATAGGATTATTAATGGTGCCAGGTGGTGGATGTGGTATTACTTACAGCCTGGTAGGGGATTGGTTAATGTCTCCTCCCGCCAACGTTTCTGGTTTCATGTTTATAGACAGAACGCTCCAGATGATGGCTGGCAATGTAGCCATTGAGAAAATGAATTCTCTCTCTTTCCCATCAGCAAGAAAATTTACAACAGTTGGTGGAGAATTTGAATGAATCTATTTTCTAATTTTGAACTCATAATCTCACTGAAGAGCAAGTAAGGTATTTACCAATTAATTCAAGAAATTAAAAAGTCAGTCTCAAAGTTTTAATTTCTCTAACTTGACACAGATTGAAACTTTTCAGTTCTAGCCATCTCCTATCACTTCTAATTTCAAGAGACATTCATCTCTGCATTTTCCCTTTGTGGCCACAAACTGAAAATGGGGGAAAAAACTAAGAAGAAAGCTAAAACCTTTCCTTCCTTTCTGTGGAATGTTTGCTTTGCTTTTTTACAATACAAGACTTGTAACAGAAGGAAATAGGTGCACAAGGTAGGGTACTTTTTAATGTGCGTTACTACAGGTGTTAGCAAGTCTGGTAAACTCAGAGTATTGTTTGGTTTGGCAGCCAGATCCCAAGACTTAGATCACCAACCTATGTTTTAGCTTCAGATTATGTGCAACTAGAATAAGATTTTAAATTTAACAAGGCAATTGTTGAATGTTAATCAAATTGTATTTGAGTAATAAAATTCAATTGATTACTAGGAGCATGCTTATAAAAGGAACAATGGAAAAATTGTCTGTTACATATCTTTAGTCATTCATAAATACAACTATATATCAATTTGCACACAAACAACAAACCAGTAAAAAAATTAAAGAAATCTATTTGTGTCTCACTTTACAGTTTAAAAGTGATTTTCACATACATTATATTAACAGCTCCATAAAGGAGGTGGTAGTGTTATCTTCATTTTTCAGAAAAGGAAATTGAAGTTAGAGAATGATATTCTCAAGATACACAGCCGGCAAGTAGCCGCTTCAAAACTGAAACCCACCCCCTTTGAATCTAAACTTTTATGTTTTTTCCACTCCACCATCTGTTTCCCCTTTCCCAGCCAATTAACTCCCCTTAAGAAAATCCTAAAATCCAGGAACGACTTCCACTGCTCCCTCATTTTAGTATAAAACCATTTGCATAATCTGGATGAATCTCATCGAGCTGATGAGTAGAGAAAGACAGCCACAAAGAATATATACTGTATGAATTCATTTCTGTGACGTTCAAGTCAGTCAAAGTTAATCTAAGGCGGCAGAAGTCAGAATGGTGGTTACCTCTAGGGGAGGGTATTGACAGAGAGAGCACGAGGGAGGTTTTAGGGTGTGGAAATATTCTGTATCTTGATCTGAGTGGTGATGATACAGATATGCACATAAAAGTTCAGCTGAACCCTTAAGATTTGTGAAATTTACTGTAACTATATCTTACCTCAATTAAAAATTAATTTTAAAAAAAGAAGTTATTACATTGCCTGTAAATATTTACTGAATGTCCCTGAAATATGTCGTCTTATTTTCTCTTTTGGGAAAATGAAGCATAATCATATCCCTTTCCAGATCCTCTGGGCTTTTCCATGCGCCGGTTATCTGTTCTAACAGTGCCCAGCTATTTCTTCTCTCATTTCTCACAATATTTTATAATTGCCTGAATACAAGGCTGACTCTCCCTCAAAGGGCAGGGACCCTTTTGTTCCTCCTGTGCGTATTCCCAGCATCTAGCATGGTACCTGGCATGAGATACTTAATAATTGCTTGTCAAAAAAAAAAAAAAAGATGAATAAATGAATGAATGAGCCATATGGCTTTTCACTTTGCTGTTTTATAACTCCGGCGTAGGATGTGGCTTATGTTAGGATGTCCTGCGAGACCAGGAAACCACCCTTAGATGGGGCTTTCCAAGAAATCCTGGGTCACCTTTTTTAAAAAGACTGCTATAATGAAACCACCATCACCCCCACCAACAACCTGAAGATAGAGCGCAAGCGCCAACAAGACCACTCACTGCCACTGTTGGATCTGATTGTCTCTTTTCTAGGCTTCACTATTTACAGGACTTTCGCTGCTTATGCCAAGGAGGAGCCCTCACCTACAATCTTTTTTGCATTTTTGCCTAGGTCCTGGCCTTTTGACCAATTCTCCCCCAAATTCCTTTACTGTGAAAATGTTGCTCACATTCTGTCCAAACCAAAACCCTGGCATCTGTCACTCCAGCCTCTTTTTCATCAGTCTCACCTATCAGCCTCTCTTGTTCATCTGAGTTCCAAGTTCAGAGTGAGCAAACATCACCATTTGAGTAACGGCTTCCCCTTTTAAAGGTTTCCAGTTTCTGTTCCAGTTTTTGTTTGTTTTTTAGGTTTGTGCCTCTCCTTGTGGCAGGACTGGCCTTTAGCATACTTGTAAAGAAAACAGATTGTTCTGGGTACATCCCTTTCTTTCTCCTTTCCCCAGCTGTTTTACTCTTTCTCCTCCAGACTGGATTAAAGGGACCTCAGATGAGCTGACCAATTCCAGGAGAGTCCCTGGGTTAGCAATGCTCTGATAATAGAACGGTTGGATTGTGAGTTTTATCCTCTCGGCCTAAGCCTACTCAGTTGACTTGTTTACTGTTGTCATCTCTACAATCTGCTCTCCATTTGGAGTGTAAATTCTCTAGAAGATTACGTTTCTTTTGAGGGTCTGGCATGAAGGGTCTGTTGTTTAGGAGCAGCTAAGCAGCCTTAAACAAGTGCTAGCATTCACCTGTTTAACAGAAGTATAGTCCTCGGCCAAGGCTGTGTCGCCAATGAAACCATGTTTTTGGTTTTTTTGATTTGTCTTCTTGAAGTTGTTTGAATTGTATAGACATTCAACATTTAATGGGCTTTGTGCTCTGTATTTTCCAGGCAGGAATGTCAGGCAGTTAGATGTGGGGTACACGAAAATGCCTTGGAGGGTCATATGAGTGGGGGTGGATTTCAGGACTGGGGAAAAATTGATCTGCTTTTCTTTCTCCAATTCATACTCCTTAACCCCTTGTCTGGGTACCTTCAATGGTGATAAATAAGGAGGGAGAATTGCACATAGGAATTGAATTAGTACACAAAAAGGAGAAGCTATGCCAAATGTAAATACCACAATTTTGTGTGGTACTAGTTCCTGAGTCTCTGTTAGACCAGAAAGCATATTGGAGTTGCTGCCTCCCCACTTCAAGCCAAACTTTAAATATTTGTCCCATGCGCATGAGCTATAACATCTTTTGATGAATGAAGACGCATGTTTAATGGCATGGTCAAGTGCAGGATTTGGAGGCAGAGGCGATTGCATTGGAGTTCTGACAACTTCCTACTAGGAACGTTGGGGCTCTTCTCTAAGCCTCAGCTTCCTCAACAGTGAAATTAGGATAACAATTTGGGCCATGACAAACTGCTTTAAGTACTAGTCCAGATGAGGAAAAAAGTCCTATAAATGGAAAAACTTTGCACATATGTTCAGATAGTAACTGTGATTATCCTGCCTCTTGCTGACTGCTTACAGTGCCCTGAGAATTTTCCCTTCACGGGTCAGGCCCATGTGAAGATGACTCCAAACCAGTATATGACTCTATCTAATCATGTGTTTGAGTGTGTATGTTGGTGGTTGGGGGGGGGGGGGCGGCGCTTGGGGAATGTAGACAATGGAGTTGAATGGGTTATTCTACTATCTGCTCTACTCTGGGGCCAAAGGCTTTCCTTGCCGGTCATTAGGCATGGATCCATTTTCTAGACACTGAGACAATTGAAACATTTTGTCACTCCATGCGATTTTTTTAAAATTAATGTCAGTGAATTCTTAAAATAACTCTTTAATGGGTTAACAGCCAATGAATGAGACCCATGTTGATTAAATTTCCCTTACAATACATGTTTGATGATTATGAGAGTAAAGCACTGGGTAGATTGCCTTTAGGGTGTTATTAAATCTCAAATGTGTGAAACATTGTTTGAGAGAGGAGCCCAATGCATCCATCCTGTTCTGCACTCCTCCATCCCTGGCTTGAAATGAGAAACGGCTTGATCATTAGGGTGGCTGGAAACTGTCTTTAAGCATACCTCCTACCCTAAAGATGGAGACAGCAGGAGCCTCTAAAATGTCAAACCAGAAATCTGAATCCAGCTAGAAGCTAGCCTGTTTTCAAAGCGACACTTCCCTGCTGTGTGAAAGCCTCCAGTAGCCCATGCCAGCGACACAAATCTCAAGTGGAGGTACAACCCAATCCTACCAGCTCCTGCTCCTCCATTCCTCTTTGGTCTCACTGGGAGCAGAAAGGAGGTGATTGGACTTGTGGCTGGTTAGTGCACAAGCCAAGCAGGGTGAGTATGAGAGGACAAAGATGGCACAAGGAGAAGAGAGTAGGGTCTGATAGATGCTTGAGGATAAGTATCACAGGAGATTCCCCCATCGGAGGGCACCTCATGGACCTGACTTGCTTCTCCCCTTTGGGAAGCACAGAGTGAAGAGGAACAAGGACGAGAAAGGAGAATATCAAGTTGTGGATGGATTAAAAAAATAATGGAGACTAATTCAAAGATGACTTGTAGGAACAGAGAATACTTCCTTCTTTTTTCTACATGTTCTAAAAGTCAGGGGGCGGAAGATGAGGGAAGGAACATTTACTATGGCACATTTATTATGTACCAATTCTGTGCCAGACATTCTGCGCAGACTTTTAACTTTACCTCATTTAAACTTCGTGGGAATCGTAGTAGGTTTTTTAATTTCCCTCATTCATATGAATAAGCCAAGGTCCGCAGTGGTTAAATTACCTAAGGTTACATGTGAGGCAACCAGGTTGGACCAGGTGTGCCTGCCTGCAAAGCACTCTACCACATTGCCTCTCAGTGTCTATGACTTCCGTGGTATTTCTACAGGTCTAGAAATAGGGCTAGCAACATATGCTTTGACATGTTGTTCCTTAGGATTTTCAGGGACTAAAAAAGGGTAAACCAAACATTCATAAATGCAAATTATTTACGTAGATAAACCAAACACATATTGTGAAAATCAATTAAAATTCTTAATGACAATAAGTTTCTAAACAATGGCTTGAAACTGACAACTGAGGCTCCAGTTACCTTAATACATTGATCATATAAATGAAAGCCCCCAAGTCTGGCTGACTTCTAACAGCTTCATGATAGTCCCAAGATTTACAAATCAAGTGACTAGATTTCAGAGACCTTTTCAGGGTCAAATTGGACTTATCCCAAGCATTTAACACATAACACATGTCTTGAGATAGGATCCGGTTTGGAGGGGGGGGCCGGATAATGTGTGTGTACAGAAATTATATTTCACCCTGGGTTTACCTTGGAGGTGGTTATTGGGTTAAACTATCTTAGCATATTCAGGAGAAGTTTAACTATCTTCCTTGACAAGTCCCAACTTTACCTAATGTTATCTCCAAGTGTAACCTGGGCCTCTCTAGGGAAGCAGATATCCAAATAATGAGAAGGTAGGATTCAAAAGGTGTTTGAGAAGAGAAGCAGGGAATGGCTGCTGAGCTGGGAAAGAGTGAAAATCTTTGAAGGTTACTGCACATACCCCCATGGAGCAAGAAATGTTGCCCACTAAGTCCTCCCTGATGGGTGTGTAGTGCCTTACAAATTGAGCCTGTTGTGTAAAGGAATCCCATAGAAAGCCATGGGGGCTGAAACTTGCAAACCAGGCCCTATGAATCTCTTCCCTGAGATTTTTCACCCTTGCTTGACAGGACAGACTTGCAAAGTTACAGAAAATAGAATCTGCCTTTGCATGAGTGTGGGGGTGACTAAGTGAGATGCTACAGATAAAGGTACCTGTCTTTAACACTCAGGACATATTAGCCATTACAGTGATGATGGTAAGGATGATGGTCATGATAATGATGATATGATTATGGTATCTTGCAAAGCACTCTCAAGTATCTTATTTCACTGCATTTGGGTTGCACCCTGTGAGACAGGTGGCAGGAGTCCACACCAGAAACCCAGCTCTCTTGACTCCCAGCCATCATTTTCCCATTACTCTCTGCTGCCTCCTAGGGAAGCTTTTAAGGAGGTGGGAGGAGGAGGAGGAGTGAAATGAGAAACTGGAGTACGAATAGTGATTCTGCTAAGGATACACTGTGGTTCCATTCACCCATTTCTCAAATGGGGTGAAAAGGACTCCCTGTTGGAGAGAACAGAACCCAGAGAATAAGCCCCTCTCCTCTTCCCCCCACAGGAAAAATGTAGAAGGGTCTCTTGGAGATTTACGTCTCTTCTAGGCCTGCAAGCCAAAGCTGGTACTTAACCCCATACTAATTTTCAGGAGCAAAACAATACTTTTGTCCCTTAAAAAGAGAAATAAACAACAAATAGAAATTTTTTTTAAATCCTAAATTCCTGCTTTTAGATTAGTCCTGAAATGCATTAATCTCTTTCAGTTGATGTGGCTCACTTTCATTCTTCCATTTTAATATCTTAGGGGGGAAAAAAAAACCCCAAATAACCAATAACAGTTTACAGCTTTGACGCAGAGCACTAAAGTTGTTTTTCTATGAATATAGATTATTACATTTTTTTACAAAGCAAGTAAACAGATGCATAAAAATGCATTATTTCAGGAGCATAAGAAAACCTGCAATAAGTATAGTGGTTTTAATTTGTTTTTATGATTACTTGTAATTAATTAGCATCAAAAGTAAATTATCAACATCCGAAATTGTGTCATGAGATGTGAGCAGGGTACTCCAAGAATGATTGACTGGTTCATCTTTATACCAAGGTAGGAAAAAGAATGATCTTTTCTTTTACTTTTTTTTTTTTTAAATGTGCTTAAATGACAGTGCCAAAAACCAGTGGAAACACAGAGGAAGAAATTTGAAAGCAACTGATAGGAAGGCCAAGTTTGTCCCGTGACAAACGGTGTCAAGGGGTAAAAATGATGTAGGTTAGCTGTCACATCACTCTATCAGGTTAGGCTCAGGATGAAAGTTTCCTTTAAAAAAATAAGTAAATAAAAATAGATCAGCTCTACTAAATTAGAGAAGGTTCGCATGCCTGTGCCCAACTCTGACTCTTCAACCAGAAAAAGGAAGACATTTTGACAGGTGTTGGTATTTTTTTAACCAGTTCTTGCTGTTTGTCACTATCTTTTTTTCCCCTTAAGATTAATGATGGAATTGTTTGCTGTGGCTTTGGTCAATTTAAAACTAACCAATAGGTTCCAAAGAGCTATCCCCTTGACCTCTTTCCATTTCCTCTGACATTTACTGCAGCAGCTCACCCTGCTGTGAACTGTGTTTTGCAGAGGGAGTGCCAACAAGAAAGAAAAATGGATATTTAGTCAGCAGACTCGTTTTTATCTGCAAGGAATATGTGCAGGGATTTGGAAAACACCCACATCTATTTTATTAACAAGAATGTACTTGATCTGAGAACTCAATCTCTGCAATACAAATAGAATTCAACAACAGAAGGGAATGGAGGGGAAAAAATAAGATTAAAAACCCACAGTCTTCTTTCTTGGTCAGCATCTCTCCTAAGAGTTAAGAGCTCTCACAATGGGCTTATGGAGCTTCCAACAAAGTTAAATAAATCGTTTCACTTCCAACAAGTTTCATTCTATAGCAGGTCCTCAAAAGATGCACAATTTCTTATTTTTGGTAAACCATCTGAAATGAAACTATGTCTGTATTATTCTAAATAATCCACTGGGATGAATAAATAGTGTTACATGTTGAGAGGAGTTGGGGGTAGATTTGCACTTATGTTGACTTCAGTATTGATGAAAAAATATAAAACAAATGACTTCCCAATCAAGACATAGCCAGGAAGTGATGGCCTCAGACACATTCCTGATTATCTTGTCCGCTTCCTCCAGGGATTCTCCTCCAGGTAACCATGATGCTACCAGTGAACTTGGCTGGTTACTAAGGAAAAATGTCAGAATTAGTCCCTAAAGAGAAAATGTCAAGTCAAACCAAGGACGTCAGCATTGCAGTTATTGTACTAGAAAAATCTTTCCTAAATCTCACTGAAGTAATAAATAATGGCCAAAGTTCAGGCTACACCAACTGCATTCTTGCTTAAATGTTTAAATTAAGGGTTTGTCACAGTTTTGAATTGCTATAGTTGCTCCCATGTACCACTGCAGGAAGCCAGAGTTTGGGAGAACTGGAGAACCAAGAAAATCTCTAGCCAGAATATTTTCACACTGAGGTTTTCCATCTGTGTCACCAACGGTGAATACACTTTCCCATTTTTCCAAGCTTACAGCTTGCCAAATTTGTCTTTGAAAGGTCACACCACCCTTTCCCAAATACAGTGTTCAGGGGCACATACTCAGAAGATGTTCGTTATTTTTCTCACTGATGCAAGGAAAGTGATGGGGCTATTCAAGGCAGAACCAAGGAGAAAAAGCAGTGCCTTGACTTCTTGAGGAAGTAGACCCACGTACGAGGCAGCACTCACCGAAGTCATCAACCTGGGGAAAACCCACGTTTTGTTTCCTATCATCATTTTTCATTTGGAATTTGGGTTCCTGGTTAAGAGCCTATCTTGGTATTCCATTATAAAGCTGTTCTCCTGTGGATCCAATGAGGCTGTTTAGCTCATTGGTCACTGGATAACCATCTCTTTTTAGTTATGGGTCTTTTGTCACTCCTTTTTGTGTGAATATGTGTATGGAAGAGGGAGCATGATGGTGGAAATGAACCACTCAAGTTTTGACTTCCTAGGATCACTTGAATACCAGACCCCAAAGATGGGTCAAATTTTTTAGTTACAAGGCAGTGTCTAATTGTAGGTCTACTTTAAGACCTTTATGATACCTCAGTAGTGGGGTACATTCGGATGAAGATCAAGACAGACCAAATTATTCTAAATCTTGTTTTATAGTGAGCAGGGCTAGAGTAAGGTTCCAAAAATTCCAGTAAGGAACACCTTTGAGAAGATTGTTAAAAACACAAAATTTGTATTTATCACCCCACCCTCCTCTCCCCTTCTCCCTAGCTGCTCTTTGTCTTAATGAAGCCCCTTCTGAGGTACAGGGTCCAGGCTTTTTCCTCTCAGGGCAGCTCCCTCAGGTCTGTAACTTTTTAAATACCCTTCCTCTGTAGAATGGCTCTAGCTTGGTACTAGACCTTCTAGATTCTGTGCTCAGATTTCCAGGCTACCTCATATTTTTATTAGATCAAATTAATGCAATAACAGGTAATTTTGTATTGTTGTGTTTCCCTCCTGGGTGGCAGATGTGCATTCTAGCAGGAGCTCTCTAAATATATTTTGATTAAAAAGAGTGGTCCTCAAGGGTGTTAATTCGATTCAGTAAGGGAGATATTTTGGAGTAGATGAAGTCTTTTGGCTCCTTCTAAACCACACTGGAATAAGGCAATGACTACATACTCTGACTCTAGAAAGACTTGCCCTAAAGGTTTATGCGCTATTAATGTAAGATGCATGATTTCCCCAATAATTGCTTTTATCTACCACTTGATATTTGCCATAAAGTCACAGTCTCAAGAATTGCCTAGGGCAAATGTCTTGTTTAAAAGTAACATTGCTTTAAATCTACACATTTTAGCATAAAAGCATACAAGTCATATTTTATCCATTTCTGATTTATGAAGTTCCCTGGGGACACTTTTTACCATAAAGATTTTTGCAATACAAATATACAAGCTTCCTTCTCCTATTTTAGAAGAAATTATTGGTATCCAAGACTTCTTCCAAATTTCTTTTCGTTAGCATTTTACAATCTTTTTTAAAAGTTCCCTTTTACTAAACTCCTTTCAAAATTACACTTTTCCTCTAAATATTATGATATATGAACTTCAATACAATCGTTTGAAGACTTTTTCCCCCCGCTCTTCAGTATTCAGTGTTCAATCGGCAATTTCTTGTACCTTTATGCTCTCTCCTCTCTGTTGTCTTTTTCTTCCTCTGTTGGCTTTTTCTGGAACACACGGCTGAAAATCTTTTCCATTTCTCTAAACAGTGTTCTTTCCTTGGTGTTAAGCTGTAGATGGTAAAGGTTTCACAACTTGCTTTTCAATCCTATTCTTTGTGTTAAGGAATATTGGAGACTGAGGGGGTGGTGAAAGAGCTTTAGAGTTTCACTGGGAGAAATCCAACAAAGGACATTTTAAAAAGAGTAAATGATCTATGTTAAAATATGTGGCAGTGAAAATAAATATTTTGAGGCTAGAAAGATTGATATCAGTGAGTACTAGACACAAAGAAGTTCAAAGAACACTTATCGTTCTTTCAATCCCAATACTTACGGTAGTTATGACTTTATTTTTTTATTTTTTATTTTTTTTTAAGATTTTATTTTTTCCTTTTTCTCCCCAAAGCCCCCCGGTACATAGTAGTGTATTCTTCGTTGTGGGTTCTTCTAGTTGTGGCATGTGGGACGCTGCCTCAGCGTGGTCTGATGAGCAGTGCCATGTCCGCACCCAGGATTCGAACTGACGAAACACTGGGCCGCCTGCAGCGGAGCGCGCGAACTTAACCACTCGGCCACGGGGCCAGCTCCGGTAGTTATGACTTTAATTGATTAGGGTCATAGATGCTTTCCTTGACAAAATCCTAACATAATAACTATCAAATAAACAAACAGCTTAACAAGGGAATTTCAAAGGGTGAAAACGGATTCTAAAAAATTTTAGCTCCAAGTTGCAATCTGAGGTGATGTCAGGGGACTTCTAGGAGTTACAAATGCAGTTTCCTGAGAGCAGTATTGGCTGATTGCTGGAGACAAGCTGATTGGTCTGCTTTGCACGACAGGTCATAAAAATTCCACTTGGACCAGCATGGCATCTCCTGAAGGATAAAAACCTTTTTTCTTCCATTATGCTAAAGAAATACCTCTGGTATTAAAACTCAGAGTAGTCATTTCTCATTTATTTTAATGATTTCTGATTCAAATAAAGACCTTAATGATGTGTTTTTACTGTATGTGCCTAATTTTATTTCTCTTTGTTGTAAAGAATATACTTTTAGTTTATTTGGTTTTATTCATTTCACCATTAATGAATGCTCTATCATCTAGGATTAATGGCATTATCCATGCAATTGTCCATGGTAGGAAACCTGGACTCAATCTTGCTTAGAATTAATTTCCTAAATCTAATAATTTTTTTCATCAAACCTTCTTATTTTCTCTTCAATAGGTAACGTCTGAATATAAGTAATCCTCTGGGTATTAAATATCATCTATAAATTCTGCCAGTTCTATGAGTCCATCCTGATTTGATAGTTCTGTCTTCAGGGCTGATAGTGTGAGGCCATCAAAATCTCTCTCCCGCTGATCTAGCCACATCAAAAATTCCAGAGTCCGCCCTGGTGGTCTAGTGGTTAAGACTGGGCTCTCTGACTGCCGTGGCCTGGGTTCATTTCCCAGTCATGGAGCCACACCACCCGTCTGTCAGTTGTCATACTGTGGCGGCAGCTAACATAGAGAACTAAACTAACAATAGGATACAAAACCATGCACTGAAGCTTTAAAAGAAAAAAAAATTTCCCGCTCACCAGTTGTACAAACCAATTCTCTTTATAGTCAGCAGGTTCTTTATCAACTCTCGCCTTCATGAGAAAATCGATGGGTCGTGATCATCTAGACTTATTCCTCTCAAGTTGTGTTGGATGATCGGCAGCTATAGAACCATTAAGTTTTAACTTTCAAAGATAGATAATTGCACTTTGTTTTGATTCTGAGGACTCAATGGAACACAAAAGATTCCATTAAAAAGCTATTTTTGGGGGATGAAGCCGGATAAAGAACTAAAGGCAAATATTCTAATTTGATAATCTTCCTTATGCACTTTAACACTATTTGTTCGCAAGAAATTTGTGTTTTAGGAACTGATTTCCTCCTACTGAGCATTTTAAGATGTCAGATTTTTTTTGTTGTGATGGTGTTGGTGTTACTGTTGTTCAATGACTGGACAACGTAACTTTGGTAGATGTAAGGGCAGGCTGATCACAGTGATTTTAGTTAACATCAATAGGATGGTGTCTAAGTTACCTGGACTACAAACTCTGGGTTTATTACTCTCAGTCCTAATCTCACTCCTTCAAAGGAGACATTTCTCTGATCAGTGCAAATAGAGAAGAAAGAGCACAGGTTTTGTGTTTAAGGCATATGTAGATTCAAATTAAGACTCAGCCTCTAACCGACTGAATTAGCCTCACATAAAAAAGTGGACACTCAAACCTGTACTTCAGGGCCAAGTGCACAGTAGGAACTAACGGGTAGCTTTCATTATCATTATTACGATTTCTCCTTCTGTATAATGCCACCAATAAGAAGCATGGGAATTCATCAGAAGGCTAATCTGGACTTGGAATCTCTTGAACCCAAGAATCCTGAGACTCAGAAATGTCAAAGTAATGTAAGCATTTGCTGCTGCATATTCATCATAAGACCTAAAAGGGAAAGTTTAACTTTCATAGGCTACTTTCCTAAGTCTGTCCATTGGGTCATATTATTTGATAATCACAGTTTAATACTGTTCAATCGTAGCCTATCAGATTCATTCTTTCACATGTATATTTTCTTTTATATCCCAGACACTCCTTTGGTCACTGAGAAATGTTTAGGACCAACTTTACTTTTACTTCAAACGGTAGTTTTCTATAGAAGTTACTGTTGATTCTTGTTTGTTATCTCTTCTGTCTTCACCACTCCCAAGGATGAAGATGTAAAGATTACAAACGATATTTTTCCCACTAAATTTGCGTTCTCTACATCTAACTGTTTAAAAAACTGGATGGAGAAACTCGTAGATCAGGAGGATTAAACCAAAGGAAAGAGCTCTCTGCACATGTAATGGCCTCCATGGTTCAAAACACCCAAGTCTGGCTATTGTCTGGGCGAAGCTTTAGACAGATAACGGATTGAGAGGTACCTCGTCTAGGCAAGCTGCAAGACTGACGTCCCCTTTTCCTTTGGTTGGTAAAGCCTAGAAAAGTTATCAATAGAGCTTCCTCTCAAAGGAAGTAATCCTTTTTAACAGATATACATTTCAGAGAACGGGCCTGACCTAGCTATTGGTGCACACAATGTCTGCAGACTTGGGCACCACACTTATTTAAAACGTGGCCCTGAGTGAACAATTTCTCTGGCCTTATAGCCCCACATTTTTGAAAAGCATTAGAGACATGGTATGAGTCACAAGAAGAGGGAGAAAATTTAACCCAGAGCTCTTGAAATCCTTCTCTAATAGGTATACTCTGACCTCGCACGAGGATTTATTTCTAATTAACTTGCTAATAAAGAGACATTCTATCTCTTTTGGCAAAATTTTGACCCACCAATCAGCTGGATATCCTGTCTAGACTTGACTCCAGTCTCTACCCAGTAAGTCTGTCCAGAGCCTCTCGATCTAACATTTTCTCTGGTGAGCAGAAAGACTTTAAGCATAACTGCAGTTCTGTTGACTATTGTCGGTAAAATGAGATTAATTAAGGAAATGGTTGAGATCCATTAAAGCTTTCGATGAATATTCATTCATTGATTTATTTAGAAGACATTTTTGGAGCAGTGATAGGTAAACAGAAAGGCTCTAGAAGTATACAGATTACTCAGGTCTCCTGATCCTGGAAGTCAGACATGCAGGCAAAGATTCACGTTATGGAGCCATGTGTCTAACAGAACGTTAGCTAATCGCAAAAGGAGGAGGCAGATTTCTTCTGGAGAAACGAGAGACAGTTTTGTATCTATCGCTTCCCATTCTGAGCCTAGGCTGACAAGTTGCCCAAGGAATTGGGAGGTGGGCCCTTTGTTAGTGGTGGGAAGTTTTTGCAGGGCACACAGGCTCCTGCTGCACTCCACTCCCTTAGCCTTGTGCCCCGGCAGGGAGTGCTGTCTGCCTGAAGGAAAGGAGGACATGAGCCATGCAATCCCAAGGTTTCTGAGTTGGCTATTCCCCCTGGGCAACTTTTTCTAATTCACACAAGGGTAAGCTGATGCTCTCCTGGAACTGTAGTATGTGTTACAAAGAGGAGAGATCCGAAAGACTACCTTCTCCTTGGGGAGAAGCAAAATCAAAAGCCAGCAGACTCTTTACATAAATTTTCCATGTAAAAGTCAGAGAGAAAGAATCCAGGTACCAGGCTCTGAAACTGAAACCAGATAGGAGCATAAAGGTTGGAATCTGTGGCTAGAGGCAGAAGGGATAAATTTCCTGAACTGATTGTTGAGCTACAATGACTACGATGACTATAGGTGGCCTATTTTGTGGGTGGAATAGGAGGTATTACAGAACCAACCTGATGAGGACAGATGTCAAAGAGGGAGTGAATTTGAGCTGTGTGATGGAAGAAGAAAATGAGGAAAGAGAATTGTGGGCAGAGGGACCACCTCTGCAAAGACTCCAACGGATAGAAGGCCATGGACAACATCAAGAATTCTGGAGTAGCTGGGACATAGAGTACCTGGATGAGGAGGGGCAGGAGCTCAGGAACAAAGATGGAAAGGGGAGGAAGGCTAGCTCTTGAAGACAATACCCAAAGTGATGACCAATATCTCTCACGTAACTACCAGAATAACGATTTCCTCTTAGAGGGAAATCTTTGTGTGTTTCCTTTCATTAAATAATTGCATGTGTGCAACAGATCAGTTTCCCTTTTTGCTTCAGTTGTCACAAAGCTCTGGGCTCTGTTGTAGACAAACCACAGTTTGGCTCATCCCCTTTTACTGTGAGGATCTTGTGTTATTGCCCTTGACCTAATGTGATTCCAAGGCATTCATTGTCCTGCGTATTAAGCCCACATAAATCCCCTTTAAAAAGTAGTCAAAATAAGAGTGCTACATAGAAATAATACATAACAGCAGTTTCTATTTAACAATCGAATGGTAAACGTCTTTTGACCACATCTGCTAATGGATTCTATTATTTAGAGAGTCAGAAGCACAAGATTTAGTTTTAACATTCAATGGTTAGCCTGTAATCTCTTTGAGAATATAAGTCATGTGCAGATAACATGATAAGTAAGAGTACAAGGCGTTATATACAGGGTTAAGATTTGATCTATTTCACTGCTACAGGGGTACTTGTAATTAAGATATTTCAGTGCTTCTCCTTTGGATGGTACATAACCAGTGCTCTAAGCTTGCTAAGTCTCTACCTGCTACTCAGGTCCCTTCAAACCCTCCCTCAGGATACCCAGCCTCTGGTCCCACCATCCAGCAGCCGAGGAGCTAATGCTGGGCACAACCGGGATCTCTGCTCCAGAACCAGGACAACTGTTTGCCGTGATGGAATGCTGCCCATGCCCTGACTTTGTTAAATATTTTGAATATCTTGAGTTTGTATTTGCTGCTAAATGATCTGTCTTAACGCTATCATTGCTATAAATAATAATAGCTACTGTTAATCATTTGCTATATTCCAAAATTTCACATTTATAATTATCCATTGAGGAAGTGATTATTAGTCCCATTTTATAAATGAGGCAGTAGGCTCAGGAAATATAAATAACTCCAGCCAGGGAAAGTGTCTAGGAAGCAGAGGAAAGAATTTTCTAACCGTGGTCAGTCAGATTCCATATTTGGAAAAGGCCTTGTTATCCTGCATGGGATAGTCAGAGAAGCAGCCTGGAAAAGCAAGAGGAAGGGTCTTAAAGAGTTTGGCTCAGCAGTGAGGGGGACGAGGGCATTCCTGGCTGGAAAGGAAGCTGACATCAAGGCATGTTAGGTGGGTGGATAAATCGTGCTCACAAACTCCTCACATATTGTTCCAGATTCTTCCATTTTCAGTTGCTCTCTAACCTAATCATAAATAAGAACTCTGGAAGTTGCATCCCCTTTTTTTTTTATTAGGTCACTAATATACTTCATAGTAAGTTCAGCTACAGTAGAGTAAGTTGGGGCTTCTTGGCCCCAAAAGGCACCATCTGGTTTATAAAGCAAGAATGTATGCCCTCTGTATTATTTTCCCTTAGGAAATTCCTCCTTATCTGCTGCCTGGCTGCTAACTTAAGGATAATTTTCATACTTTCTATTCTAATCATTGTGTGCTGTGGTTTTTCGGTTTATTCTGTTTAGCTTATGAATTAAAAAAAAAATACCTCTTGTAAAATATACACAGGTTTAGTCTAGCAATAAAAATCTTTCTCAGACTCCAGGGCAGCAACAAGTTGATACTTCACAGCTCAGGGAGGATCTGAGCAATTCAGAGAATAATTTAGCGTGGATTAATTGGAGACCCATTGTGGAAGCGAAGATGTTCGAAACAGAAGGAAGAATCAAAGAGAGGAGAGATGCTCTTTTTTGTTGTTGTTCTCTCTTCTAGTTTTTAATTCTCTCCTCTCTGGAAAGAAGTGATGAGCATGCAGTTTGAGCTTTAGGCGTAATTGGTAAGACTGGGAAAGCTTGGGGGAGCTGGGGTCATGGGCTCTACAATTTCAAAATAAGAATTCCTCAAGTTGAAGGGCAGAGATTGAAAAGGTCTTGACCAGAAGTAGTCAACCTCGTGGTTTCATAAAGGTCCCTGATAACTCTGAATATACTCCCTCTTGCCAACATCCTGGTAAGTGGCGAGTCTATGCCTAATGAAAATGTTATTGTCTTCTATTCACTCACTGCCTTTGGTGGCCACGGTTTGTTCTCTTTCTCACTCTGATGTGAAAAATCCCAAAGCTCTCCCATCCTCCGTCTCTCATTGCCACCCACCAGGCCTTATGTCAGTCCAGAGTCCCAAACAACATCATTAAAGGGGAGGAAAAAAAAAATCCTGTACAGATTGGCTGGCTCCCTGGCCTGGGCTGGTTCAGGCAGCTCTTGGCTTAGATACCCTGCCTTCCAAACACAATCTGTTTTCGAGATTCCTGGGCCATTTAAGGTCCAAGGGAGGGTTTGGTCTTAACCTCATCAAACTCAGTCTCCTCTCTGTTCCACTCTGCTGAGGCAGAGTAAGACCCATTTGCCCAGACTCAGTGTTCGGCTTATGTGACTAAGCTCTGTTCTTGGCTCTAGAAGGATTTCCTGCCCTCTCCTGGCTCAGCGTTGTTTTCTTTCTTTCATAACTTTGCTCTGCCAATGAACCAAGCATGACTCCATCCTCCTCTGCTCAAGAGGATTTTGGAAATGGAAAACTACAGAAGATGCTGAGTGGCCACATTTAAAGAAGACAGTGCTCTTAATAGGATATAAAAACAGAAGCTCCAGAATGTGGGTCAAAAACTTACCTTTTCAGGCCCCATGAGAACACCAAATTCTGTCTAGTGTGGATCCTGCAGCTGGCAAATTGCCAGAAAGTGCTAAAAAATAAATGCAAAGAGCTTTTCAAAAGACTCTGAAAAATATTTATCTAAATGAGAAATGTTGCCCCATTTCATGTGTGTGTTTAGCCTGTGTGAAGAAGTACCTTAGAGCTCACTCTCTAGTTCTAAAAAGTAATATACTATTCACTCCTTTTTCAGTGTTTTTGAATGTATTTTTAATATTTCCTTGGGTCATCCTAGGAACATCATTTTCTGTTTTTCCTGTAAAGCAAGGATGCCCTCAGAGGACGTTAGAGTCCCATTTGTCTCCACTGCAAATGGCCCCAGGATGCTGTTCTTTCTTGATGCTCCTGTGGCATCGTTCACTACCAACTCTGGCAATTCTTAAGGTAAGGGTAGCTCCATTTTTTTTTTTTTTTTTGAGGAAGATTAGCCCTGAGCTAACTGCTGCCAATTCTCCTCTTTTTGCTGAGGAAGACTGGCCCTGAGCTAACATCCATGCCCATCTTCCTTTATTTCATATGTGGGATGCCTACCACAGCATGGCTTGCCAAGTGGTGCCATGTCCACACCCGGGATCCAAACCCTTGAACCCTGGACCGCCGAAGTGGAACGTGTGCACTTAACTGCTGTGTGACCGGGCCTGCCCCAGGGTGGCTCCATTTTTAATCTTAGGAAACTTGTTTTCCTTGAAAGTCAAGTTCTTTTATTTTTAACTCTCATAACTTTCAGACCAATGGCTGTGTTCAGAATAATTGAGGTTTCCAGAAGTCAGATTTTCAGACAAGTAAAGAGTGCCAGTATTGTCATTCTGGATTACGAAAAAGATGTTATAGTAACGTTCTAAAGTAATATAGAAAAAAATAGTGAATATAATTTGTAAATACTAACTCCTTGTTGGTTATTATGACAATTATTTTCATTATTATTAATTGCTTGTAATTATTCTCAATTACTTAAATTAGTTCGTTTGATCTTCCCCACAGTCCGTTGAGATAGGTGTTCTTTCATCTCTATTTAGTAGATGAAGTAGATAAAGCTCAAGGGAATCAAGACATTTTTTAAGTCATGTAGCTGCTAAATGACACTTTGATTCAAACCTGGGTCTGTCAGACCCCAACAGCTCTGGGCTTAACCATTTATATAGAAGCCTAGATTAAAAACATGACTTTTATTTTTAAAATACATTTTAAAAATAAAATATATAAAAATATATATTTTATATTTTTATTGTTTTTGAAAAAAATTTAAAGTTTTATCATAGGAGAAAGACCACTAGCTTTTTATCAGATTCTCAATAGTGACTTAAAAATCAATTAGAGAGCTGGCCCCATGGTGTACTGGTTCAGTACATGTGCCCCGGTTCAGTGGCCAGGGGTCCACAGGTTCGGATCCTGGGCACAGACATATACACTTTTCATCAAGCCGTGATGTGGCGGCGTCCCACATACAAAACAGAGGAAGGTGGGCAGAGATGTTAGCTCAGGGCAAATCCTTCTCAAGCAAAAAGATGAAGATTGGCAAAAGATGTTACCTCAGGGCCAATCTTCTTTCCCCCCTCCCCCCAAAAAACAATCTATCCGAAACTGCTAGCCTAAGAGGACTTCCCAGAGCTCTTGTCCAGGGAAAGCGATTTGGTTTCAATTCCTCTGTGTGTCAACTCTGACCTGTGGAACGAGAGTGTCTTGGAGTGCTGTGTTGAGAAAGGCTCTGAAGCCATTGTTCCATCAGCAGAAAAAACCATGCATTAGAAATATCAGCTACGAGGTCATTTGGATAAGGATTTGAACAATCTATTTTAAAAAATCATGAGGCATCAGGGAAATTTGAACACTGAATATTTGATGATTTTAAGGAATCAATGTTTCAGATATGATAATAGTGTCATGATTATGTTTTTGTGATTGTTTAAGAAATACATTCTAAAATATTTACAAATAAAATGCTACAACATCACTGATTTGCTTCAAAATGATTAGGGATTGGGGGAGGGGGTGGGATATTGTGCTGGAAAACGGAGTGAGTGGAGGTGTAGAGAGAACCTGATTGGCCCTGAGTTGATAATTGTTAGGAATCATTAAAATATTCTCTCTTGCATATACTTAGATTTTTCCATAATACAAAATTTCTTTTTAAAAAAGATAAATCAAAAATTTTTTTAAAGGAAAATAAAAGAAATATCTACCATGGATGTGATGAATGAGGTAAAGTTGGAAGGGTGGTGGCGATGAGGGGGTGAGGTCTTATTGCGACATACTAAGGGTTAGCTCTACGCTAATCTCATCATAACACTTTATAAATGAGGAAACAGCCTCAAAGCAGAAAATGACTTGCTCAAAATCACATTCTTGGAGAGTGGAAGGGTTCAGTTAGCATCCAGGTCCCTAAGCCTAACAGCCTGTTCTCTATACCCACTCATACTCCATAGGTGTCACAGCTCAACGTCAGAGCATAAAACATACTGAAATATCCTTTATGTTCCTCTGGGTCCAACGTATCCTAAAGTATTGTGTGAACAATTTAATGCCAATTAACCAGAAAGAGCTTTTTAAAAAATAGTTTAACTGTATTTTAATGGTAGTTTTATAAATTGTAGTTTAATTTTGAGATAATTATAGATTCACATACTGTTCTAAGAAACAGTACAGAGGGATCCCATGTACCTTTTACTTGGTTTCCTTCAATGGTAGCACCTTGCATAACTGTAGCAGAATATCACAACCAGAAAATTAGCATTGATACAATCCACCAGTTTTATTTGGATTTCCCTAGATTTATATGCACTAATGTGGGTGTGTATTTAGTTCTGTGCCATTGTATCACATGTATAGATTCCTGTAATCACCACCATAGTCAAGATACACAATAGTTCCAATAGTTCCACAAAGACGCTTACGAAGGGGTGTTTTAATACATTACCACCACTGAGCATGAAATACGTTACCAAAGACATTATTGCCAATACATAAATATTTTATTTTCTACCTGGATGGGGACTTGAACAACGAAGAAAGTTAGGCTAACTGAAATGGAATCTGAATAAAAGAAGGTGACAGCAAATTAGTCCAGGTCCAGAAACAGCAAAGGAACCCATTTTTTAAAGTCAAGAATATTTTTAAGCCACTGTTTTATAAAGCTGTATATAATAATAAACTCCAACTTTCACACATTCAAATAACCTGATTTTTTTTCTTCCTTTAGCAAATACTTAACTTCTCTCAGATCAAGTTTTTCATCTGTAAAATATGGATAATTATATCTATTTATGGGGCAACTTGTGAAGATAAAAGAAAATTATATAAAACAAGGCACTCAAAAAATGGTAAAGTACTACTACTAAAAGCACTGTGATGATTTCCACAAAGAGAACACAAATGATAAATAATTAGACTGACATCAAGAATTTATTTTTGAACAGAATCTTCCAAGATATACCATATGGCCAATACTAGTTTATCCAATCTAAAATACATCCTACTCCTGTAGGCCTATAAAATGGTCACTGATGCCCTTTATGGTGATTCAGGGAAGCTGAAAAATTCTGGAACATCTTGTATCTCAGCCAAGGAAGAGCCCACTGAGAGGTTTCAAATTTTTGGAGCTGGAAAGGGTCTTAATCCAATTTATAATTGAATATACTGAAATATATATTAAAGTAACTTTTGAATCTGTTATTGATATTTTACTCTTTTCAAAATCTTTGACATAATCTCTCAGATATATGGTAATTGAGAGTTTTCACTTTAATATTTGATTAATGAGGACACCGGATTCCTTAAGAAATTGGTGCCCCAGAAAAGTGGCAGTATGGCCAAGTGTGGAAGGATTAACGTCATGAACCAAAAGCTCTGAGTCCCAGGACAGGCCCTGCTACTAAAGGGAAACCACCTCTTGAAGTCTCATGAGTAGCTACAGGGGTTAACCCATGAAATTCCTTTAATGTCTACATTTCTCTGTTTCTAATAAGTCTTGAAGCACTCCCCCACTGATATCATGTCTTCCTCAGTACTCAGGAAAGTGGAAAAACCAAATAAAGCACATTCCTTGTACACGAAGGTCTATTTTTAGGACAATTCGTTAGTTGTAAGAATTATTTTTATTCCTACCATGTAATGGGGTGTCAGTTTTTAACACAAGTATTATGAAACCATCTCTTTTCAAATGCCTCTCCCCATCTCCAAACAGAAACTACCCAGGAAGGAGAAGATCTTACGGAAATTTTAGGAAGCAGTGGCCTTGCCTGATAGGCTCTGTTTAAATACCACTTCTAGTATTAAATGCCAAATCCTCAGCTCTATGCACTGCTTCATTAGTTATTAATGAGGCAACATATTTGTTCAAAATTTATGATTGTTGATTTGCTCCCATCACTGTATGAAATATTAACATAGCATTTGTACTTGCAACCATTTGCAGACATTAGATTGTGTATTTGCATATTCATGAACACTCGTAAATGTTTAAGGAGACAGCACAGAAAGCATGGGAGCTGTCAGACAGCCAGTAAAAAGGCATATTTACAGCGTTAATAAGTATTTGAGTTTATAGGCCAAAACGATGAGTAACAAATTAAGTGAATCTCTGGTTTGCCTATTGCAGAGAACTAGGGATTTTACAATTTTTTAAAGCTTTGTAAACTTAAAATTCATTTCATAGATGCTGAGTAAATGTGTATTGTTTAGTCACAAAAGGCATGGCCTTGGTGTAAAGAAATTCCTAAGAGTGTCAGGCTTTTAGAGATTTCACTTTCACCCTTTTTCTGTCTTGGGCTTCCCTTCTGTCAAAGTAACATGTGAAGGCAAATGTGTCATATACCAAGCCAGAATTATTTTCTATTTTAGTTCCATTGAGGAATTTGCATAAATGAGATGTCCTGGTGTTACAACATCAGCCAATTTACTTGACTCAGTTTGTCAACCTGTAAAAACTTGGGCCTGGAGATTAGAGGGTTAAAGCATGGAGCACTAATGGACAATAAAAGGGACAGGCATAAAGCATCCCACTAAAAACACCTGACTAACAAATAATCTATATGTACAAGTTGCCACTAACACCCCATCAAATCCATTCTATTACAGGAAATCTCACCGCTTGCATGGTGACAAACCTAAGAACTTTTGAAAGTTTTACGGGTCAAGAATGGGGAAAATATTAAACTGGATCCCTACCTCACATCATATATAAAAATCAATTCCAGATATATTAAAATAACTAAAGATGAAAGGAATAGCTATAAAATTTCTATTATATAAAACCAACATAGGAAAATATCTCCATGACCTTGGGGCAGAGAAAAAAGGATTAATCCATCTTACAGACAGTGTCACTACCTGGGCCGTACATTTGTTAAATGTTCCAAATATCACCTCTGGATAAGTGGGTGTGTGAAGTAGCTCACCATATCCTGGTACCAGTGGTCATGGATTAGCATGTGGGTAGTAGTTGGCCTCTGTTGTGATGGCCTAATTGTTCTATTGGTCACTGCTTGGCCTGCTGGCATCTACTGCTGAAATCTGAAACTGGTAGGTTAGTGGTCTGCTCCTTCTTGGCTCAACAAGGACCTGGTGCCTTCTCAGGTGACCCAGTCCCAGCTCAACTTTTGCTCATCTTATTTATCTCCAACATCTGAGAGTGATTTTCATTTGATATTTAGCCTTGGAACCCTCTTGGGCAGGCTATGGCAACAGGGCCCCTTCACAATCACTACAGTGATTCCCAGTAATCTCAGCAGCCAGAAGCACCATCATCTTCCTTCTGTGTCCCTCCACAGAGCAAGTTGGAACGTCTAGATATTTTTGAAGTCATAGAAAACTAAACAGAGTAGGGGACCTGGTTCTAGGGCACTGATTTTAACCTGTCCCCCTCCTAATCATGCCATAGCAGGAATTTTATTCTGACTCATAGAAGGGCTAGAGAGGATAGAAGATGACTCTATGAAATGGTCTTCTCTCAGAATATCAAATAAGAAACAGGGGGAAACTCTCTGTACTCAGAATTTTCATGATTTCCACTGAGGTGGGAGGGAGATATGGATGGTGAGCCCAGCCTGTTTGTATTTGAGCTCTTCTCTGTATCTCTTTGTCTCTCTTCCTTTCCCCACAGTTATCTTGGACCAGGAGAGATGGGCTTTTCCTTCCCCCTTCTGCATAGCAATAACCTCCCCTCTATCGTATCTTCTCTTTCCAGCAACACATTTACTCTACTCCTTTCCCTGGGACAATTATGGCAGAAAGAGTGAAGCGAAAAACACTCTGACTTTCTGAGAAGGAAATAAAATCTAAACTCCCATACACATAGCCTTTAATTAGTCAGAGACAATACACACACACACACATACACACACATCTTAACTTCTATTAATCAAAAGAAATTCATTTATTAATTCAACATATATCTGTTGTGACTCCCATGTAAGTACAGTGGTATAGAAAACAGAGATAGCTATGCAAATGAAGCTATTTATTCTATTTCAAGAAAAGAAATAATAAAAGAAATAAATAAATGCTTAATATACTAGGTTATTATAAACGCTAAGAAAAAATAAAGCAGGGTAAGAGCACAGAGATTGAGAGACTTGTGGAAAGGGCTCTTTATTGGATATGGTGACCAGGAAGTCCTCTCTTAAAAGACAGCTTTCAAGCAAGGACCAAAATAAAGAGAAGGAATAAGCCACATGGACATCTGGTGAGAGATCATTTGAGGCAGAGGAAATACAAGTCAAAGGCCCTGAAGCAAGGGCATGCTGGGCACATTTAAGGATTATTAAGGAGGGCACTGTAGTGAAAGAGGAAGAATGAGAGGGAGATAAGTTCAGAGAGGTGGTGGTGGGACAAATCATAAGCTTAGATGACAAATTTGGATTTTATTCTGAATGACTTGAGAAGCCATAGGAGAATTTCTAGTAGAAGAGTGATATGATCTAATTTAGATTTTCAAAGAACCCCTGTCTCTGCTGTGTTGGGAATGGACTGTCGGGTGCCATGTGAAAGCTGGGAGACCAGGGAGGAGGACACTGCAATAATCCAGGTGAGACTGACTCAGAGCAAGGAACTAGCTGCAGAGGTGGAGAGAAACTGCTACATTCTGAACATATTTTGAGTTTAGAGCCAGTAGGATTTGGATGTGGAATGTAAAAAAAAACAGTCAAATGATTCCAACGTCTGAGACCTGAGCAACTTGAATAATGTTGAGATTAGGAAGACAGTGGGAGGAGCAGTTTAGAGATGGGGATCAGAGTCCAGTTTGGGACATGTTTGGGATGCATATCTCAACCAAAGAGAGATGTTAAATAGGTGATTGGATATTAGAGTTCGGAGTTGGGAGAGTAAGTCCAGGATGGAGCTGCAAATATGAGAATCATTGGCATAGAAATGAGATTTAAAGCCATTGTACTGGATCTGACCACCTAGGATAACATTTTAGACAAAAGAGAAAATAGAGGTGGGCATTAATCTTTGACATACTCTAATATTTAGAGGTCATGGATCTGAGAAAAATCTAGAAAAAGGAGACAAAGCAGTTATTGAGGCAGGAGGAAAATGAGAAGAAGGTTGAAATGAAGAAAGCATTTCAAGAAGAGTCAAATGCAGCTGGTCAGTGAAGTGGAAGGAGGGAGCATTGACCGTTGGCTCTGGGAGATGGGAGCCATTGGTGCCTGGTGAGGGAGGTGTCTGTGGGGCCTTAGCATGATGCTCAACAGAGAAAGGGGAGGAGGAGAAAAGCGTTGAGAGCAAGTGGATTTTTATATAGACATCTTTAAGCCTTTACTCTATAGCTTAGTAAGAAGGATCTCTTCAAAGGGCAGAACAAAACGGAGAAACCACCTTCTCTCTCTCCCTGAAAAAGACCTGCCCTGAGCAATCTAGCACAGGGAATGCAAGTACCTCAAGCTCCTACAGCAGCAAAAAATGAGCTCTGCCTGCACTGCTGAACCCTACTAAGATGCTTAACCAGTGGAACTCATCTTCGTTAAATCAAGGCCTCCATTACATCCCGTTCCCAGCTTCATCCTCCAGCCACTCCAGCCCCTCCGCTGACATTCCAGAAGCACAGTCCAAATTAAAATAGGCAACTGGCCTGCAGGAGAGATGAGCAGAGGGAGACTGGAGCCTATTCATGCAGTTTGGTGGAAAGAGAAGACTGAGGGGGTTTGTCAAGTGGCGTAACTAACAAAGCTCCTATTTCTCTAACCCCACATTCCAAGCAGATCCACAACCTTAAAGACATTAGCTCATTCCATCTCCTCTCTGTAAGGCAGGGAGTCAGGTTCCTTGGGCTCTATTATACTTATGAATAAAATAAGGTGAGAAACCAAGGCTCCCTGGCAATCTTGAGGCCATGGATTATTCAGCATTATTGGAGCCCCGTCTGGGGCTGAGGAGCTCACCAGGGCAAAGGAGCTACATTAGAGTGTGTATTTGAATAAGGGAGAGAGGACAAGAGTCTTCAACCGTGCAATCTAAGTACTAGTGTGGAAATGTGATACGGACCTGAGCTTTGCGTATGGGGAACCAGTCCTGATTTAGCCCGTGGCTTTACCTTCTGACTCCACTTGGGACACTTGATTTAATTTCTGTGTGCCTCAGTTTCTTCAGCTGGAAAGTGGAGACTATAATAGAACCACCTGAGGATTCAGTAACATAGCGCTTGTAAAGGACTTAGAATTGAGCCTGGCACAAAATAGGCACTCACTAACGACGTTAGCTTAAATAGTTTTATACAATAATAATAATTATTATTATTACTGAAGATAATAAAATAATAAATAAATAAATAAATAACTTTCTGGATCATTCTAGCCAGAGAGAACAAATATTCTACTAATCTGCTTCTACTTATAGAGATGGTTTTTTGAGAAGGGAAGAGCCCAATCTAGGAATTTGGTGTCACCAAACAGAAATTTGTTGGATTAGCTGGTGTAATCCTATCTCCTCTAAGAAGTAAAGCCCAAAATTTCAGTGGCTTAAGACACTAGAAGATGACTTTTTGATAACATAACAGCACTGGGCAGGTAAACAGGTTGACAGAGCAACTCCCTCCACATGGTTGTTCAAGGACCCAGACTGATGCTATTTGTAACATGTGGCATTCAAGGTCTTGTTAGAGGTCATCACCATTCCAGAAAGGGAAAAAAGCATGGAGGAGCATGAATGGTGTATGCGTGTTGGGAGGAGAGGGTTAATATGGACCAAGCCCAGAAACTAAATGCTTCGTTTTCACTTTCATTCAACTGGGCAGAACTTAATTGGAACACATATCTCAACCCAACAGAGATGTTGGATATAAGCGTCTAGAGTTCAGAGAATAGATCCAGGCTAGAGCTGCAAATGTGAGAGTGAAACCTAACATTGGAAGATAGAATACTGGAAAATGTAAACTCTGGATGGGCAAGAACTTCCCAGTGTCAAGTCTATACCAGGGAAGCAACAGTACAACTGTTCAGTGAACAGCTGGGCATCTCTACCTCAACTTTACTTCAAAAGACTCTGCCCGTTCTCTGTATACCTAAGGGTGCAGATCGGAGAAAGATGGCTTTTCTGTTAAGAAAATTCTTTAATGGGATTCTTGGACATAAAATATAGGGCTTGAACCTGATACAGGTTGGGATTTGAACTGAAGTTAGTTTGCAAAGCAAAGTAATAGAGAAGTAACTTTCTCTGCTGGCCAAGTGAGGAGGATGGGAGTTAGGGAGCCTGGGAACGGGGAGGAGATGGGGAAAAGGGTTGATGACTCAGAAGCAGGCCAGATAGAGTGGCCTACTGAAAATAATGGCCACTGAGGGCTTTTGCGGAAGAGAGAGCCTAGGGACTGTAGGGTCCTGATTTTCCATTCCCTGCTCTGACTCACACGGTAGTCCTGCTCCATCCTCCTGAGGGTAGATCTAGGCTTGGAGGGACCTCACGCCTGGACAACCTGGGAGGCCCTCTTTAAGAAAAGGAGCACAAAATTACAAATACAGAATTTAGTTACAAAAGTGAATATTTATTTAGAACAAGAAAAAGAATCCCAACAAATTACACATTTCAAAAGTGACAAATACCACAGACATGAAATCCAGAGAAATAAAACAAAATTTTTATTCATCAATGGCCTGAATCACTTCTATAATACCTTTTTTCTCTATCTTTTGGCTGCATCTGCTTTGACTGCCACTTCTTATAGCAAGGGTTTTATATACAATTTTTCATAGGATTAAAAGGTAATTCAATCATTCCTCTAGGATAGTTGATTAAAACACATTCTTTTACTATTGATAATTTTAAAATGTTTCTTTCAGGTTCACAACTTGTTATTGACAGTGTCATGTAAATTCTTAGGATTCTTGTCAAATTTAGGAAAACTTCTACCAAGTTTCTTCTATGAGCTGCTATGGACTAACTCTGTGGAATTACTTATGCTCTACAAAAACAGGAATTATAATGTAGTCCATTCTGCACAATTCCACCAAGAAAGGAAGAAAAAATGTTGCTGCGTTTATAATTACATATGTTGAAAAATTGAGTATACCCCTGACAGGAGACCACGTCTGTTTTGATGAGTCATCAGTGAGAGCTGAGGGCTGGGAGACTTTACACAGGCCAGCGTCTGGCGTCATGCTCTTCATTGTTTCTCCTTCATCACCCACGTTTTTGCAGTGTCGGGTGCCATAGGATAAATGCATCTCACTATATCCTCTGACTCCCTCCTCCCCGCGGTGGGCTGTGGGAGGACCCCGGGAGCCAGTCTAACACCAGGACCTCCAGTAGTCACTAAATTAACCAGAAGTCCTTGTGAATCAGGTACACTAAACTCCTCTAAACACAAACTAAGCTCTCCACCTAAACCTCCCCTTAGCGGAAGCCAAAAGTGCTCACAAGCACTTCAGGACCTCCTGATTCGAGGGGAAGAGTGCTTGAGTGGAAAGTGTCCACAGTCATAATCAATTGCTAATAAGATAGCTTATATTTTAAGATTTTACATAATTTAAACTTATTCATTTTGTTCCATTAAAAAAAATATGACTATCTGAGCACATTGCGAGGGCCTGAAAAGAGGCCCCTGCAAGTGAGGGTCCCCGAAGCCGTAGCTTCATCAGCGTCATGGTAAATGGGCCTCTGGCTCCCTCCACACCCTCAAGCAAATGTTAGCACTTTGCTGTTGTGTTAGTTTCCTAGGGCTTCTGACACAAATTACCACAAACTGGGTGGCTTAAAATGACAGGAATTTATTTTCTCACAGTTCTGGAGGCTGAAAGTCTGGAACCAAGATGTCAGCAGGGCCAGGCTTCCTCTGAAGCTTTAGGGAAGAACTCTTTCTTGCCTCTTCCAGCTTCTGGCGGCTCCCACAAGTCATTGGCGTTCCTTGGCTGGTAGACGCATTGCTCCAATCTCTCCGTCTGCCTGCACATCTTCTTTATGTTTCTGTATGTCCTTTTCTGTCTCTTATAAGCACACTCTCATTGGATTTAGGGCCAACCCTAATCCAGGATGCTTCCTATCAACCCTTACCTTAATTACATCTGCGAAGACCCCATTTCCAAATACAACCTCATGGTCTGAGGCTCCGGATGGATGTGAATTTGAGGAGGACACTATTCAACCCTCCACACTATTTGGGGAGTAAAGAAGGAGTAGTGCCCATGGTGGGAGCTTGTGGAGGTAGTTTTCTGGAGATAAAAATGAAGTTTTGGGACCCAGAGGTGACCATAGAACATTAAGCATCCCTTAGAAATCATGGGAGGAATGCTGAACTTCCCAGAGTTGTGGGCAGGGCCATTAGACGCTGAAACTAGAGGACTTGACAGCAAGTGGATGGCTGACACCCTGGGCTACCATTCAGTTGTACAGGCCTGTGTACTGTGAGACCTATCTGAAATCTGGTTCTTTCCATACTTACCAGGTCTTTTCTGTTGAACCAGATCAACCTGTCAACTTTAGAACCTACAGATATGATCAGCAAGACGTTTTGTGTTTCTGAACAAACTGCACAGAAGAATATTGTGCCATGCTTGGGCCTATATACCTTCTGGTCCATTCTTCTCCTGTCTGCTAGGGTAGGGTGGCGAGGCTGACCTTTGAAGGTTGTGTTTCCAGGCTCTCATGTCAGAGGGCTTCTAGCTCTCAGTGAGAAACACTGGTGAGAAATTATAAGGTGGGAGGAAGAGAGAAGTCAAGGTATCTCCCCTCCCTACCAGCTTCGGGCAGCTTCTCCAACCACACTGCACCTCCTTCTAGACTCCAGCTCCACAGACAGGCCTACCAGGGTCAAGCTTCCATTGGATGATTCCAGCCCCTGGGCTCTGGTAACGCTGTCCCCTCCCTTTGTTCTCGAGCCTAGGAATAGTAGGGGTTTCCCGCTGCTGCTAGACTCTGCATTCCTCACTAGCGCTCTGCAGCTCTTCCATCACCCCATAACTAATTAACCAATTGTCTGTATTAAAATCCACTGGGTTTATATATTGTGATTGGTTTCTGTTTTCCTGATTGAAGCCTAACTGACACAACCACAAGTGTCAAGAGAGAAAAGAAATAAATTTTCCATCAATGTAAATTAGTATATTAGTTACATTAATAAACAATGTAAGTCAGTATATTAGTTTATTCTGATAGATATATACTATAATATCTGTATCTGCTCTAATTACTAGGAGGTATTTCATGGTGGCTGATGGGGACTCTGAAGGTCAACGCAGTGCCAGCAGCACTGTTCCTTGTAATAAATGATGATGAGGCTGGATGCTGCAGCTAGAGTTGGTCAGAGTTACTCTGAGATCAAGGCTCAGGGCTTGAAATCCTTCTCTTAGTGTATCAGCGAAATATGTCAGTATTTGAGGAATGTCGCATCCCATGGCTCTTTTGCGTTACAGCCCTTTGTCTGGCTATCACCCCTCAATGAGGTGGTATCCATAGTGATGACAGATTTGCAGGGTCAGCCTTGGCAAAACTATGTCAAAGGCCCAGCTTGTGATCAGTACCCTTGGCCTCTCTACTGTGACCTCGTTAGGGCTTTTCCAGAAAATTCCTGTCTTTCTTCCTTTTCGGGGCTTCTATGTGCTGCCAAGGCCTTCAGACTTTCCACTTGGGAGGGAAGATCTCATCAACGCTTTACTGTTAACCTGATTTTATGCCTCCTTTTCCAGGACCGTTTACATGCTTTCTTTGTTTCCAGGAAAAAAAAAAAGAAAATTCCAAATATCTTGGTACCTGGGTAGGGGAGATATTTTTCAACAAGGAATTCCCATCATCCCGAGTCACCTTTCATTAGAAACAGCCCAGACCCTTCCATAAAAGATTCCAGCCCTTCCCAAACTGAAATGCTAATAACTTTGGCATTTAGAAGCCACAGTGTGGTGCAGACATTGATACCTCAGACCAGGATTCATCATCCCTGATACCAGATGGTATTTGAGACGTGGGATTTCCCCCTTGCTCCTTTAGTACTATTCCCTCTTGCAAACAAAAGCTTTTTACATGGTGAGTAATTTGTAAAGCATAAATTGAACTCATAAATGGATATTTATTTTTACGTAAATCTTGGCAAACTGAGGCAACTACTTTACAGAGGTGATTAAAATTTAAAAGGCAGCATTGTGAGTAGAAGATAATAAAGGGTTGTTATTTACAATGGCCATATTTACAATAAAATGCTAAATTTATTTTAATAAATAATAATTTTATATTTATGGACAGTCATTTATAGACAAGACAGTAAAAACTTCCATTTCTGCTTACTGGATTTTTCTGTATGGCATATAAATCAAATCCTTCACTCAACACTGCATTCATGCTTTGAGCTTGCTATATTTTATCAGAGTAGTCAAGTCTGTTGTTTCTTAAATCTGTTTTCTCCATAATAAATGACTGTATTGATTTGGTTCAAGCTCAGCTCCAAATATAGCAGAATAATGCTAATGGTCCAAGAAAGAGAGGGAAATGAGAGAGCATTTTATCAGCATGTTTCAGAGTCACAGGTAAAAACCATGGTGGTTAGCAATTTCTTTGTACAGCAACCACTTACAGAGACCTTAAATAGGAGGCTGCTAACAGCAGAGTCCAAGTCACCACGTTTTCTTCAGGTTCTGACTTTGGTTGACTTTTTTTAATTTTAGCAAGTTTTTTACTTGATTATTTTTAATAACTTTAACTGATGACAAAGGGAAAGTTTTCCTGCAAGAAAACATATTGTGTGGTTGGAAGTTTTCCAAAGTTCTGCCTCATTCTATCATAGAAAAAGGCCTATAGAAGTGTTAATCCAAAAGACAACATTGTCAAAGTAGGTTTAATAGGTTAAAAAGTATATATATCAGTAAGTTGGACCAAGGAGAAAAGTCAACATTTGCTGAGATATTATGTCTAGTGTTTTATTTATTCAGGCAAGAATTATTTATTGAGCATATACTGTGTGCCAAGCTCTGCATTAAGCGCTACGGTTAAAGCCGGTTGTCAGGAAGTTGAGTTACCCCTAAGAAATAACTGAGGGCAAACGCATGTCAAAGGCATCCACTAATGATGAATATATAATGTCCAAGATTTGTGTCTATAGGTCTGTAGATGTAAAGAATGAGTGAGAGTAATCAAGCACCAAAAAGCAAATTCTTTCTCAGGGGAAGTGAATAGAAGCAATGGAATTTTGATGCACTTGACCAAGACTCTTGTCTTAACAATTTGTGATTATGACCACCCAATTGGACTTTCAAACTGACAACTGAGTGAGAACCTGTGGATCCTTAAGGACGAACCTGGGATGCCTGCCTCCTGCCTTGGGCTCTCTTCAGCATCAAAATTATTACAGTCTATGAAATGTCACAACCAAATATGAAATGTTACAACTAAATAAAGAATTCATTTGCTCAATTTCTCTGTTTTCATGACTGAAGAATGGCTCTAGGCCTTAGATCTATCCTCATTTCTAATAAGTACTATAAATGCATGATTGATATGGGGATAAAAACATGGTCTTCTTCTCATAATGCACCATGGATCCAAAGTGTATTAGACTGTGGTCGCCAATGACTCACACCTTCCAGAAGTCATGTCTGTGTGGTTCCCTCCCACATTGACTCTGGGCTTGGCCAACGGGATATTAGCAAACATAATGTCTACAGTAGATAAATAGTACTTGCTCCTTAGGGCCTGCCCTCTTGAAATGCTCACTCTTGGAATCCAGCTGCCATGGAAAAAGTCCAAACTAGCCATAGAGAGAGAGTCCAACCTTCAAGCCATCCCCACCAAGGTCCTAGACATATGAATGGAGCTGTCTAGATTATTCTAACCCCAGCCACCCTTTGACTGCAGCCATATGAGAGACCACGTGTGAGATCAGCAGAAGAACCTCTTAGTTGAGCCCCAGCCATCCCGCAGTGTCATAAGGAAGGTTGCTATTTTCAGTCACCCTGTTTTGGGGTAGTCTGTTATACAACAATAGATACCTGAAACATCAAGGGACTTCGAATAAACGTTAAAAAAAAAAAAAAGGAAAGAAAGAAAAAGAAAAGGGAAATAAGAGAAGAAGAGGAAAAAACAAATTATAGTTCTATATCTCTAAAGATTTACACCAAGTAAACAAGATCTGCTTGAGCTTTTCAGATCTTAACCATTTCCTTGGTTTATATATAACTTTTAAAATTAATTACATTGTCACTGTCCAATATACGTCTTCACAGATAACAAATTCCAAAATCAGCCTCCCAGTGGAAAATTCACCCATGCAGATGATCCACTGTGAAAATCTGTGTGCAACTTCATGAAAGAGCATCAAATTTGGAATCAATGGCAAGGCTTTCGGACGCAACTATTCCATCGCAAGGCCCATATTAACTAAAAATTGCTCTGGTGGAGTTATAAGCTGACATCTGCAAAGAATTTGCAGGAACCACTGTTATCTAACACCTGCCTCTCCAATTAAGAACACTGACCTTTCTGAAGTTTTAAGGAAGGGTAGTTTTTTAATTTGTTTCTCTTCAGTTATTTTAAAATTGATCATTACATTGTCCTTGGACACTCAACCCTAAATCACACAGTACACTCTCTCAATTTAATCACATTGAGATGAATCAAGTAGTCAAGAAAGGGTTGTCAGAAATAGCTTACAAAGAAAGGCCAGGGCCAGGAGGCAGAATAAGCAGACATCTGAGAGTTGTGGTCTCTGCGTGGTTGCAATTCCTTCACAGTTTCTCTTCTTAACAGAGAACTAACAATGCTTCACGCCTATATTTCCCAGGGGATTCTGGGATTTTGAAGAGGCCAAATTTTCCTACCTGCCACTTGAAGATTAAGGACTTAGAGACTTCTTGAAAGGCTGCTTCCTTCAGGTTACTGATAGACTGAGGACAGAACCGCTGACTGCTCTGAATGGGAACAAACCGGCCCAGTTTGGGGTCATCCTGTTCCGAGGATGGCAGCCATCCACTATGACATGGTGGGATATTTATGGTGAATAAACCTCTGGTGACCTGGAAGAGTTTGAACGAAAAGGAGAGTGAATTGTGAATTCTTAGGTCTAGTGGGGAAAAGACATAATCAGAAAAAATTAGTTCATTAGAAGAAATGTTTTCAAATAAAATCTAAGTTAACTAAACTCTTCAGTGAATGTCCACTTTGAAAATTTAACTTTCTCACTTTGTATTTTTATGAGTTGTATTAGCTTCCTAGTAGCTTCCAATAGCTGCTGTAACAAATTACCACAAACTTGGTGGCTTAAAACAACACACATTTATCTTACAATCTGGAGGTCAGAAGCCAGAAATAAGTCTACAGGGCTGAAATCAAGGTGTAGGCAGGACTGGTTTCTGTTGGAGACTTAGGGAAAAAATCCATTCCTTGCCTCTTCCAGTTTCCAGAAGCTGCCAGTACTCCTTGGTTTGTGGCTGCATCACTCCCATCTCTGCTGCTATCATTATATTACTTTGTCCCTGACTCTGGCTCCTTTTATGAGAACCGTTGTGATTACATCAGGCTCAGCCGATAACCCAAGATAACCTCCCCATCTCAAGAACTTTAATCACATCTGCCAAATCATTTTGCCACATAAAATAACATGCACGGGGAGTGAGATGTAGACATCTTTGGGGGACCATCACTCAGCCTATGACACAAGTCAACTCTTTTTCAACAATCACTGTTTCTAAATATTTCTGATTAAATAATTCTACTCTCCTGCCTCATAAATTAAGTACTATGCTGAAAAGTGTGGAGTCTTGCTGTCCAAAGAACTTCACTGCCCAGGGTCAGTATTGTGAACAGTGAATTTTCACGATGGAGTATTAAAGATGCAAAAGGTGGAAGGCTGTGCTCTAACCAGGCGAGGGGAGCCTCCAGTGGATGGGTCCAGTGGCCAGGACTCTGTCAGAAGACAGTGGCCTAAGGCAGCAACTGCCTTGTGTCATCCTCCAGCAAGGAGGACTCAGGGCCCAGAAAGCAGGACCTGGCTTGCCTTGGGGGGGAGGGGGGACATCATAACAGAGAGACCCTCTCTTGTAAAATATCTTCTCAATTGCATCAAAGCACCTCATAAGATGGGCTGCGCCAAGGATAATCACAGGATGTTAAGCAAGGCTTTAAATGTCCTGGGCTCCAGGTCCCTCACTCTACTGAGGAGGAAAACCCGTCCCAGAGAACTGAGGAGACTTACTCAGGGGCTCTTAGCAAGAGAGTGGCAGAACCAAGATTTGAACCCAGCTCTCTACCTTGCAGCGTCATGTCTGTTACATTTCACCACGGAAACTTGTATGTAAAAGATGTACATTTCATTCAGCCCAGACCCACGGACTCAGGGTTCTCATAATTTGCCACCCATTAGGACAGAGGAAGCTTTCAAATTTCCCACCCTGTTGCATTTAGGTATATGTAGCGGTCCACCCAAAACTCTGTCCTTCTCATGGCATGTAAGCAAGATACTTTTGATCGGTGTCCCTTAACTTCAGATTTGCGAGGGTGGCGCCTCCACTGTCACATTTTTCTTTTCGCTGGTTTACCCAGGGGCTGCCCCTGAAGGGAACAAGAGAACACCCGCCCATTGAACTCGGGGGTTTCAGCAGGCGAACTTGCTTGGGTTGGTTTGATCCGTTCTTTCCAGACATGCATTTTCACACAGTAAGAGTATTAACTATCAGGCCTCTGGGCTTTTCCTAGCAGATCTCCACCAAATTTCAGCGGTTAAAACCCTGCAAGTTGCCACTGTCCTGCTCTTCCACAGTGAATGAGGATTGTCGTGTGAAGAGAGGAGGAAAAGGTAGTGAGTGTTTGAATGGATTCAGCCCTCCTTTCTTCCGCCCTGGTGCACCTCAGCTTAGTACTTGTATTCAGAAAACTTGTCACTCCTCTACCTAATCCATGTATCTATCTACCAGGCACCTTTTGTACCACAGGCTTTAATCCCAAGAGTTTTTGTGGCGCAAACGCTTTTCAAGGACTCAGCTGAGAATGGCAGGCAGTCTCAACACCTCCTAAGAAGGCAGCCCAGGGTTGAAGAAGGTAAAGAGCCGTCTCACCCTTCTGAATTCCATCTGCGTTCTGAGGGTGGCACTGTCCATGCCAGGGTGAGGGCAGTGGCAGTGGTCTTCCACACGCCCCTGGCAGCGACAGCAGAGACAGTAACTTTGAACTTCATCCCAGCTCAGAGTCAGAGCTGTCCTGAAGGCAAGGCTGGAGAGGGCTGAGGAAAGCAGCAGGTGTTGAAGGAGGCAAAGAGGCAAGAGCATGTTGTGAGGAAAAATTGTGCCCAAGCCCTGAATTGGCCTTTTATCACTGTCACTCTGGCTTATAAACCCCTGTAACGTGTGGCTTTCAGGAAGGGGGAGCTAAGTTCACTACCTGCTGCCCTGCCAAGAGCTTTATAATGCATAGAATACAAAAGCTGAAATGTTTCTCCAGCCACATTGCCTTCCCTCCCGACCCAACTCCCTTCCCTGGGGGAGAACGATAAACAGACAGCAGAATGATGCTCCTTTATTATTTCCCAGTTCTTTCTCTGCGGATGACCTATAGCAGTGATTTAACATAGACCTGCTGGAGTTCCCACACTTTCCATGGGCTCCTCCGGCCGAGGCTGCTTCATTTCTTTGGGGTGTTATAACTATGACCTGCTCCATTAAGCAGCGAACAAAGTCCAGCTGGATATATCAAGCTCAGCTGGACTCTTTGCTTTCACACAACCTGCTTGATTAGGAGCATCACTGTGCCCTTGTCACACGGCTCCTCGCGCAGTCTGCGAAGATTGGGCTGCCATTGATTTCTGCATAATATGGATTCACACTGCCTTTCCTCAACAGCGTGGCTTTCACACCCCACAATAACCTAGCAAGGATTGTTTTTTCTTTCTAGTCTTCTGCTGCTGCCTCAGACTTATGCTGGGGTTCAGTTCTAAAAATTTGTCACTCCTGGAGGTAATGTGTGGCTTATTACCCAGGACTTTACGATGCATTAATTGCAGCTTGATTTAGACATTTCCCATTTGGACTTAGCTGCAGTCGTACAAACATGTCATGCTCTAAGTCAATAACGTGGGAGCAGAAAGAGAACCAAACAATTACAAGTGCCTAGTTCTTCTCAGGGGAAGGACCAGGGCAATTGTTACCGTAACATGATGCTATTTGTTTATTGGGAAGTGGTGTTTATCTGGTTCCTTTTCTTAGAGTCACAATCCATCCTGGACCTGTCTCCAGCAGCCTCACCCTTCCAATTTATGCCTATTTCCCTGTTAAAAAAAATCATGAAGCTTGAAAATTAGTGCAGCAAGGTACAGAGGTTTTATCAAACATTCCAAATGTTCTGCATCTTGGGAGATACAAATCACAGGGAAAAAATATTTGGTGGCTAAATTTTACCTTTATTCAACCATTATTTTAATTTATGGTGACCTTTAAAAAATTATTAAGGAAGAATAATACAGAACCATGTCATCATGTTCATTTCAGCATTATGTATATAGTGATTATAGTGTATATCGAGAAAATTGGAAAATAGTATAAATATCCAACAATGGAGACGCAGTCAATAAATTATGGCTCATTCATACTGCAGAATAATATTCAGTCATTAAAAATTTTGCAGACCTATTTTTTTAGATGTTTATAATATTCTTTAGTGAAAGATTATAAAATAAATTTATAGTATAATACTTTTTTTTTAGTAAAAAAAGAACAAAGCATTTTAAACTTGTATATATATACATATATTCTGGGAAGCCATAGAAAGCATTTCAGAGATCCATATTCTAATATGTTATGAGATGTTATCCACGAGTGGAGAAACTATGACTTCTAGTAGTTTGAACAATATGAAATTGCTGAGAGTCCAACATCTTAAGTTACAAAAACATCATTTTCATTATAGTTCATTGTACTTTAATGCATTTTCAGTTTTGTTAATATTGATCATTTTTTATGCTTATGATAAGGAAAGTTTCACTATTCTGTGTAGTTCTCTGAACTTATATTACAATGGCACTTATCACTTTGTATTGTAATTATGCATTTGCTTTCTCCTTTCTCTCTCTACCCACCCTGCAACTCACCTACCATTGACCGAGGAATCTAAGTATCTTTCATTTCTGTGTCCTTAATGTTTAGCACAGTGCCTGACTCTAGAAGACATCAATAAAATTTTGTTTAATGAATGAAAAATGTCTTATGATTGAGAGACTAAGAAGTTGCCTTGAATCGACTGAAGATTGTCAAGGCATATACACCTATGCACGATGATAACATTGAGCAGGAATCCATTTGGAATTGATTATCCAAAGTGTGGATAGAATTGTCCTGATCTAGTTGTATTCACAGCCAATCTTCTCTTGAGGGAGGCAGTGCCACCAACACTAGGCATAGAATTTTGTTGTTATTGTTAAAGTTTTAGTGTATATTTTTGGCATTTGAAGATATGATTTAACCAACAGTTTAATAATTATATAACACTGCTAAATAACAGTCTTTGTTCTACATGGAGAGGTACTATAATAGATAAATCCTCACAGTCTACAGGAAATCTAGGTATTCTGAACAATACAGCTCATTAAAAAAAATCTCCTAATAATGTTTAGGGCATAGTGCTAATAAAATCATCAAAACAACAGATTGATAAATCTTGCTTCCTCTTTCCTTCTCTTGTCCATATTTTGGGGAGTCTAAGTAAAAAGAAAGTAGGTATCAGAAAGAGGTGGTGGGGAGAGAGATAGACAGAGACAGAGAAACAGAGACAAGGAGGGAAGGAAGGAGGGAGGGAGGGAAGCAAAGCAAAAATACAACAAGATTTTATGATTTCATGCAATGGAATAATTAAACCCCACTCATCAAGATTTCCCTGCGTTGATACATTGCACATTATCTACAGAAGACTGTCTAAACGTTTACCTACCTCCTAAAGTCTTTCTAGCAGTTAACGTGCTAGATTTAGAAGGCTGAAAATGGTTTAACTTATTGGAAATGGATAGCATGAATAAGACTGAAGTTTGCCAATTAGGAATAATTCTAGGAAGCCAACTAGTTAAACCAAATGAGAGAAACAGTAGTCCCTTCTTAACCACAGGGCATACATTCCAAGACCCCCAGTGGATGCCTGAAACCACGGATAGTACAGACGCCTGTATATATATGTATACTATGTTTTTTCCTATACATACATGTATACATACATACATACTATAATGAAGTTTAATTTATAAATTAGGCAAAGGAAGAGGTTAACGACAATAACTAATAGTAAAATAGAATAATTATATAATATACTATAATAAAAGTTATGTGAATATGGTCTCTCTCAAAATATCTTCTTGTACTTTACTCACCCTTCTTTTTCTGATGATGATATGAGATGGTAAAATGTCTACGTGATAAGAAGAAGTGAGGAGGAGGATGTAGGCATTGTGACATAGCTACATACGCTACTATTGGCCTTCTGAGGATACATCAGAAGGACAATCATCTGCTTCCCCATCGTGATTGACCTCGGGTAACTAAATTCTCAGAAAGCGAAACCGTGTGAAAGGGAGACTACTGTACTGAACAGAGACCAGTGGGAAAATGAGTCAGAGTTAAACAGGAGAAAAACACCCGGCCCATAACAAAAATTGTGAGCTTGATGAAGTGCTTTAAGGACTAAAATAATGGCACCAAAGATTACTTCTTTAGAGGTATTAAGAATTGACTGTACGTAGGGAAATCATCACAAATTCAGGAAAAAGTTGAATACGATGGCAGGGTTCCAGACATGTTAGGAGTAGTATGGGCAAAGAAGAAAAGATGAGATAATTCCAAACAGAAAAGAGTAGATATTTAACTACTTAAACTGAATATTAAGGAAAATTTATGTTGCAAAAAAATTATGGATATGTAACGGAACTATTTCAAAACCAAGATCACATTGAACAAGTTGTTCAACCAATTTTCTCCTTGAGATTTTAAGTTATTGTTGGTGTTTCACAGGAAGACACTGGACATCCTGCAGGAAATGTTGGTAGAGTGACGCCATGTTTGCATCATCCCCTCCCTTAAAACACACTGAAATGCAGGCCTGCCTAAAGACGTGGTGATGTGGTAACACGTTACCGCCATCCTTGCCAAACTTATATTCTCCCTCAAAGCATCACCCAAGTTCACCAATAGGAGTCATTTTGGTCGTGAGTTCTGTCCTTTCATGTTAGGTTCTAATGGACAGCTGCAGGGTACATGGGACTTGATATAAACCCTGTGCCTTCCCACATCCTGAGTGAACAAGTCCAGGAATAAATAGGAGGCAACATAAAAACCTGAGGTGAAAGAATAACTGGGAAATTTAATAAAGAAAAAAATGACATGTTCAATTTGAGAATGAAATTGCTTTACCAGAAGAAAATCCAATAAGATTTGAAGCCCAGTGCCTTGAATGCTACCACAGTGCCCAACTTCCCGAGATATGAAGAAATTTGCCTTCTATTCTGAGCTGGAGTGTAAAAAGAGTCCTATTCATTAAAAAGCAAACCAAAACAAAAAACAACTACTGGTTAGAAGGTTCCAAGTCATTTGATGTTATTAAAAAAACCCACCAAAAAAAACCTTTAAAAGGAGTTGTTTCTTCTATGCTTTTTTCTATGTTAAACTTTATTAAATTTATTTTTCACATCACACACCTGAATGCTGTTCATTGAGCAAATATTCCAATCATTCTTTTTAGATTCTCTGGTTTGCAGCTAAATCAATATTTTCTTGAAATGAAAATATAATTCGAATTCTCCAGAGGCCAAAAGTGTTTGGAGGAAAAATACCCTTGTAATTGCAACCCACTAGTTTGATGCCAAAATCAATGGCAGCGACTTTTCTCAGGAGAGGATTCCATTTAGCACGGAGTTGCCCTCTGTCTTACTTCTTTCCACAAATAGATGAAGCTCATTCAACCCATGTGCAAGGCCAGCTGCTCCGCAAGGAGCAATAGTGTTTTACATTAGGCCATTATAGTTTTCTAAACTCTTCACGACCATGCTCTCATCTATTCATTGAAATAATTCTGTGAGCGCCTTGAAGGCAGGAAGCGTGGCTTACTCTCTTTAATATTACCACAGTGTAGCACAGTGCCTGGTAAACATTCAATAAATATTTACTGACTCAATGGAATAAATATTACTAGCCTCACTTTATAGGTGAGGATACCAAGATCTAGAAAAAATAAGGAATGTGTCCAAGATCTTATACTAAGTAAAAGCAGAACCGAAAATTACCGAGATCTTCTGATTCCAAATCTTAGTCTTTTCTCACCAGAACATGCTGCTCTAAGATTTGCCGCACTAATGATTTTGCTGGCTAGGATGAAACACTACAATTCACATTCAGTTCTACAAAAATGAGTAATAAGGTAAACTCTAATCAGTCTTTTTGAAGGATGTGAGGCAATATTAATGAAAAATGTAAGAAAGTCAATCTCACAGATTCAATCTCCAACACTCGTCCAACCCACACACTATTTAATTATGAGTTAGTGTGATTTAAGAGTTCAGTTGAGTTGATTAATAGGATCAGATACTTCCATCGTTTTTGAGGAGCACTTTCCTTTCAGAGGTTATGGCTCTACTATTATTGGGCGCTTGACTCATCTTGTACAGACCACTCTGAAGCTTGGACCTCTAGGATACCACTTCCCAGCTTTGTTGGAGTGATAAATGCATATTGTTTGGTCATGAAGCTCCAACTCTGCTGCTAACTATGCTGCATAATAATTTTAAAGACTGTTTCCAACCATTATGCAATATCTATAAGAACTTCCCAACTTGGTTAACAAAAAGGAAAAATATTAGACTCTAGGATAGGATTTCTTCAAGTGTGCTGCTGGATCAGCCGTATTACCTGGGAACTTGTTAAAAACACAAATTCTGTGGCCACACCCAGACCTGCTGGATCAGACTCTGGGAAGAAGAGCCCAGCAATCTGGGTCTCAACAAACCCTTCCGCTGATACTGATGCTCACTCACGTTTGGGAGCCACTGTTCTGCAACATAGACTACAACTTTTTGGATTCTCAGCTAGAAAAAAATTCAGAATAAAAATAAATTAAAAAGATCTCCTCTAAGAAAAGAAGACAACCCAAATGGAGAAAGAGAGGAACAGCGAGGTAATTTTGTTCTCAGAGGGAATTACCAAGTGCCCCTAATAGGCTGAATTCCAGGGCTTACATTTCTAGCTGAATATTCCTTTGAGGTCCTAATAATGTGTCTCTTTAAAGATTCATTTTGAGATTCACCATCTTGTATGAAGCGTAGTACTGATATTACCTTAAGGGACATGTCTGCATTACTAATGTCAGGTGAATTGAATTTTTTTTTGTTTTCCAAAAGTTCTCCCTGTTAAAATTTGAAACAACCATGTTTAAAACATCTAGCACTTGATTTTGAATCATTCATTGGCAAAACTGATTCTCGTGGAAATGGCTGCAATTTGATGGAGGTTTAGTTACTGGCTTAATTTCTGACGGGGAAATTACAAATGTAAATAAATTAGAATAGACCACTTTACTATTCAGGAGAAATTCTTTACATTCAAACAGTAACTTTATAATGTCAAAATAACCAGTAGGTATTAATCAGTATCTGGGCTATGTAAATATTTGCTTGTTTCCATAGTGATTGGCAAGCCCAGATCCAGAAAAAAAATCCACACATGTTATCACTTCCTAATAATATGATCATAAAAACACGACTCAGACCAGACTGAGAGGAGAATAAACACCACTAATTAAAAGATTTAGAAAATAGAGGAGGAGGTGACAAACGATGTCTTGAGCCCAAAAATGCACAAAGAAGGTAAAATATACCTTTTTTTAATTCTGAAAGAAGCTTGAGCAGCCCTTAATTATCTTCCAAAATGCTATTTAGAATTTTCCAAAAATAAAACATTTGACAACTGCTCAAAGCACACCGCACCCCCACCCACAAAACATACACTTTTAAAGTGGATATACAGCCATGGCTGTGAAGTGTGTTTGAAAAAAAGTGAGACTGTTGGCATTTCACTTGAAATCAACTGAGAAGTTCTTTACTAAAGAAGTGAGAAGCTTAAAGCTGTTTTCCCAAGCTTTAGGGGAGTACAGCATATCACGGAGGAGGAGCATTTGGTCAAAGAGTACATTAGTAGTGAAGTTCACACATTGCACGAGCAATCTACACAGGAACCACAGTTGTCTTAAATAATCAGTCCTGCTAACAGGCCTTTGGTTATGAAATTTTTTCACAAAGCAGTCACCAGCGCAAAGGCTGTTTTTAGAAACACTTTGTTCTTCTGATATCTGCTGGGATAATGCAGCACCTTTTTCTTTTTTTCCCTGAATGATTTCTAAAAATAAAAAACAAACGCAAAAAGCACAAACACACCCTCAAGTAGGAAAAGCAGAAATGAACATGCCACAGCAGGTTATTTCAATAGGCACTTAATTAAATAGACACTGGAGGGGAAAATGCAGATGCAAGAGTCTAAATGGGGAGAAGTCCAGATCGAAGACTGTTCTGAATGATCCTTTTCTAAGCACAAGGTAAAGACCAAATTTAAAGCATCATAATAAAGACGGAAATTGAAGGAATTACACAACTATTGAATACCATGTTATATGAATGCAAACATACAAATTTAAAAAAATTTAAATATCATTAAAACAATCTATACAAATTATAAAAGAAAATTTCTACTAGAGGGTTAGTGAAGAATTCCTTAAAAAACACAATACCCAGATCACTGACAGATTTGACTCTGTAAATCCATATAAATTTTTGTACAGAAAACTTGATAAGCAAAGTTAAGATAAGCAGCAGATTGGAATACGTATATGCAAACACTATAAAAGACATATAATATTAGTAATATAATACTTTACATCCTTAATATATAAAGAATTCCCATAAATCAATAAGGAAAAGGCAAGCAACAGGGGAAAAAAACAGACAAAAGAGTCTATGAGAAAAAGATAAATCTAATGAACATATGAAAATATGATCATTTCACTAGTATTTAGTAACTTTATAATTAGAAGGATAATTATAATATTTGCACCCATCAGATCGACAAAAATTTTAAAGATTAAAAATATTCAGTGTTAACCCAGGCACAGCAGTTAAGTTTGTGTGCTCTGCTTCAGTGGCCTGGGGTTTGCTGGTTTGGATCCCGGGTGTGGACTTACGCACTGCTTATCAAGCCACACTGTGGCAGGCGTCCCACGTGTAAGGTAGAAGAAGATAGGCATGGATGTTAGCTCAGGGCTAATCTTCCTCAAAAAAAAAAAAAAAAATATCCAGTGTTGTCAGACATGGGCTCGTTTACACATTGTTGATACAAACGGTTAGCATTTTTTAGGAAATTTTTTCATCATCTTTCATAATATGAAATATGGCTTTTGATCCAGCTATTCAACTTCTAGGAATCTATAGTACAGAAATATGACATACTTGCTCAAAGGTGCATGTACAAAGATGTACACTGTGGTATTTTGTAATGATGGAAAATTGGAAAAAATCTAAATACCCATCAAGAACGGGATGACTGAAGAAATTAAGGTTTATGCAGAATATAAACTATTCAGAACAATTTCTAAGAGTTCCAAGATATATTGACTAAATAAAGTAAAGCCAACTATTACAGGAATTGCTCCTTAAGAGGTAAGTGAAGTAAAGGAATGGAGGGAGCGAATGGACGGGGACTTTTGATTTTTACTTTGTTTAATGTGCAGTCATTTTTTTAAAAAATTTAAACTATGATAGAATATACATAAGATTTCCCATTTTAACCATTTTTAAGTGCACAGTGCAATGACATTAAGTACATTCACCTTGTTGTGCAATCATCACCACCATTCATCTCCGTAACTCTTTTCATCTTCCCAAACTGGAACTCTGTACCCATTGAATGTTAACTCCCATCTCCCTCTCCCCTCAACCCTGAAACCACCATTGTACTTTCTGTGTCTCATATTTGATTTCTCTTGGTACTTTGACAGAGTCCAGGACATGCTACCCCAAAATATGGCACCTTGGTGTATTGCATATTTCAAACTGAAGGAATTGGAGGTGCTGGAAGGATTTTCTGATCTTCCCCTGAAGCAGATCATGAGATTCTCATGTGAGAGGTGCTCTTTCTAAGTCCAGAGGAAAGGAGAATCCTTATGTCCGAAGAGAGAGGAATCCCAACAAATAGTCCTGCTGTTTCTTCATTTTACTACGCCCAGCTCATACCTATCACGTTGTCCTGTCACAGTTTTCCACGACTTTCCACTCTTCCTCAAACCTAGCACACAAATACTCAGGTTTAACCACTTCTTTGTATCCTCATTTCCTTATGAAGGCTCCTGTGTCACATAAAACTTAGAATAAATAAATTTGTGTGCTTTTCTCGTCAATTTGTTTTTTGTTATAGAGCCCCTGGCTGAGAGCTCAGAAAGGTAGAGGAAAAAGATGCTTTTCCTCCCCTACAACCTCATATAAGTGGAATCATAAAATATCTGTCCTTTTGTAACTGGCTTATTTCACTTAGCCTGGTGTCTTCAAGGTTCATCCATGTTTAGCATGTGTCAAAATTTCTTCCTTTTTAAGCCTGAGTAATATTCCATTGTATGTATTCTGCAACCATTTTTAACAATCAACATGAATTGCTTCTACAATATATAACCACTAAAGTAAAAATAAAACTTAAAACTGTGCTTTCAAGAGTACGTTTGTGTAAATCCTGTGTCAAAATATTTTTCGACAACAACAATAACAAGTTTCAGGGAAATTAAATATTCATTGAATATGTATTTCTACAGCCTGAAAACATTTACACTCTTGTTTTCACTTACCTGAGTTCTGAGAGAATTATAGAACCTAGTGGAACTTGAAGACTAAGAAATAAAGAGAAGAAACGAGAGAGAGGGAGGTAAGGAGGAAGCATGAGAGAGAGAGAGAGAGAAAGAATATTTTGTATTGAATGTTTAATATGTCCCAGGCACTGTTCTAAGCACCTTGCATTTTTAAACTCATTTAATTCTTACAGTAACCCTGTGTGGTAGATCTTATTGTTGTCCCCAATTTACCAAGGACTATAACTTCCCCCAGGTGATATGGTTGTAACACTTGAACATCTTCCCTCTAACTACAGGCCCACACTCTTAGTTCCCAATACTCCTCAGTATTGTATTCAGGAAGACACCACATCTGTCTACTAAGAAGCTTGGGAGGTGGAATTTCCAGAAGGTTTTTATTAATTTTGTGCTTCCCATCGATTCAATTATAGATACTAATCAATGAAATGACTATCAGGGAAGATATCCATAGAAAGAACTCTGACAAACCAGCCCAGAGGACAAAACAGTGTAGAAGTGAATGTGGTCATAGTCAAAATCTTGATGATCGCAAGGATTGTGAGATTTGTTTCTTCCCCGCCTTGAAAATGTTTGTGGACTGACAAGCGAAGGTAGACTGAAGTCAAAAACTGTCTTTGCTTCCCAGAAATATATTCCAGAAACATCTAGAGAAGGAGATTGAATTAACCAAGTAAATGACTCATTCACCTCAAATTAATTTTCATACCTTGTTTTTATTATAGATGTGGACATACAGCAGGCCCCACTTATACAGTGTCAATAAATAAATTTAACCAATGAGGTTGCTCATGATCTAACCCTTTCTCTGCAAAATCTGAACACCGTAGAACATTTGGGAAGCCCCCATCCCAGCAAAAAAATAACTTGATAAATGGACTGATAAACACTGACGAAAGAAAAACCTCCCTTACAACTCATTCTATTCCATAGATTTCTCATCAACGCCTCATGGTTAGAGTCAAGCAGGAAAGATGGAAATGACATAGGCTAATACATAAATATATATGATCACAAGGTGTGATAAATTCTAGGAAAGAAAAATATAGCATGTTATGAGAGAAAATGAGAAGAATGACTTGATTTAGACTGGAGGTTCTGGGGTCACCCCCAGAAAAGTAACATTTACACACAGACTTGAAGGATGAGTAGGCGCAGCTTGTTGAAGAGTGGGGAGAAGAGAAGAGCATTTGGAGCAAAGGGAACAGCTTTGACAAAGGCCCTGAGGTCAGAAAGAGGTGGAGGGTTTAGAGAACTGGAGAAGGGCTTTGTCTGGTAGCCGGTAGACAAGGGGACAAGATGACCAGGGATCAGAAGAAGTGCGGTTTGTGGGCCATGGGAGGAATCGGATTGTGTTCTCTGTGCAACGGGAAATCAGTGCAGTGATTGGAGTGAAGTGTTGAAATCTAATTTGCGATTTAAAAGAACCACTGTGGCTGCTGTATGAAGTGGGCATAGAGTGGGGCAAGAATAAAAGAAGGAAGAGGTGTTTGCAGGGGTCCTGTGAGAGGCAGTAGCTTGGACTAAGGACCTGGCAGTGCAGGTGAAGGTCGAGGCAGCTCTAAGAGATATTCTTGAGATGATAAATACTCATGCTCTCCCTACCACGTCCTTATAACAAATCTCTACTTTTTTATCCAGATGGTTTAGGAATTCTTACTATTTACTACCAAAAGAATCTGGACGACTGATCAGTCCATGCCTTTTAGGTCATCCAAGCCTTGGTTCTCACTACTCATACCACTTGGAATGCCAGTACCCTTTTCTACGTGGAAATTTCCCTGATAGGACCCAATGAACTCGTTCAGAATCAGTCACCCCCTCTAAGTGCACTCTCCCTCAGGGGCTGCTTCCTTGAGTTTAGGAAAAAAGTAGGTTGAAATCTGCATTTTAACCGACAAGACTGCATAAACATAAGTAGACCCTCCAAATACAACCACAACTAGTCCAGTGAGGTTGCTCATGATCTATTGCCACAAACAAGCCAGGCCACTTCCATTATGTTTATACTACAAACATCCAGCTATTGGGCATCAAGGAGATCAAATATTTGGAACGCTAACTGGGTTTTCTCCTTTTTGATTAACGTGCTATAGTCAGGGTCATTGGATATTTTCTTTTCCAAAAGTCAGAGGAAACAAGGATATATGGCTGCCCCTGGAAGGGTCTGAAGTGAAGGGAATCTCTCCCTCCCACTTAGGTGAAAATTGTCGAACTTAATATAACACATTTAACGTTGTAAATATCTTGTTTATTTGTGCTTTCAAGGATCTCCCTAAGGAGTGTACCCTCTCTGCTCCAACATCCTTCATAAATAAAGGTCCAAAGTATGCAGAGAACAAAGACCCACGCTTAAATATATTACAGGTACACTCATGTTTTTAAGCCAATGCTGACTCCCTCCTTAGGACCAGCTTTAAGTGTACAGCTCTCCATTTCTCTTGATGTGGAGAGCAAAACCAAACAATGGTGAGGGGCTGTTGCACGTGTCCAAAGCTAGAGCACAGCTGAGAGTTTGCAAAGAAAAACCATTTAAACAAATATCTCCTAGAGTCAAAGAATTCACTTTTTTTCTAAAAGATTTAGAACAAAATTGGGAGGACGATGATCAGGCAGAGAAGATTTGACATCCAAAAGAATTCTGTAAAGTAACCACCTAGTTTGGGTGTTTTGTGGGGAGCTGGAAAAGAAAAATAGACACAACTGTCTCTCTTTAGGAACTTGCCCTCCAAAACAAAAAATATTGATACAGGCTCACAACAAAAAGACACATAGACAACTGCACAAACATTAAAAAATAATTAAACAAGAGATCCAAATATTGACAGAAACATTTCCTCAGACCTGTACAATTTGTTTTTGTTGCAAATTTATTTTTCTCACTTTTTTTTAATATCAAAGAGGCCTGTGGCTGAGAAAGCACAGAGAATGGCAGATCAAAGCGTGGCTGGAGAGAGCAGTGACCCCTGGCCGAGGATAGGGCCAACGTGGATCCTTTCTGGAGAGAGGATGCAGAATCCACTACGAAAATGGGCGCAGCCCTGCGGCAAGGGAAAAACTGAGTTCTAATCCTGGCTCCCCCACTAATTTTCTAAAACTTGCGTTTGGGTGCCTTTAGTCTGGGAAAGAGGAATGATAATCGTCTGTTTCTGGTTATTCACACAGATATTGGAGGATAACAGGAGACAATAGGTGAGAACATACTTTAAAGAGCCATGTAAAGACACCTGTGGGAGGTCTGGCTTTGGAGCCTTCTGGAAGGTTTGTTCGTTAGACACTAGCTATTCTATCTAGACAAAATCCTAGAATCCAGGATGCCAGCACTGTTTTATGCTGTTCACAATAAGCCTCAACACATCCAGAAAGGAAAGAGCCTCGTTGCGTTTAAAAGAAAAAGACAAAACATAGGGCTATAAAAATTGCTGAAACCTTGCTCAGCAAAGAAGCTATTGATTCAAAATAAATGACTCACTGAAGAGAAAGGAGGGAGGAGTCTGGAGGAGAGAGAAGATGCGTTGGCAGTGAATCTAACCTTCCTGGGCTCTCTCCCCACCTTTCTCCCTAATAGATATTCTAAAAGGAAGGTGGTCACCAAGAAGGTGAAGGGGAGAGATGGTTTAGGGGCTGGAAGAGCTTGAGAAATCTCCTAAAGGGAGACTATTGCCCCAGGGTGCATGGGGGAGAATCCCTTTTCTTGGTGAAAAAGAAGCAGAAAGCTGTTCCTTGGGAAAAGTTAGACATTTAGCGAGGAGAGATCACAGTGACAACAGCAGGAGTTTTGGAGTCCAAGGACTTCCGTTTGCATCTTCCCTCTGCTTTGCGTTAGCTATGTGACTCTAGGTAACTAGCTCAATTTCTTACGCCTCTGGGAACTTTGGGGGCCATAATATCAGGTCTCTCACAGGGCTGTGGTGAGGGGTGCAGGAGAGATAGTCTGCAATGTTTCTAGCACAGAGCAGACACTCTAGTGGCATTTTTGTTCAGGAGAGGACCACAGCGTCAGAAACTGTTACGTGTGCATGAATTTTTCATTGATAGCCATTGGTGAAATATAGCCTCTTATTTAAAATGGGTGTAAATATTTCAAAATAGTTTAACTAAATTTATACAAAAGTATAATTATAATTGCTAGGCAGGAGTCAGTTTGGGGAGCAAGTCAATTAAAGCAACAGAATTTGACAAACTAAATTAGTCTCTATCATCAAAGGTCCTGGGGAAATAGTCTTTTTCAGTCACTGAAATAGACTTTACACCAAAATGTATACTGCTGCCAGGGAGGAATTTGAAAAGTTTGGACTTAACACGGAAACAACGAATTTACTTGCCCAGATGAAGCACCTGCAAAAAGCAAAAAAAAAAAAAAAAAGAAAGAAAAAAAGAAAAAAGAGTTGGGGTTGGAGGGAATGTTAGAACAATTTAAATCAAAAGAGAAGGGCTCCGGGGTCCTGCTCCCAACTTATCCACTATGACAGTTTCGGCTTTGATCTCTGTACATCTTGCTTCTGACTTTAGGTTTGAACCACCAAAGGAAGCACCTGGCTTTCATTTTAGCTGCTTCATTAAAAAGATTATGGCCCAAATGTTGGCCTGAGTTTGCCCACAGAGCCAGAAATCTCAAGATGGTTCCAAGATCCGTACACTGTCTCCTTGGCAAGCCTTGGTAGACTGAGCGATGCCCATAGAACAGCTTCGTGAAACTTCATTGAGGAGCAGCAGGAGGGCACTTATTAAACGCCACGGACTGCTCTAAGCCCTGAAGTTGGTTCTCCAAAGGTGGCCGTAAAATCTTAAAACAAGGTTCATAGGTATGACCGTTTGTGAATCTCTTTGAAATAAATCTACTTCAAATAAACAGATACACACACAAACATAACTGGTGATTTCATCCATTCCGAGGAAGCTTAGCAATGAGAAACAAACGTAAGTGTAAAATGAAGTTGTGATGCTATCTAATGGAATTCTGAGTACCTACGCTTTCTTAAATCAGTAAGGTTTGTGCTTTTTTCTCTGTAATTTCAAGTTCAGCATATTCAGATGTTTTTTCGTATCAGTAAGAAATCGTATTCTTATAAGCCACAGAAGGCATGAAAAGTTTCATATTTAGAGCCCTTGATTCTGAACAACATCCTTGATCTGACAAAGCAGCACAATAAATCACTTCAATAAGATTCTTGACCAAATTGTCAGGCCACATTTAATTAAATAAAAACTCATTTTATAGGTCTCTAATCCTTCCCAAATAGAGAACAGATTCCAAATACAAACGATGCGGGTCGAGTCATCTTCTCCAGTGCATCTTGCTACCTGACCCACTTGGAAGCTCACTGTATCATCACTCAGAGCTGGCCTCATGGACCAACGACAGCGCAGTCACCCAGGGCCCTGTGCTCAGAAGGGCCCCATACTTGTGACTTGATACTCTGCAGTTGCTGCCTTGAAATTTTTAATTTTATCTTTGAATATACGTTTTGTAAGTGAAGTCCCATAGGACAGTGGAGCGAGGTGGGGGGCAGCGCGGGCAGTGAAGGGGAAAAGTTGGAGCCTTGGCGCATGCGCAGTCCCACCTCCTGTCACCTCCCTGTATTGGCCCCACCTCCTGGTGCACCAAGCCCTGCTCGCCCTCCCTCTTCCCACCTTCGGCAAGGTAAGGCTGTTGCTACCTTCCACCCACTTCTGCACACACGCACACACACACAAATCTAGGCATCCTAGGAGGGTCAGGGTTGGATCCCAGAGGGTCATAGAGCATTCATGGACAACTCAGCAAGGATGAGCATTTTGCTCACCTCTGATCCGGGTACGTAGTGCACCCCGGCGCTAGGAGGTCACCATTTACTTTGGCTTGGGGGATCGAGTCTGTGGGAAAGGGAGATGCTTGGCTTATCTTCCCACCCTAGCTGGGACCCAGTTTATAAACCCTGTCCTTGGTGGGAGGAGGAATCCAGCAGTTGTCAGGCCTGAGTGTACTCAGTTTCACTGACTTGCAAGGCAGGGATTGCCCAGGTGCCTGTAGATTCCACGCTCACTCCAACAGTATCCCGTGCACCCACCTGTCATGAACTATTTTACCGGTGGCGTTTTCCCTTTCCAAGCCTCCTGCGTGGTTGGAACATGACTGCTCATGGAAAACTATGACATAGTTTCCCTTATAAAATACAGACTCTGCAATTCTTCTTTTTAATTTTTTAACTTTTTGTAAATGTAACAGTTACAAAGTTATCACCCAAGAAGTCCAGTGTAACAGTGATCAAAGAAATATACTCCGTTAACAAGAAATATCATTCAAAATAATTCATCTTCTTTACTTGTCCCTGTCCTATTTGGTGATGAAGCCCATAGATATTCTTGAAATTCCATATCTTCCTCCCATCCACTTCCCTCTTGCCCTAAGTTCACCCAACTGGTAAGTGAGAGAGCCAGAATCTAAATCCAAGCAGTTGATTCAAAAGTCATACCCCTTGCCATTATACTTATGTCAATGGTTCTTAAATTTTAGCAAGCAGAATCCAGAATCACCTGGAAGTCTTATAAAAATGCATGGTTGGGTCCCGCTCCCAGAGTTTCAAATTCATTGGGTTGAGCTTCTCCATTTCTAACAAGTTCTTAGGTGATTCCGATGCTGCTAGTCCAGGGCCATACTTTGAGAGTGGCTGACTATGTTAAAGTCTGAAGTTAAATGAATTGCAGAAAGAAATGTCATCTTCCCAGTGCCCTTTCTCACACAAAGGAAGGATCCTTATCCTGATGATCTTCCTTGCACTAAGGAAAGATACCTACCCGCAAATAGTTTTCTTTAGACCTTCAAGCACGTTTCAGAACTAGTTGTTAAATCTCATGTGAGGCTGCCTTTCACAGGTGATGGGGAGCAAAAGCTGTCAATTTTTCCATAGGGAGTGACTTTGGGACTATTGCTTCTTTCCTGGGCAGCCAAATTTGCCCAGTGCTGCCAAGACCAGGTCTTCTGAAGGTATCGATTGCCTGCTAAGCTCATGTGCTCTGTGGAGGTGTAGAAACTGACCTGTACCCTTCTCCTCCAACAACTCCAGAGAAGACATGACCTGCTCTCACAAGTGGGGATGACAATTCCCTCTGAAATTCTTTGAGACCATAGAAGTTGTTGAGCCATATCAGTCGGCTAGAGTTTCCAGTTATACAGAACAATGAGAATTACCAATTGCTCTTCTAGAAGCTTCATTACTTTTGCTCTGGAATAACTTAGTGGAGTAAATTTTTTTTTTTTAAATGTGTTCATTTATAAAAATAATTTTAAAAATTTACAGGCATTTGGAAAAGAAGGGATAAATGGCCCACAATCTCACCACTCTAACAAAATTGATATTGGCATTCTGGTTTATTTCCTTCTAGGCTTATTTCTACTCATGTTATTTAACATGGTCATAATTTGTAATTCTATTGTCAATAACTCTCCTTTCACTTAACACTGTACAGAATAATAATCCGTGTAATTACTTAGACTTCCAATATAGAAGAGTCTTTAAACATGCACAGCACTTCCTCCAGACAGCATTATGACACACTCAAAGGTCATATTTAAAATAGACCCAACCTTTCATTTTTGCTTTACAGGACTTAGTCAGATGGCTCAGTGCCTAACCCAAGAGGAGGGGAACTCCCCAAGCTCTACTTAGATAACTCCAAGTTCACAGATCAAAACCAGTAGCCTGTCCTTTGGTTAGAGGCCAGCTCACTCCTTGGGTTTCACATTCCAGTCCTTCACTTTTGTTCCTGTCTCCACAGAACTGGGCAACAACGCGGTTGTTCATTATTACCTCTATTATAAATGCTTTCTTCATTTATTTGGGGGAAGAAGCACTCTTTTGCCACCAGAATTCCTTCACATTCCTATTCATTCATCCAAGCCCTACCAATTCTGTAGGCCATAGTGATGTGGTCTACATCCAACCCCTTTCAGACAAGATTGCAACCTCTTATGGGGCACTAATGTACACTATGCTCCTGTTCCTACTGTAGGCTCTGTTGTCCCCATGGAGCCTGGAGAACCCCTGGACCAAGGGCTTTTGTCCTCTAGTCTCTGCACTGTACTGCAGACACTGCAATCAACACAAAAACAGGGATCTGGACTGAAATGAGACATGATCAGGGCATTGAGTGTCCTGCAATAATTACTGCTCCATTTTATGAGGTTTTCTGTTAGAAAATTAATTTATTAGATTTTAAAAATCAAATACTGAGTAGCAAAGAAATAAATTTTAATAATCAAGATAATCAAGGATCACTTTAACAAAGAATAATCACAAAGGAGAATGCCTTAAAACCTATCCTTTTAGAAAAAGAGCCTTGTAAATAAACACAAGTGTGCACGCGCGCACGCACACACACACACACACAACACACACATTTTTAAAGAGGTACCATTCCAGGTAAAGGGCATTGTATATGAATAGGAGAAACTGAGGAACTAGTTAGTAGTCAGGAATTCCTCCCCCTGTGACTCCAATCTCTCTCCCACGCTGTTCACACATCATCCCCTACATACACACAAGCACGCAATCTACACATAAACACACATACATGCCACACACACGTATGTATTTTTGGTCTGGCAAGAAATTAGAAAGTCTTTAATTCATGTACATCACTATTTAATGGGGAAATGTCAAGTTTTCAGTACTTTATGAATTTGTGGAGAATAATTGAGTAGAACAAACTTTTTAAAAGGCAGGTATTAAATTGGTCACTCAAATTGAGTTTGTATAATACGAAAGTAAGTTGAGCTACTAAGAAATTATTTTTTAACTCAGATCACACGCAGGTTTTCCTTCTTGCAGTTTTAAAGTGTCTAAGTTATCTAAATACTTGCATCCATGCTACATTTTTGACTATGAAGACATGTCCCAAGTTAGCTTTATCTTCCACTACTTGTGGAGGAGGCAAAACAGCCTTATATAAAACAAAGACAGACAAATTCCGCCTTCAGATATTCACCCATAAGTCCCTCTAATTTCATGTCAACATGCACACATTTTCTGAGCAAAGAATTTGGCCGAGACCAACCAAATGCTAATTTAACGTTCTTGTCAGATTTAACAAATTCTGTGTAACTCAGTACATATGCTCATCAAGTTTTTAGAGATGAAGAGCATATTTACCCTAGTCAATATTCATATCTTTGAGAAAAGTTATTATTATTTTTTTTAATGTATTGGTACTTTGATATGCGCTCAAATGAGTCTGCTTACTTATTCTAAGAGGACAGTCTTAATCTGACCATCAGAAAATAGCAAAGATTTGCTATCTCATTATGATGTTCCCTTAATCATACCTCAACTTTGAGCAGCAACCTTGATTGGGTAGCTCTGTATTACAATCTATAACAACCGGAAAATACATATGGGTTGCATGAATTTGAAATCTCATCTGACATCTGAGTAATGTTAATCTTGTTTATATGACAACCTCATTATGGCACATAATTGCTTAGCAATTTCTTAGCAAACACTGGGTTAAAAACGCCTGGAAGATGCTTGTTCTTCTTGTTATTAATTAGCACGTGTCCACTTCGCCAGATCCAGTGCCCAAACTTCATTTGTTATGTTCAGCCAAATGCATGAATAGCTTTGGAGTAATTATTTTCCAACATCATCTAATACCTCTCTGCACATCAATTAAAAATCCTCTTAACAAGGAACTGCATTTTGTTTGAGATCAAATGCCTGGTCCAAAGCTATATCAATCATGTAGAGCTAATTAGTGTCTCTGCTTTATATCATTTGTTTTACTTTATTATTTCATTGTACACTTCCTAATGAAACCAATTGAACAATTTTAAAATCTTTGTTCAATTAATTGAAGGCTTAAAGGCCAGCTACCTTGTCAGGCTTTCTTCGCTTTGAAAAGAAATGCATGTAAAGGTGGGGAGAAAGGGGGAACCCCGTATATGTGTTATTATACCCATTTACGTTCTGAAACGCCTGCTCTATACATACAGGTTTTAAAAGGTTTATCACCATTCTTATACTACTTGCAAATAATTCATTGCTCACCATACCTTTACTGCTTTTCTCTACATGGCAAACCATTTCACAAGGGTGAGTTGAAACAATAATAGGAAATGTAGGGCAGTTTGTCTTGAAGACTGCACATAGAAGCTCTCTAAATTACTGTGTATTTCTGTCAGCATTTTATAAACCGGTTGTCCAGCTTTCTTCTTTAGTGCAAAAAAATGCTGAGCTGTGAAAACTGTTGAGTAGCACTCCTTTGGGGTCTGGATAGAGCTGTGGATTCCAATACAAATACGAATGGATTAAATGCATACTAACTACCCAAAGTGGGAATCTATAATGAGGGGAAGGACAAATTCCAGCTCCTTAGAATTTCCGCTTGCTCGTCAGAATTAGGCTTCGGTGCCCGCGGGGCAGGACATGCAGCGCAGGAGAGGGCTGCCTTCCTGGCCCCAAGTGGACGGCGCCCTGGCCTGCAGCCTCTGTTACACCCACCCTCCCTTTTGTACTCATTTTGATTTGTGAAATCGCCCCAATTCACCAAATCCTTGTGCGAAGTGGTTTCTCCAGTCAGAGTATCACAATTAATGCAAAAATCAGGGGAGTTAATGTTGGTAAAAGTAGAACTAATTTTCTCCAGGGCTGGCTCCTCTAAAAGGCTCTGTTTCTCACAAATGTGAATCCATTTTAACTAAACAAAACTGACAAATCAGCAGATGTCGGGGTCTCCAACAAATGGGCTGTGGTTCTCCCTTTGGTCTGTGCCAGAAGAGGAGAAATCGAGACCAAATTTTCTGAATAGTTAGGCTGGATTAAAAAATGCTACAGAGTTGTGCAAATATATAAACTTATGGCATCTATTTACACATTTATTACTTTGAAAATAAACTGATGGGAGGAATTCTATCCAAGGATAGGAAGAATGAGAATTTTTTTTTAAGTTCTTACAAGGTTTGCAAATCCTCTAGAATCACTGGGGGGGGTGGAGATTAAAAGACTTGGGAATCCCTTAATTTGCTTGTTCTTCACCCAGACGTCTGTTCTTTATAATGATTAAGTTGCTAACCTTTATTTGTCAGTAATAATTGAATTTTACACCAAAGTGAATTATCGCAACAAATGAACTGCTCTGCCGCAATTTTAAATAGCCTTCTCTGCAAATTATCTCCCATGATTTATATTAATCCTATAGGGACAGCAGAGAAAAATTGTATGGGGATGGATGATTTGGACTTAATGTAAATGGGCAAAAGTGTGTGATAGTTTCTCATGGTTCTGCCAATGAATTTAACATGATACCCTCCTGGCTCCAGTATTCATTTCAAAATCTGGGTAGCAAGTTCAAATATAAATCTTCTTGGTCTGGAGGTGAGACCAAGGCATGCTCCACTCTAAAAGAGAGAGAGAGAGATTTCACTTAAGGTCACATTACTTTCATTACCCAGAGAAATCTGTGACTTAGAGGGTTAAGCACCCCTATAAAACACCCCTTTTGCGACTTGCCCAGGGATTCCATTTAGTTGTGTGAATTTCCCTTTTCCTGCTCATATGGATTTTCTCAATTTATAGTTTTTAGGGTTTCTTCTATCCCATTTATTTTTCTGATATTCTCTTTTTAAAAAGATGCATAATAACTTTGTATGAGATTCATGATGGTATTTAATTTTAAAGTAAATGTTAAACCCCTATTTCTGAACATGGTGGTGGTGTTGACATAGGATGAGGAAGTCATGGGGTGACAGGTCTATGGGGTGAAAGGAGAGGAAGGGAACTCTGTACTCATCTTGATTCAAAGAAAGAACACTACATTTAAGGTTGGCAAGACTTGGAGTTCTGGTTCTGCTTTATCTTCTCTGATCCTTGGTTACCTCATCGGCAAAGTGAAAATGTAGTTCTACTTAGCTCACAGGGTGGCTATGAGGATAAAATGAGATGTTGAACTTGAAGGAAATTTAAGAGCCTTATAAACTGTAGAGGACCACAAAACTAAGTACAAATAAAACGAAAAGCAGCCCCCACAGCAGGAGTCAGCCTGAGGAGAAAAGAATTTCCTGCAGAGGAGCAGACGCAAGCACACAATTTGACTTCCGATTCTGCTTTTCCTTTCACCATCTCATAACCCTTCCCTCTGCCTCTCCCCACCTCAGAGAGTTCATGTGGTAAACCACAGGCTCAGATCTTTCCTAGCCTCGACAGACAGAGAACTTCTGTTCAAAGAGGGTGATTATGAATACAACCTTTGCAACCAGTTTACTTACTAACCCTTTATCTCAGAAATTTAGCATGAAAAGGTGCCTTGGAAAATCATCAAATATCCATCTTTTTTCCTTTGGGAAGAGTTACAAGAAAGTCTTTCTTCACTGGGTACTGAGCAAAGCAAGTGTTGAAAAAAAATATTCTATGATCTCATTTAGGCTTTAAAAATATCCTGCATATACTAACGTATATTCATACTGTGAGTACTAAATGAAATGATTTTGAAAAAAATATTTGGTCTCAACAAATTGTGACTATTTATATCATGGTATATTAAAGAGAAAACCATCATAGTTTCTAGAAATCATATGAAAAGGTAATTCCACACCCTTCTTTTTGACTTTCACTCATTTTTTAGCCTTTCATTTTAGAGTGTTCTGATATTCTTATATCATTGGAATATTGAATAATAATGTAGTAAAGGCCTTTTAATTGGTACGTCACTAAAGAATTACACTTATTAAAGTTCTTGTTTTCAGGCAATGGGTTTCAAAACTGTACCACTTGAGTACCAGATTTTCTCTTCCTCCTTGGAACCTTTCCTGACTTATCCATCATCTTGCTCTTTCCCTTTTCTGAGTTCCTATTGCCCTTACTTAGAATCAACACCACCCAAAATAATGTTTAGCGGTTTCCTCTTTGACTTAACAGATTTATTTATTTTTTATTTAATTTTTTTGACTTAGATTTAATTTATTTATTCCTCTTTGATTTAACAGAATTATTCTGAGCTATCACTCTATGCAGAACACTATGCTAGATATTTATGAGTATGTGGATAGGATCAGGGAGGGCTGGTGCAAATACGACCAAGGCATGGTCCCCAGCCTCATTAGGAACTCAGAACCTGGTGATGGAGCAGAAAGGTATGTCATCCAAAGAGTATATGAGAATAAAGAGCAAGGGAGACAAGGCAGCCTAGTAGTGAGTGTGACCTGAGAATCAAAGCAGTTCCCTCCTAAGTGGAGGAGTGGGGGTCACTTTTCAATCTCATCCCAGCAGCTCAGGCAACAATAGACAGCCCTACTTGGGTCTGAGTATTTGCAAGTTGCATGAACAGCAAAGAACAGGAGAATGGGCCAAGTGCCTGGTCTTTCTGGAGAGGAGGAGGCATGCCTTAGGCTGCCTGTACTATCTATACAAAGCACCCAGTAGACTCTTATAGAAACTTGAAAACACATAAGCTTGTCTGTAAGCCCAGGCATCTGCTAGTTAAAAGCTCCCCAGGCAATTCCGACACAACCTAGTTGCAGGTTATATGTTCTAGAACCATAGATGCAGGAACTTTGGAGTTAGATATAAGTGGCTTGAGTTGGGATCTGCCACTTAGCTGTGTGGCCTTAGCAAGTTACTTAACTTTTCTAAGCTTCTGTTTCCTCATATATACAATGGGAATAATTATACCCACCTCCAGCATGTGCTTCGAGGGTTAAATGAGATAATACATATAAAACACTTAGCACAGTGCCTGGCACACAGTAAGAGTGTGGTAAAAATCACTATTGACATTATTTCCCTTAGGATGAACCTGTTTGATACCACAATTTTGAAACTGAATGAGATGATGTGTCTCTAAGACATTCTTAACTCCTGTTGCCCTCTGACGTGGAGCTGAGCAAGCTGCTAAGGATAAGCCAGGGAAGGAAACTAGCCTGGCTAGCACAGTTAGATTTGATGGAAAGAAGGTAAAAAGAATAATGGAAGAAGCAGCATTTAGACTACAGAAGTCCAAAAGAACTTTCTACAATGATGGAAATGTAACGATCTGTATCAGCACTGTCCAATATGGTAGCCCCTAGACACGTGGCCATTGAGCACTTGGCATATGACTGGTGCAACCACAGAATTGAATCTTAATATTGCTTAAGTTTAATTAATTTAGATTTAAAATTAAATAACCATGTGTCTCATGGCTACCATATTCCTTTTAGAGGAAGCCCTGTACATTGATGAGTTTCCGTGAGAGCCTGGCTCTAGAAAAGGTGACTGAATGAAAGGTCATACCTGAGATCCTTCAGTGAGGCCCACACAGCACAAAAAGATGTAAGTTTACACTTTGTTGATTACCAAAGGAAATAACCGAGAATATCAACATTTATTTGGAGGCTTGAATTTGAGACCTGCTTTGTCTACCTGGATAGATCTATTGCTACGTCTCAGAAGATGAATTAGACCAGGATTAAAACCATCTTCTCTCTGGAGCCTGCGTGATTCTCCCAGGCAGAGTTAGTTTCTCCCCCACCTGTGTTACCACTACCTACCACTGTTCAGAGCACTGCAGCTGCACCTCCTGCACAACACCAGAGTCAAAGATTTCCTCAGCTGCCTTCCTCTGAGCTCCTTGAGGGCAAGATTTATGTTCTATTTGTTTTTGTGTCCCCGGAGACACAAACAATGTAGATGATTTATCTATATCTCATAATTCTTACCATGATAAATGATTTGTCTATAATGTTTGTAAAACGAAAAGGAGAGGAGAAAAGAATGAAAGAGGTATGAATGAGAAGAGGAAGAAAGGAAGGCAGGAAAGTCTTTGAGGGATTGAGTAAGGTTACCCCAGTATTAAAGACAGAAGATTAAAGACCAATGTGGTGTTCATTCCTCTACACCGCATTGAACTTCCTGTTAAAGGTTTTAAAGGGAACACTCTTAAGACATGACCACGGTGTTCCTGTTTCAAGTTAAAAAGCATCATTTGACCGCAACATTTTCATTTCCTTCAGTAGCTCAGAAATTCAACTCTAAGAGTAGAAGAAACACAGGGCTGGATGATCAGGAACCTGTGCCTTAAAGGGTTAATGTAGCTAAAGACCACAGGGATAAGGGAGTTGGGGCGATCAGCCAGTGAACAACAGAAGTGATGTATCATCAAGATCAAAACTGGAAAAATGAAAATTAAAGGGTTCCAAGTCCAGAGGACTCAGTGAGACCGATGAACAAGACGAATGGTAGTAAAAGAGTGAGTTGAGAGGACAGAGATATAATCAGAGCCTTCAGAGATGGAACAGTTCTGAGTGTGGCCAGGAAAGTATGCCACTGCAACGGAAATGTCATACAGGTCTTTGGAGTTAACAATTTTGAGGGGAAAAAAAGTGAGATATGAAAGGGATTAGATGGATTATTTGAACATATATTGAAGATACCTGTTATGATGGTTGGCAGAAATTAAAACCACCAATCAGAGAGCAAAATCGTGGTTTAGGGGATGGAGTGGCCGGAACTCAACAGAGGACAGAGACGGTAAGCTGTAGTGAAGAAGATAGTCTGGATGGATGCTGTAGGTATCCAAACACATGGAGATTTTCCACGAGCGGAGGGATAATACCGGGAGAATGCCATGGGGGTCTAGGAGCATGCTGCAGCTCTCTCTCCCTCTCCTGTCCTGGTCACTCGGGGTGTAGGGAATGAAAAGCCTTTGCTCTTTTGAGCTGCTGGAGAATCTGTGGCCTCAGAAAAAGCTAAACTTCAGTTAGGGCAAGAAATCCACTGAGTATTCTTGAAGACATCTAGGCAGAGGAAGAGAAAATAGAAGAAAGCCCAAGTTAAGGCTGGAAATAAGAATGGGAAAGTTGGGCTCAGAGGACAGGGAGGAGAGAGTCTGGCAAAGTGGGGCTCCTGTCAGGAAGCAGGAGGACATGAGGCTGGATGGATGGATTGATGACGGTGCCCAGGCAGCCCTGAATCGAGCTGAGCTTAGACTTCTATGGTCAGCAATGGGCGGTCTTCCAGGGGCTTCTGAGTGGGTAAGGAATGTGACAAAAGTTGATGTTTCCAAAAAAAAAATCAGTTTGGGGTACTGAGTAGGATGAATGGAATAGGAAAGAAATTAAAATTAGTGACTCCTTGTCTCTCCCGGAATCTGTGAAAACACCATTTGATCTCATACACCAGATTTTTCAAATAAGAGCCTACTGAGTTGTTATCTTCTATCTTGGTCTTATAAAGATGCATATATTATTTTATTTTAAACACACTGGGTATGGCTTAAGTGGGCATGGATTCAGCTCTTCTGAGCAGAATCAGTTGTTTCCAACCATCTGAGTGGTTGAGTGCAAAGCAGTGGATCATTCAGTGAAGTGGTCCGTCCAACCCAGACAGCTCAATGTCTGAATTGGGATGAATAGCCTGACAGGTCACTATACTCTTTGCCCAGAACACAGCCTTCTACTGGCCAAGTCATTGCACCACATGGCCATGGCATCTGCCTTAAAAACCTGAAGTGGAGAGAAGGAATACTGGCACAGGTCAGTGTTGAGGTGAACCTTTTATCTTCATCCTGTCACACTATTTGTCATTTCCATATGGGCCACTGACAGCTGTCAGTCAAGTAAGACTTACCCTGCCACTGGCAAATCTCAAGGCATACAAAAAGGAGACTAATGCAAGTCTGTCTTAATTAGGTGATAATTAAACATTCCAGCCAGAAACTTCCAATCAATCTGACAAAACACACTGGTTCAAAACAAGGTTTGCAGCAGTATTCCAACAGACTGGTAAGGTTTCTCACCCATCTGGGAATAAAAAAACTTTCAAGTCCTCATCAAGTATCTTGCAGATTGAGGTGAGGATTAAGCAGGAACATACTCAAAGGGAATCAAGAACCTGAGGCATCCCTAGGGAGGTGCGTTCCTCTTCCCCTGCAAGGGAAATTGGGTTACAGTGAGCATCAGGAGCAGACTCAAAGGTGGAAAGAAGCTACGTAAGTCTCCTCAGAGCAGGAGTGGTGTGCATGCTCAGAGAGATTGAATTACAGTAGAACCATTGCTCCCAATTTCCTTCCCTAACGGTGAGAAGAGGTACATGGGCTGTTTATTGTGTATTGTGAGTCTCGTCTCCTTCATGAGCACTCACTGGCAGAGCTTCCATTCTCATCCCCAGGGAGCATCTCCTGAGCAATTGTCCAGATGCAGGCAGCTCAGCTCCCACTGAGATTTCCAGACACAGCTCTTCTATTTCTCAAAAGACAAGTCAGGCAATAGGGGGTGCTTCTCTTAAGGAGCATTTAAATACTCGTCAACTCAAAATCTCCTGTCTAGCAAGTGCATGGCATGCAGAGTTAAAGATAGAACGTATACACAAAACTTGTACTAGATTAATTCCCTGTTTAGCTGATATAGTTAAATATTGAATTGACCCAGAGTGCTGTATACTACTTTCTAGTGGGAACTGTGCCACCAAGTACCTAGAAGTCTTTTTGTCTTTGTTGTTGTTGTTGAGGAAGATTCACCCTGAGCTACCATCTGTGCCAGTCTTCCTCCATTTTGTTTGTGGGTCACCACCACAGCATGGCTGACAAATGATGTAGGCCTGCACCTGGGATCCAAACCCATAACCTGGGCCATGAAGCAGAGTATGCAGAACTTAACCACTACACCATGGCGCTGGCCCCCCTACAAGTCTTTTGTTGTTTTCCTGCTGCAATGGATCAAATTTAGTTGCAGCTCCCCAGGCCTCATTTAACCTAAAACTATTCTGATGCTAAAATGCTTTTCCAAGTATCTCCCCTGTTAGCTGTGACAGAAGACTTAGTCCGACCATCACTTGAAGTTCAGGCGGCAGCCTGGATGGGGCTGAATGGTGATGGTGAGGCACTTCTGGAAGAAATTTCTAAGTTCTATTTCTATTTTGTAGCTGTCACCAATCTACACACACACACACACACACGCACACACACGCACACACAGAGCAGAGTGAGGCATTATTGGAAGTGTTGATATTATTTCTTAGAAATCTTACCATGAGGGGAAGCTTAGACATTTTCTGTTTTCCACTAAACTCTAAAATTAATGAGGCAAAATTATAAAGAGGAAAACTGAAGTCTCTGGTGGGTTGGGGTCCAGGACGTCACTATAGGAGACCCATTAGACTAAAAGTTGCCCACATGATTCAGATGGGGCAGTTCCTGTAGAAAGATTGACAAAGATTTAACAATTTCCACCAATATTATGAAAGCTTGCCCAATTCCACTCCTCCTTCTTAGTATTCAATTTTTTGGTTTCTTCTTTGTTTCCTCTGAGATAAGAGCCTAATGTTCAATTCTTTCATTTCACATTCCAAAACAAAAGCAACCACAACATTTTCAGTCGACTTCAAAATCTTCTATGTTATGAGTTGGTGTGTTTTCCTCTGTTCATGCGATTGAAATCAATTTGTGAAAGCTGAGAAAACTTGCTCAGAATTTTTTAAGAGGTTCATTGTGTCCAACCAGAAACCTTGTCCATGCAGAACAGAAATATGTGCCTCGCAGCTTCTGTCTTTTAAGAAAAGAGTTTATGGCTGGCTAAAGTAAAGGCTCTGATTGCCAGCATGTTTTCATTCTCTAAGGACACTGAGAGATTTCTACTTCTGAGTCTAGCATCTTGTGTCCCAAATAAAATGTTTCTACCCTGAGGACCATTTCCTTTGGGGGCTGCCCCACTGTCCTTTCCTCCCACCCCAATTAATTTGTGGTTCTGAAGTTCTCAGTGTTCCTGAATTTCAAAGGCCTCACCAAAGAACAATCTATCTGACTGTGTGAAGAGGCTTGGGGTCAAAGTACATACAGCTTAAGTATTTGCCAAAGAGTCTTCCAGATGACCGCCATCCCCTCTCCCAAATACTTACTCATCTATGGGGGAAGTGGCATACCAACTGTAGCCCTGATAAATAGATACACGTTTTTGAGGTTCAGTGTTTGTAGTGGTCATTTGCCTGTTGTCCCTCAGATTCATTCCCCATCCTTCCCCAGTTCTGCTCCCCAGAATGCTAATCTCTGCAAGTTACATTTCTCAGGCTCCCTTGCTCATTGGCTTCTATTAAGGTTAGGTCAATGGGCAGCAATAGTGGAAACTGGAGGGTGAGATGAGGGAAGGAGCCCACCTCATACACCTCAGAAACTACACCTCCAGTGGCTCCCATATAGTTCCAGCTTCTGGCGTGGTCCCAGCTCCCACCAGACATTCTCCATAGTTCAGCTCCTGCATGTTGGCTACCCAGATGCCCATCTCCTCCCTTTATCCTATTGCTCTAAGAGTAACAACAGTTTACCTGTTTCAGCTCTTCCAACTCCTCTATAGTGAATTCCCTTATTAAATTCCCTCCATTGAAATACCTGGCTTGGGCTCTCTGGATTCTCACTGGACCCTCACCAATAGAGTTTTATTCATTCCAGAATTTAAAACTGTTTTAATATTGATAATTTAGAAGACAGGTAGTGATGAAAGTATAATAATAAAATAGAAATCAATGCCACACAAACTCACAGAGAGAAATATATACCTGTGCAACAACGAGAATGAGCTCACCACCTTTACTTAGAAGTGAGGAACTCGAGGCTGGCAGTGCCCAGGCATATATGGCCTTAGCAGTGCCACCAGTGTCAGAACCCAGATCCCTCTAGCTCTAGTCGATGGGACTTTGTTTATCAACAGTATGAGCATATAGAGAGCACAGTGGAGAATTCAGATAATTTTCCTGATAACATGGGCATTAAAGCCTTTGTTGTCATCATCCCATCAATGGCCAAATGTTGCTAACAAACTATAATTTTACAGACATAAGTTATCCAAATTCAGCAGTAAAGTGCAACCAGTATATGTCTAGAGGGCCTATTTTCCTAGGAACAGAAACGTGTCTTTTTCTCCCTCTGAGAAAATTAATACCATATTTGAAACAGAAGAAAGGATAAAACACACTGCCTTAATTTTTTCTTAAGACTATTTGTTTAGAACAGCGTTACGTTCACAGCAAAATTGAGAAGAAGGTCCAGAGAGTTCCCTTGTTAAGAGCATAATTCAATAGTGTTAAGGCCATTCACATTATTCTGCAATGCGTCTCTTGAACTGTTTTCATCTTGCAAAACTGAAACTCTATACCCATTGACCAACAGCTCCCCATTTTCTCCTACCCCCAGACCCTAGCAACTACTTTCTGTCTTTATGAATTTAACTACTCTAGGTTCCTCATATAAGTGGAATCATACAGTATTTGTCTTTTTGTGACTGGCTTATTTCACTTAGCATAGTGTCCTCAATTTTCATCCATGTTGTAGCAAGTGTCAGAATTTCCTTTCTTTGGAAGGCTGAATAACATTCCATTGTATGTATATACCACATATTGTTTATCCATTCATCTGTCAGTAGACATCTGGGTTGCTTCCACCTCTTAGCCATTGTGAATAATGCAGCTATGAACATAGATATACGAATATCTCTTTGAGACCCTGCTTTCAATTCTTTTGGGTATATATCCAGAAGTGGAATTGCTGGATCATGTGGTAATTTTATTTTTAATTTTTTGAGGAACCTCTATGCTGTTTTCCATAGCAGCTGCACCATTTCATATTCCTATGAACAGTGGAGAATGGATCCAATTTCTTCACATTCTCACTTACACTTGTGATTTTCTGTTTTTGAGGGGATAGTAGCTATCTTAATAGGTGTGAAGGGATGTCACATTGTGATTTTTTTTTTAAAGATTTTATTTTTTTTCCTTTTCTCTCCCCAAAGCCCCCCAGTACATAGTGGTATATTCATCATTGTGGGTCCTTCTAGTTGTGGCATGTGGGACGCTGCCTCAGCGTGGTTTGATGAGCAGTGCCATGTCCCCGCCCAAGATTCGAACCAACGAAACACTGGGCTGCCTGCTGCGGGGCATGCGAACTTAACCACTTGGCCACGGGGCCAGCCCCTCACATTGTGATTTTGATTTGCATTTCCCTAATGATTAGTGACGTTGAGCATCTTTTCATGTGTTTATTGACCATGTATGTATCTTCTTTGGAGAAATGTCTATTCAAATCCTTTGCCCATTTTTGAATGGGTTGTTTTGTGTGTGTGTGTGTGGCTATGTTGTTGATTTGTAGGAATTCTTTGTATATTCTGGATATTAATACTTTATCAAATATATGATTTGCAAATATTTTCTCCCCTTCTGTAAGTTACCTTTACACTCTGTTGAGAGTATACTTTGATGGCTAGAAGTTTTAAAATTTTTATATAGTCCAATTTATCTACTTTTTCTTTTTTGCCTATGCTGTCAGTGTCGTATCTGAAAAGATCATTGCCAAACCCAATGTCATAAAGCTTTTCCTATATTTTTTCTCTTATGAGTTTTATAGTTTTAGTCCTTACATGTAGGTATTTGATCCACTTTGCATGCTTTTTTGTAATTTATGACGTACAGTAGGGGTTCAATTTCATTCCTTTTCATGTGGGTAGCTACTTTCCCTAGCACCATTTGTTGACGAGACAGTCTTTTTCCCATTGAATCATCTTGGCACCCTTGTCGAATATCATTTGAGCATATATGTGAAAATTTATTTGTGGGCCGTCTGCTTTATTCCATTTATCTCTATATTTGTCTTTATGCCAGTCCCACACTGTTGTGATTATTCTAGCTTTGTAATAAGTTTTGAAACCAGGAAGTATGAGAAATCCAACTTTGCTCTTCTTTTTAAGATGGTTTTGGCGATTCAGGATCCCTTGAGATTCCATATGAATTTTAGGATGGATTTTTCTATTTCTGCAAAAAACACCATTGGATCCTGCCTTCATTTTAAGAATTTTCATGCACTGCTTGAAGTCCTGCTTTAAGTCACCACTTTCAGAAGTCTTCCACGACCTTCCAACCTCCTGAATCTGTGATAATATTTTATTAAGATATTTCACTCTAGCTGTCACATGGACATGTCAATGACTTAATACAAAAGTTTATCTCTGGTTCACATCATAGTCTGAGGTGGGTTGAGTGAGTTTATAGGGCACCAATCCTCCAAGTGTTGGCTTAGTATCCAGGCTGCTTTCATCTCATAGCTATTACATCAGGACTACATGGTCTCTAAGTTTGCCCCAGCAGAGGAAGAGCAAGATGGAAGAGGCATACTGGTTATTAATACTCTCCACCTGGATGATACACACAAAACGCCATTCACGTTTCATGGACTGTAGGTAGCACTAGTCACTTGCCCCGATAACTACAAGGGAGGCTGAGAAATGCGTGGGAGATTCATTTGGTAAACACTGTCTCTGACACAAGCACAGACTGTGGTACCTTTAATTGGCTACTTTGTATGATTTGAAAGACATCTCTTGTGTTATTGGCTGTCTTCCTATTTAGCTTCATGTCTATCATGGTTCCAAGTTCTACTGTAAGTACTTTGAGAATAGAAACAATATGTCACGCATCTTTGAGCTTCCCTTCATATCCAGCAAAATGTCTTTCCCATAATTGGTTCATTTAACATTCACTCAGTAAATACTTATTGAGTTCCCATAAATGTAAAATCTCAACCATGCTGAATATTAGGAAGTAAAAATACATCATGTTAAAAAAAATACTCTTAACTAAATTTAAAAACAATAATGTTGAATAAACTAAAAAAAATCATCGTGTGGTTGTGGGAATTCTTGCCCTATGGCGATTCCAAGAAGTAGAGAGCAATGGAAGGGGTGAAAGCCAATGCAGTGGAGCTGGGCAGTGAGCAAAGGCTTCTGAACTCCCCGGAGGAGTGAAGTTTTCAGAGAGCAGTCCCTAGTCTCCTGTACTGTGCCTGGTGTGATAGGCAGCATGTCAGGAGTAATAAAGAAAAATGGCAGTGTAACTACAAACAGAAGAAACACATCTTTGGTACAGTTCCATCGTGTCAGCAGTTTTCTGTCATCTTCTAATGGAATCATATGAATAATTTTGTTTTCTCTAATAGGAACCAAAAAATATATAATCTCATCAGGTTGTTTTTATATCATTCCATGAAAAAAATGAATGCTAACATGATGAAAAGGAAAGATAAGCAATAGAAATACAAGTAAAATGGAATATTTGTGGACATGATTATTTTAGATATTCATATGGCATCTGTGATAAGAATGTTGTTTCTTCCTGCTCTTCTGTACTTGATGAACTATGGGTAGTTATCCGAGAACGGCAGGCGTCTTTGTCTCCCCTGTTTTTATACTGGGAGAAGAATGTGTCTCCTTGACTTACATATGTTGTTTTATTTATTTATTTTGCTCAATCCTGTGCTTATGAGCTTTCAGTCTGCTCGCATGGCATAATCCAAATGACTTGGACAATTTGTTATTGTCAGCTTTTGAGATAAGAACATGAAGGCACCCTGCAGCCCTAAAAACATATCAGTTCAACCTCTGAAGATTGTCATTTAAAATTATTTCAGCAAAGACTCCTCCTTTTCCTCTAGAATTGTTTGGGGAATTTTATTTGGCTTTTGCCTGAGTTATTAGACAAGTTGCTTGTAGGCTGGGTTGAAATCCAAAACTGGATCAAACATAATTCACACACTACAGTGAATGCATATAATAAGCATTTAATAAACACTGGTTGAAATTAAGTCAGTTGAATTGAACTGAACTGAACTGAAAAATTAAAGGCTTGTGTGGTTCAGCAAATTAGAACATTCTGTTAAAAATGGACAATCCAATCTCTTGCCCTACAGCGACATGCTCTGCCTCCACATAGAGTGTAGGTGTATAAAGAACCACGTGCTTAGCCAGTCATGGATTCAAGCACTGAAAGCAGATTATTTGTGTTGCATAATGTCATTGTGAGTTTCCTGTCTTTGTAACTCAGAAAATATGGGCCTTCGCAAACCAAGGAGGAAGGAATGAATTATTCAACAATGGTGTTGGGAAAATTGGCTCACTATCTGGAAAAAAAATCCTCAAGTTAGATTTTCACCTCAGACCATGCAACAAAATAAATTCCAGCTGATGTTAAAAAGTGAAATGTAAAAAGTAAAATCATCAAAAATTGAAGGAGCATCTGTGGCCCAGGTTTGGCAGAAGGAAGGGATGGGGAATGAAGGCACTTCTACGTTTACTTTATCTCTTGTCTCTTAAAAAGCAATAAGCAACAACTTGATGCATGGTTTTCAAAATAAGGAGAAAATGTCAGTGAATATTTTATTGATCTTAGGGTAATGAATAACTTTCAAAACCTAAAAGCAATGAAAGAAACACCAAAAGAAAATCAAGCTTGACGCAACTTCTGTATGTCAACAAAAGCATCAAAATGTAAAAGATGCGTGAAAAATTGGGAAAACATTTGAAACAAATATTACAAAATGTTAATGGTATCAATGTATAAAGAACAATGTATAAGAAAAACATGTGCCCTATATTAGAAAAAAAGTATAAAATGTTGCATAGAGTATAATTAGTTAAAAACCTGACAAAGTAATAAATAAACATACAATAATTGTTGTACCAGGATATTCATCAAGGTCTTATTTATAATATTAAAAAATTTAGGACTGATCTCCATGTGTAATAAATGAACGTTAAGTAGACTATTGTTTGAAGAACATATACCATCTATGTAAGTGCAAAAAGGGCTTCAAAATGAAACACAAAATATTTAATTTTGTAAAACATACATGTCTATGTTTTTATGTGCACATGTATGGAAGAAAATATTTAGAAGGAGATATATCAAAAACATAAGCAGTGTTTATCTCTTGGTAGGGAGATTATTGTCCTTTTAATTGTTTTCCTATATTGTTCTCACTGTTTTTCTATAAAAGGTATGTAATATTTTATAATCAGGAAAAGCAAAAAATCATTTATTTTAAGCTCAAGTCTTTTTCCCTTCAAAATTTCCACATATTAAGTTTAACATTTTTAACCAGATAAAGTAATGTGAAAACTTTGAATGAAAGACATTGAGCATTATTTCTGTGTATCTAATTTTCATGGATTTCTGGTTTAACATAGAGCATAAAAAGAGTGAATTAATTTAATTTTATCCTGACCCATTTAGTATCTATGCCCACACTCTCTCTTTTCTGGCCATCTCCTCCCCTACTGATTTGCTTGTTTTTTTACCAAAGTACTAGCTAATATGGGACACCTTGAGAATGCAAATTGCACTTTTTGAAATAGGTTATGTCTTGTTTCACATCCCTTGGAAATTTTTAAATGGAATAAGTGAAACAAATAGCTGAAAGGTAAGCCCTTAGAGATAAATTCTGTTAAATTTTTCCTCATCAGAGATGTAGAGTTAGGCTCACATTACAATTTTTTTCTTATCAGCTGGACAAGTCCTTGAATAATAATTGAATTCTTTCTGCTACAGGTGTAAAGCATCCAGATCATTCTTACATAAAAAGTCATCCTCAAGCCTTTAGCCACTTAATATCTTTCTTTAATAGTTTCACTTCTTGTCTTCTTGGTCTTTCTGTACCATCATTGGCTTCCAATGTGTTTTGTTTTATGGGGAGATTTGGGAGAATTTTTTTTCAAAGTAAACAGAAACATGGCTGGGAAGGGTAGATAAAGAAGCAGTCTTGAAAATATAAAATTGATAGACAACGCTTTTCAGTCCTATGCTCCATACTGGTTTAAAGAAAAAGTGGGGCCAGTGGCATGGCGTGGTGGTTAAGTTCACATGCCCTGCTTTGGTTGCCCAGGTTCTTGGCTTTGGATCCTGGGCACAGACCTACACCACTCATCAACCATGCTGTGGTAGTGACCCACATACAAAACAGAGGAAGATTGGCACAGATGTTAGCTCTGGTCTAATCTTCCTCAAGCAAAGACAAAGAGGAAGATTGGCAACACGTGTTAACTCAGGGTGAATATTCCTCAGCAAAAAAAAAAAAACTGCAGTCAGCCACCTAATCTGGGTTGGGGCCCACCCCTGAATAAATGAATCTCCCTTTGTAATGCCTAAAATTTGATTATTACTGAATGATTGTTTGCAATAATTGCTGCCCTTTCCAGATATCCTCCTTGAAAATATAAATACGGTTGAAAATGGGCTAAAATTAATAACGCTTGACAATGAATAACTTTTTAAGCAAATTCTCTTTCTACTCACATAAGAGATGAGTTTTCTTTAGGATTTCATTTATTATCAGCAAAACCCTGTGGCCTCAGAAGCTAAAAGTTCTACAAGAGGAGGATGGGGAAACAAGGGACAAACCTGGTAAACTATGTGTCATGTTGGGTTACCCCACCTGTGTCCTGGCAATGTGCCTAGTGCACTCACTCCCACCTAAGTCAGTGCTGTCAGAGGTGGAAGGGAAATCAGAGGGTCACCTGCAAGAGGGCCAATGGTAACTCTTGCTGCCCACTGCCCCTGTGCCATGAGTGTCCAGGGATATACCAGTAGAAGCTGAGCATTTTTAGAGCAGCCAGATCTTTGCCTCTGGATCAGCTTCTGTGTCGGAACAGGAAGGGAATGACAATGAGACCACTAATGAAAAAGTCACATTTTGACAGCCCTGGCCCTGTCTCAGCTAAAAACAATAAAATGCGAATTGCAGAACATGATCCAATAACAGGAAACAAGACCAGCACTGAGGGTGTTTTTGGTAAACAGTGGCGGTTTTTCCCACCAAGGTCTTGATTAATGCCCTCAGCAAAGCTAGAGAAAAGGAAAAGTCTTCTGCATCAAGAGGGTGACCACACACTCATGTAATGATGTTCATGCATCTCTGACGTCCCTAGCCCAGCCATGCCCTTGTGGCAGAACAGCACACCTTGTCCTAGGACAGGTAATGAAACATAACAACAATCTTTCCCTACTCTACTTCCAGCTACTTCACAATGGCTGCTAATAAAGATACATGACTTTTGTGTTGTCCATCAGGGTCCCAAGGACAAACATGGAATTTTATTTTCCTCTCTGGTCTGCTCCCAGCCTGGAAGAATGGGTCCTGGGAAAGCCAACCTTGAGCTGACCTCTGTCTAACTGCTTTCATTAGGCTAGACTTCAACACTTCTGATGGGGCTTCCAGATCTCTTACTTCCACATAAAATATTTGTTTATTTTAAAAGTACAAAAGAACTATAGTAGTCTTGCAAGCAATGCAATAGAATAAAGCCTTGTTCACAGAAAGCACTTGGATTCCACTGTGTGTGATTTTATTCTGAGTTGTTTATTTTCTGTTCAATCCAAGAGACTCCAGAGGGTGGGTCAAAGAATTGAAAGCAGGGTTTGAAAAGGACTTGGAGAAGTTTTGCTTTGGATGCTTGTGCAGAAATTAGAGATTATTATGTACTTTACAATATTATTATTTTGAGCGTTTATAAGAACTGGTGTTTGAATGAAATCATTCTCTGGGGCTTTCATGCCTTAACAACTTGGCATTAATGTTTTTGGGAACTTTTAAACTAAACAACAGCACTAACACCTAATATTGCCAAAGCAAACAGCATAGATATATTGGCCTGTTGTTCCTTCTGCTCAGAGGCAGTTGAGTGAAATCAACTGAACTTCTACCAACAACCTCAAGCAGAGGAACTTAGAAAATAGAGTTGACTCAGGAATTTCTCCCACTCCCCCTGCCATGGAAGTGGCATTTATGGGAGTAATTTTTAGGTGAATAATTTTTTAAGCCAAAATGATTCACTCACGTGTGACACCGGAAGGGGATCCAGACACAGGGCTTGTTTGGGTGTGACAACAAAGTGCAGACAATGACAGTAAAGGAGTAACTGAGGCTGAGGAGAGGGTAGCTCTAGGATCTGCAGCGTGTGAGGAGCAGGGGTGTGCAAAGGATGCTGTTGGAGCACACAGCCAGAACAGAGATAAAAAGATGTCCCCATATATCACTAGCATTGTCAGGTGTCCCCCATGTAGAAACAGGGGGTTGCCAATAAGTAAAGATTTTTCAGCTTTTCCCACAGTAGAAGAAATATTTAGAGCTCTCCAAAGCCACCAAAGTCATAGAATCTGCTTCATATAAACAGGGTAAACAAAACCTCTGCGAGCAAAAATGGTAAGCTGTTCTCAATTTTCTTCATAGTTATAAATTCACAAAGACGTCAGAGTTGAAGAGACCATAGATACTGCCTGGCCAGCTTAATGGAGGCACAAAAAAAAGATCCAATGGTTCCTCAAGGATCTTTAAATGAGTTACATTTGATTTGAACATAAGCCCTTATAATTCTCCATTTGATCTGTTAAGATCAAGCCTCCTTTATTTAGCGAATGTTTTATAATCTTTAAAGATTTTCCTATTTTTAGCAAGACCTTTTGGCCTGTTCATAATACTTATACACACTTGCAAGTGGATTAGTGTTACAGAATATATCTGTGTACGTGTATATAAGTTTATGAGCCTCTATCCTATACAGAGGTAGTTCATAAGAAGAGTTCACAAACTTAGTCATCTGTCACTTACCCCGCCCATCTCATTCCTGCTTCTTCAAACCCACCTCTCTATAGGTTCTAGAAAGGGAGAATAAAGTTCCTTATGATGAGACATCAATGAGATTTATATCTGGTTTTTTGTTGTTGTTGAATTACAACTGGCATGACAAAGGCATTGTCAATGTCACACGATACAGTTACTTGATCCCCTGTGCCTCAGTTTCCTTTTTTTACAAAGAAAGGATAATAATAACCCCTAACCTACTTCTCAGGTTTATTGTGAAGGTGAAATGAGATAATACATGTAAAAGACTTGGGATAATGCCTGACACGTACTAAACACTTGAAATATTGTACTATTATTACTGTACAACGCCATAGATTGTACGAGATGAATTACCATTGAATCAAGTTAGAATTCAAATCAAATCAATAAATATGCAATATCTACTATAGGAAATCACTATTGTAGAAAATACGTGTTCACTAGTGGCTGCTCAATTCAAACTCCATTAAACGTTTATTGGTAATCTGAGCAGACCATGGAAAGGCATGGTTAGTCCATTATTCTGCTTTCACGAGTGTGGAACTAGAAAAATTTAGGCAGGAAGAATGCACTCATTCAAGTTGGGACCTGTCCAGAGAATGAGGTTAAAGAAATCTATTAATAAATTGTGACTTCAGTAATTAAAGGTACACACATAGGCATCATGCATACTAAAATGACATTTTGTTAATAGACTGTCCTGGCAGTTGGGGTGTTCTTTTAAGCTTTTTAGCAGCAACAAGCTGCTTCCTTGTCAGGAATCTTAGAATAACTATGTCATTACATAAACATTCTACATCCACCTTATGCCAACCCATGTTCTGTTTCTTTTGGAAAAGAATGAAATAAGATGAATTGACATGACCCAGGAGTCTGTATTATAGAATGCTAATGTTCTTTAAGATGGTGGATGTTCTAAAAATTGTGAAAAAGGACCAGTGTTAAAGGTATGGCTGACCTTTGCAAGATTATTTTATTGCAAAAGTTCTTTGGTTTTACAAGCTGACATTCCAGAGTCAACATAAATAAGGTGCCAGGGGAATATTGCCACAGAGGTAAGAGCATAAACTTATGCAGCTATCTCAGCACAGCCAACTAGGCCCTGGGGAAGGGCCCTGGGGACTCTGAGATGGTCCACATAGCTAAATGAATAGCAAATATGACCTGAAAAAGAGCACTAGGTTTATTGTTTTCAGAATTAAACTGTGTTAGGAACAAATCAGATATAGTGGCCACCTCACATAGGCCGACACAGGTTCTGGACCACTTCAGCCTCCAAGCAAAGCTCCTGCATTAGTGGACCTCAGCTAGCAGTGAGCCAAGTCACACTGACGTTTGGGTTCAAGTCAAATAGGTCCCAGAGGGAAAAATCAGACTTTTCAGTGAATAAGAGGAGGCCCAGCAAGTGGGGAACCAGCATTGAAAGACAGAAAGAAGAAAATATCTAAGGATGGTTTAGGCAGTTAGCATGACAGAAACTTGGTAGCACATGATTTATAGTCAGGTAGAGGCAGCGGAGAAGTGGGGCAGAGGTCAATGACAGAATCTGATATAGGTCACAAACAGCAATTCCAGAGACTAGGGATTGGAACTGGAACCAACAGGCAGACTAACCAAATGCTGAGCCACTGGAGTAATCTCCCCAGAAATTAGGGCTTTATTGGTGGAAGCAAACTTGCTTAATATTTTTATTTATTTTTTTTATGCGTTTTTTTTTTTTTTTTTTTGAGAAAGATTAGTCCTGAGCTAACTGCTGCCAATCCTCCTCTTTTTGCTGAGGAAGACTGGCCCTCAGCTAACATCCGTGCCCATCTTCCTCTACTTTACATGTGGGATGCCTACCATAGCATGGCGTGCCAAGTGGTACCATGTCTGCACCCGGGATGCGAACTGGTGAACCCCAGGCCACTGAAGCAGAACGTGCGCACTTAACCTCTGCGCCACTAGGCCAGCCCCACTTAATATTTTTAATAACTAGTCTCCAAAGATGGAGCCCAGTGAACCATAGCCTTACCACATTGAATTTATTTTAGCCCCTTGATTCATTTTGACCGACAGGATTTGGCAGAAGTGACGCTGTGTATCTTTGGAGGAAGGCCTTAAGAGATTTGCAGCTTTTACCTTTGCCTTTTGAAATGCTCCCTCTTGGAACTCAGATGCCATGCTGTGAGAAGTCCAAATCTCCCAGAGAGGCCATATAAAGGAGACCAGAGGCCCTCTGATCAACAACTCCAGCAGAGTTCCCAGCAAAACCAGTACCAACTGCCAGCCAGGTAAGGAAGCCATCTTGGATGTCCAGCCAAGTCAAGCCCCCAGGATGCAGCCTCCTCTCACATCACATGAGGCAGAGGGACCACACAGCTGAGCCCAGTCAACTCACAGAATCATGAGAGAGAATGAAACAATTATTATTGTGAGCCATTCAGTATTGGAACATCTGTTACACAGCAACGGAAAACTGAATCTGTGAAGGTTTCACAGGACACAAAAACAATAATAATAATAATGTTTTATGGTTGAAAGGCACACAATTTATCTAAAGAGTTTACTCCTTCTTGTGTTGCTATGATTCAGTTTAAAGTAGGATAGGGTGAAATAGAGATGTTTGAAAGAAAATGTCAGATTTCTCAGATGGTTTCACACACAACATCACCAACGACAGCTTTGGCTGTATCATGTCTTCTCAAGACATTGTTGTTCCTTAATTTGCTGCTATAGCTAGACATATGATTTCTTGCATTGAACTTCTCAACCTTAAGTAAGGCCCCTGCTCATCACAGTTATGGTTTACATGACATTACCTCTGCATTTGTTCCAGAGGCCAATGACTGACAAGGCATTATATTGAGCATAAATGCCCAGGGATAGGAGAAGATCAGAAGACTGGGCTGGGTTTGGGTAAGTACCAGGAAAGGGAGCCCAGGTCCTATATCAGCACCCTGAGTGTTAATATCACAGCCTTTGCCGAATCATCATAGTGGGCCCAGGTGAGCCAAGGTGGACCACGGTGAGCCAAGGTGGGTCAAGGTGGGCTAAGGTGGGCCAAGGTTTGGAAGTCAGGAAGTCAAGACAGAGTTGAGGATTTCCCTGATTACCTAAAGTCAATAGCCATCTGAGGGTTTGGAACCTGTGACATCAAATAAGGAAAGACTTAACTATCGGGTCTCAGAGGCCAAGCCTGCCAATGTCTGGAATCTAGAAATCATGGAGATCAAACCAATTATCCCAGCAGCCGGAACTGAGAAGTGACCTCAAGGTTCTTTCATACTCTTTCTGGGAATAGTAAATGGTGACCAGAAGAGAGCAGGCCGTGACCCATAGATATTTGGAGAACTGAATGCTTTTCTCTTAAAATTAAAATAATCAGGCTGATTCTCAAATAGAGCATGACATGATGTTGAAGTCCTATCACTTTTTATTCTCCAGTACTTTTAAGCTATGGAAAGAATACTGCTTGAATAATTTCATCAAGTTTGTTCCCATCGCTTAGCATTCTCTGACTATGCAGAGCATGCCTTAGTTGGCACAGAACATGTAATATTGGTTGAGGGAGGAGGTCCTCCCCTCACGGAATTATCATGATAGATGTATACATATTTGTCCACACTGTTGTCTTTGGTTGCTTTCACTATAGTGTAACTTCAGGAAGTAGGGCAGTCACCTTGAGTCACAAATTAAAAGCCTCCCATTCCTATACCATCTGTTTCTCAAAGGAGCTACCAGATAAAAATAAACATTCATTTAAAGGGCAATATATTTCTCAAGAATCATGACCAAAGGGATGCTTTGCTTGGACCAAATACTGCCTATGTTTGGAATGGAAGATTTTCCACTGTAGATCCAAATCTCAAGCCACAGCTTCAAATTCCCCTGAGCTAGTATTGGCTTGAAGTCCTCCATGTGGCTTAGGCACCCAAGTGGGCACATTGGTGACCCATTTGCACGAAGGGATTATCATGACTTAGCCAAGTGCTGAACCATTTGCAGAATGTGATGGCACAAGTCTGCCCCTCTCCTTCAGAAAGCTTAGGCAGTGAAACTCAGTTCAGTGGCCAGAACAAGGGCTACTGGCTTTTCAAGAGATCTTCAAGGCTGATCACAGGTTTAGAAATGGCATATCTTCAGGTGGGAATATCTTAAAATCTCTTAAATTTACACTTATGAGAAAAGCAACCAATTTTTATATAATGGGATGTTGTTAAAGAAATTTAGCTTAGAAATTTCAATGCATACAGTAACTCTAGGCTAACAAAATACTGACAAACAAAATTCATTGGGGACCTCCTTTAACGAATAAAAGGATTAATTTTTAATTAGTGTATTAGTGGTTTGCTTATAAATGGCAACAACTTTCTAACTCGTAAATTCCAAATTAGCATAATCCAAATACAGTTTTATTGTAAAGAATTCTCTAGTATTCAATTCAACAAACTTTCATTGAGAATCAGCTCTGTACTTGGCTCTGTGGTACTACAGTTGCAAAGATTAATACAGCTGGAAAGATTAATCAGATATAATCTATGCCTCAAAGAGTTGACAGCATAGTGAGTGAGAAAAGGATGCAAGTAAGTATTTCATAATGGATAAATGCTATGCTTTTGTGATGAACAATATGCTTTCAGAGGACAAGGGGTGGTGACATTAAGTCTACGCAGAGAATGTGTAAATATTTCACAGAAGAAATAATATTGGATTTGGGCCTTAAAGACTAAGAGCTCACCAAATGACAAGAGTCAGAATGTACTGGTGGAGAAGTGTGGACAAAGATATGATGTTATGAAGGGGTGAGGCATCTTTGAGAAAGAGTGTGGCTGCAACAAAGAGAGCCTAGGAAGGAGGCAGGAGATGAGGCTGGAAAGAAGTGGGACACCAGACCACTACTGTGCTTGAATCGCTTCTGGAGCTGGGACTTTATTTTACAGACAATAAGGAGCTAGAAAGAGTTGGAAGACAGAGGGTAATTTGGACAGATTCCTATGTGTGGACGTAACTCACTCAGAGGTCCCCACTGCTTTAGACAGAATTAGAATTTTTATAGTAAGAAAGCAGCAAGAAAGAGCCCATTTCAGCTTTCAATTTCTAAAAGAATAGTGAAAATCAGCACTTTTAATTTTCAAGAACCAAGATGTTGAGAGGAAAGAAGTTTTTGCATATCAAAAGGCAAAGCTCTGACAGAGCTGGAGGATGTATGAGAACACAATAAAGAATTACTAATTGCTGCGTGGTCCATGAATCTGTGTCCCCACCACCCACATGGCTTGACAATAACTCCCTAGTCCCATATGCATTTTGTTATCAATCTAGTGTCTCTCTAAGATGATGCTAAAACAACAAGAAAGACGTGATTGGGTTAAATCTAGAAGTGTTAGAAGGCCCGTAGGGCAAATGAAGAGTTTATCTGCAGACAATAAATTGGGAAGAGAATAGATGAAGCAGAAGAAAGTACATTCTATAAAATTTGCAGGGAGTGGGGGGACTAGTGGGGCCTTCTGGACCTAAAGGAACCACTTGGAGAAGTGGGAATCAACCCAGAGAGATGACCCAGCCTCTGAGTGAGCACCTCCAGTGGCCAGAGCTAGGGAACCTTGAGGTAGCTAACCCTGCCTGCTCTGATTGTCTGTCTCCATTTGAGTGAACATCACTAGTGTTGCTTACCCTGAGGACAGCTCCAGCTGTCCCTTGAGGGCATCTCATCAACAATTGCCTGCACTCTGACAGTGGTGACACATGGGAGGCATCCAGACAGCTCAGTTCAGCCAAATCCTCCTATGTAGAACAGCCCCCTCCTCAAAAGTCTAGGACACTTGTAAGCCTCAAAAAGGAAGTGAGGCCATGACACCCACAGGAAGTGTGAGAGCCATGGAAGAGAAAGTATCTTCTCACCTCAACTTAGAGAAGAGGGGAGGGAGTTGGAGAACCGGGCCAGCTCAAGATTTCACCTCAGCTACAATGGTGGAGAAACCCACTTCCATACAATATCATATTAATGTATTCCAAGATAGATCTGCTATATCCCTGTCCTCAGTCCATTTTTGTAATCCCACAAAGAATTTTCACTTACCTCTGCCACCACAACAGAACCGGGCTTCTGACCTCAACCACTTCTCCCAGAAGGCACCTGTGGATCATGCCACTTCACAGTTGTTCATGGAAAATGCAAGTAGGTCTTGAGGAAAACATTGTGTCATATAGATAGTCAATTACATCTGGGCAATTGATAAAAACACACAGAACACATGAAGGCAATTCTTTGCACTCATCAGTCATGGATATTGGAAAATACCCATTCCCCCTGCAGAGTCCTGAAGACCACCAGCTCCCTAGCAAAGGCTCAGGCACTAGGAGTACAAGGTTCTATTCTATTTTAATGGATTAATAAGGGTACAAAGACACACATTCTTCCTTTACCAGATTTATTTAGTGCCACCCAAATGAAAGAATGCAACGAGGGCTAATCGTAGCAAACTCCAATTTTATAAAATGGCTGCCTGGTTCTGTTGGCAGCAGATAGGCATTGAATACCTAGATTTTCTTTCTATGTGTTTTCTGTGTACAAATAACTGCAAAAAGATAGAATGAAAACAGAAACACACTCAAGACCTCTGCTCTGCTGTCTAGGACTGTAGAATCCTATAGAAGTTCCCAAATTAAAATCTAAGCATGTTGCCAGCCCCATGGTGTAGTGATTAAGTTCAGTGCACTCCACTTTGGTGGCACAGGTTTGCAGGTTCAGGTCCTGGGCACAGATCTACACCACTCATCAGCCACACTGTGGTGGCGACCTACATATAAAGTAAAAGAAGGCTGGCACAGATGTTAGCTCAGGGCTAATCTTCCTCAAGCAAAAAAAGGAGAGAATTGGCAACAGATGTTAGCTCAGGGCTAATCTTCCTCAGAAAAAGAAAACCAAGCAAACCTAAGCATGTTGATTTTATGGACTCCCTGGTATCTAAGGCGTAGAGAGCCTTGGAAGGAAACTTCAAGCTAAGAGAAAAGCTTTTTTGCCTCCATGAATGGGATGTGGATTTTGTGAGAGTAATTTAGGAGAGAACTGAATCATTCTTGACCTTTCTGGAGAGTGGCTAGGAGGATGAAGTATCTAAACTGAAGAATTAGTATGATCATACAGGAAAGAGTTAGTAATCACTGCATAATCCCTAAATCTGTATCCCCACATGCCTTAAAACCAATACCTCTCTAGTCCTATATATATACCATTCTTTTATCAATCTGGAGACCTTCTGGGATGATGCTAAAATAAACAAGAATGAACAAAAAAAGAAATAAACAAAATCACAAGGAAGAGATGTTTGGGTTAGATCTTAAAGCCTTACTATGCCCGTGGGGTAACCTAAGTTAACAGCATCTCAAACATTGTGTTCATAGGTAACGGTCATAAACTAGGGATAAGTTTCCCTACTGTCCTCTTACAGGGCTCTCAAGCCAGTTTTGTCGTCTCCCCCAGAAATAAAAATGATGAAGTTCTTTCCCATTCACACAACCATCTTTACTCTCTCGTGTTACAGGGCCTTACCCCGTCTTTGGGGAGATATGCCTGCCTTGTCAAAGAGAGGGCTGGAATACACAGGGCAGTTAGAATGAGCTCAATCAAGTCTCAAAGCACAGGTGGCATCACTCCTATGTGCATAGAGAGCCTGAGGCTCCAGTGTTTTCTGAATTTGAGATAAAATCGAGGATAACTAGGAAGATCAGGGCTCAGAAGACCTAAGACTGCTATGCCAGCAAAAATGGCCTCTAGAACTGAAGAGACCACTAGGGAGCACCGAACCAAGGTGGAGAGGTATTTACCAGATACCCAACCTCATCCACCTGACACTGTAGGACCCTGGGGAGTGTGTCACCCACACCATTAGGCATGGCCTTGCATGTGGGAAGGGCTATCCTGAAAGCATAGACAAAAACCAACCCCAGTTCTCACCACATTGCAGTCCAGAGGAAGGAGGTGGGGTTCTTCTAGGATCCTAGAGGAAAATAAAAGTTCTTTGCGGGGGCAGAAAAGATGTACTTAGGAGAGGAATGCAAATATACTAACTATTGGATAGTCTCACACCATGAATGGGTTTCACTCCATACACAGTGGAGGGAAAACCTCAAACTGTCTCTGTTCACCCCCTACTCCAGTAGGGACATTGGAGATTTCCCGTCCACAGCACCTGCATGTCCTCCAGATGTCCCAGGCTTCAAGCTGTGCTTCGTGGGGTTTGCAGATGTCCTGACCACTAACAAGGGGATTTTCCACATGGGAATTCGCCTGGGCTGAGTCTCCGACATGGGTCATGACTGCAGCAAGACCAACAAGGGAAGAGCAGACAGGTTTTGAAGGGATAATGAAGCACAAAGATATTTCAAGAAAGTTCTCCCTACATGTGCTTGAGAAAAATGAGCCCTGCACAGAGGAAGCAGCAGATGGATTGGAGAATGAGAGTCCAGATGCAGGGAAATGCAAAAGGGAGGACCTCCGACAGGCAGAGGTGGTGGGAATAGAGAGTACCTTTTAGATGTGGCAGGTTGAGAGTGGGAGACACCAAAGAAGGTGAAGAGGGCAAAGAGTGGATTGGGATGACTTTCAGGCTTTAGCTTGGGTGACAATAGATGGCAATGTCACTTTCTAAAATAAGAAACAACCTTGTAAGGAAGAAAATAATTTGGAATTCTGGAGACAAATCCAGATCGCATTGGAAAGGAGAATGAATGTAACGTAAGTAAGTGGGGGTTTGAACAACTAGTTCAAAGTGAGGACATGAAGGGAGGTGAGAGGTGTAACATATTACATACCATATACAGGGAAATCCACTCTGGAGCTCTTCAATCTCTTTCCCTGTCCCAGCACCTGACAGTTGGAGAGGCAGGCTAAGATCCAGGAGATTCCTCATTAACCTCTCAAATTATGACCCAACCCTCTCTAATTAAAGGAAGCAGGTTAACCCCCACTCCCTAATACACACACATACACATACGTCAGACTCAACAGATATTTTCTACTGCTGCAATTATTTTTGTTCTCCCTCCAACAGAAAAGAGAAGGAACTGATCACCATTCTCTGTAGAATTTCCCTCCTTGGAAATCAAAGTTAATTAACACTTACTGAACCTTTCCTGGACACATGGCACAGGACCAAATTCCTGAAGGAAAATGAAAAGGGATGTGTAGGTGTGGTACTAAAACCACATCAGAGGAGGAGAAGCAAGCCAGGATAACAGGTTAGAACCAGGTTTAGCACATTTTCTTCCCACGGCTGCAAGACTCTGTGCCGTTAATAAACAAACACACTCATAGGAGAAAGCGTTTGCATGCATAAATGCATGGTATTTAAGTTTCTTAAAATCAATTCATAAACTCAAATACTGAGCCATCTCTAATTACCTTTCTGCGAGTAATAAAAGAATGTGAGTATAATCTTTAAAAATCTTTCCACATTAACATCTACAAGCCCTATCCAGTCCCTCACAGGCCACAGCACTTGGAGATGCTATATCTGCAGGTTCACAGGCATCAGCTGTTATCCCACATGGTCATTGGCTTCCCTTTGTTTATGACACTGGTTTTCAACCCTGGCTGCCATTAGCATGACGAGGTGCATAGAAAAAAACATAGGTGCCTGGGTTGCCTACCCACAGACTCTGTATCTATGGAAGTTGGGTCCAATTAGTGATATCTGTGTTAATTTCCCAAGAGGATTCTAATGTGTAATCCCATGGGATACCCTCTGTCTCTAGGCCTGTCAATCAAACTTGACTCCAATGGACTTTTCCAAATCTCTTCCAACCACTTCCTACAAACACTAGTCACTGAGACAATGGGCTAAGGATTCCTGCTTCCTCCATTGCTCATACCTGGGACATAACCCCCTCCCTTTTTCCCCCCTTTCCGCAGAGCATCTTTTCTTCAAGGTCCAGTTCAAGCCAAGCAGAAATTGAACCTATGTCTAAGCATGTATATCCTAGTGTGAGACTATCTCAGCGTTCAGTTTACCTGTGAAGAAAGTTGTGTGACTAGAGTCACTGTTCAAGATCATTATGACAGGGAAGCACCCACAGCTATTCATCCATCACTGTCCAGGTTTGGATGTGGGGTTATATTCTCCATGCATGTTGCATACAATTCAAAGACATCCAGCAAGTGGTCAGCCCCCAAATTTAAGCTTCTCTCTCATAGTTTTGAGTTTTACAGACTTATCTATCTTGCACTCAAATTTATTTCCGCTGAAAGCATGTTCAGGACACTTCAAACTGAATACTTCCCCACAGGACAAGATGAATTAGTTGGAAGTATGAGTCACTGGCCTCTGGACCACATGAAGTGCCAGTGGAGGAGCTGGGAGAGAGGAATTAAGGAAAGCCTCAGCTGTCTGTTCTTCTGACAGTCTCACCAAATACTTAGATGTGAGAGGTTTTTTCTTTATTTTTAACTTAAGAAGAATGAGAACAACATAATTATACTTTCATCTGCTCTCTAATCTGAGGAACACACAATAGCCACGCCTGGCCAATTTCCAGTAAAACCTCCCTCCTAAGGTGTTAGGATCCAAACAGTCTGCTCCCTGGGTAGAGACTGCTCCGGGGAAGAATTCTTCCCCTTCCTTCTACTGGCTATCCTTTCTAATACAATGAACAGCATCTAAGGCAGGTTTCTGCCCCATATTTTGAGGCCCTGGATGAACCAAGCCTGGATAGCTGAGAAACAAACTCAGGTCCTAAGGCAGTCATGTCCACCTTGCTGGCTTTCACATCTCTATACTTAATCCTGGAGGAAACAGAAGAACACCTGTTTGAGCCAGAATTCTTGTCAGGAGGACTTCTGGGTAGGAGGTAGGTGTGGGCTTACAAACATGGCCCCTGGGGGAAGGGAGGGGCCCCTTGTCTGCCTCAGCCTCGGGTTCAAATGCAAGGCTCATAAAAGTCATGACCACCTCAGAAATGGGCATTGGAGACAGAACTATTAGAAGAGAGTTTCTGATGTAAATTCTCCCCTGGAGATTTTTTTGTCACTGAAAATAGCCAAGTATCTGAATGCTTGTAGACCGAGTTTGTCTTTACCTCACGATAGGAAAAGAAAGAGTCATTTTTGTAAAGTTCTCTTTCTATAAGACATAGATTAGTCCTCACACCATCATTATTCCTGAGGACTTCGGTTATGCAAGGTGACAGCTCGTGTTCTCGGAGCACAGATTTGATTTGGCTCTCTCAGTGATTTAAAAAACTTGCTTTGGAGAATGTAAGTAGAGAATGAGAAGAGACATACAGATATCAAAATCCATAATTTGGAAACCTAAAAGGCCACTTAAAATGCTCTTGCATGAAATTTGAAAGGAAACCATCACAAGGCAATAGAACTTTATTAAGTATCAGACCTTCTGCTTCCTCTCTCTCAGGCTCACGAGTGTGTGTGTATGCGCACACACCCACCCACCCACCCACACACAATGGAATAGATTTTATTCACTCTCATTTTCCAGATGAAGAAACTAAAGCCAGACAGGTAATGCCAAAGACATAGCTAATAACTGGCAGAGATAAGATTCCAACCTAGCTGTGTGCACATCTGTGTCATCCCTACTTGCAGATACCTCCTTGATGAGCCTGTTTCTTTCCCTTGCATCAAACTGTTCCCTGGCTCCCATGCCTAAACCAGGAGGAAGCAGAGTGGAGAGGTGAAGAGAGAAGGCTCAGGATGCCTGAGTTCAATGCCCAGCTCCTCCACTTTCCAGCTGTGCAATCTTGAGCAGTTTACTTAATCTCTCCAGCCTTCAGTTTCCTTATCTGTAAATGGGGATGATGATAATGCTGTAGCTTCATAAGCCATTCAAAGCATTAAAGAACATAAGACAGGTAAAACATGAGAAGAGTACCTGACGCTGTAGGCAAGGTACAAACTTTTGCTGGAGTAAGCCGCTGTGATTTTGGAGTTGTCTATTTCTGCAGTTTGCCTAGCCTGTCATGACCAATACAGTTCTATAAATGTCAGTTAAATTAATTTCGATTAAGTCATTATATACGATAGTTACGTGGCGAGAACTATTGCTGAAGGGGACTGTGGTTTTTGCTTCTCCTGCATCCCTGAAGTCAACCAACTCTCTGTGTGCCAAAGATCAGATTTCTTCTGATGAATAACGCTACTTATCAAAAATTCATTATTTTATCATCAATGTATCAGCACACCACAGAGCACATAATCAGCTCAAGAAATAATTTTTTTCTTATTTTACTCAGGGATTTTTAGCAACTCATGCTAATTGATACAACTTAAAAAAATAGCCTGTGGTACACACAGATCTTCTATTTTAAACCTTCTAAAAAATACCATGCCTCTAGATGAAAGACAATAGAGATATCTGAAACTAAATAAATAATAAATTCTCAAGAAGTCCGTTTTCAATAAATGATGATAAGCGAAAAAGTGAGAAAAGCTGTTTTGGGATTCCCATCTGAACTGACAGCCTCATTTTAATTTTCATGAATGTGCCTCACTTACAAATTCTAACATCCTGAACCAGAAGAGAGGCTGCCATTCTTGACTCTGGGTTTCTATTGTTTCCGGCTTGAATTCAGGGAGTTGAAAGCATGACACTTCCTTCAGCACACAGTTTTGGCTGTCGTAGATTTATTCCCCTCAACTCTTTGAAGGAGGGGAAAGCCCAAATGAGAAATTCATTGGATGCTAGTGAGGATGAAAAGAGGGACCCATTGCTCTGCCTGCAAAAGGTGACGTGACATGAGTCTACCATCATGGCTTGTTACAAACCATAGTAAGTCTGCGAAGATATGAAACAATGAACTTTAAAAAATACCTATCAGTTGTCCATCCATCCATATCACATAAATACATAATTAACTTCCTAAATATGGATATTTTTGTCATTTAAAAATGTCTATTAATTACTTGATATTCTACCCATTCTAGGCTGTTTATGTAAATATTGAGTTGCGAGACTTCTTAAGAATGCACAGAATTTACTTGGTCACCTACAACAATAATTGACTAAATACACAGATACAGTATTTTCAAAATAGGTAGTATAGACTCAGTAATCTTTAATGAACTTTTGCATCATTCTAACCTAAAGTGTCAAGACTTAATTAGAATTTGAAATTCACGGATCATTGACCACAGCACCATAATTGGCTTGGGCATATGCACTTCTGCAGATCACCAGTGAGCCAACTCCTTGAAACAACCACTCCAAATGCTATGTTAAAGGTACGTTGACTCATCCACTTGGAATATTTCTCACAAAGAATTAACCATTTTAGCATCTTTAAAGAGGAATTTTAATTTGTCCCCAGTTGATGTGGGAAAGCTTCTCTTTACAAATGAATGTCAACTAATTAAAGTAGAAGGAATGATAGAAATTTTAAAAATCACCATTTAGCAGTCTAACACCCCACCTGTGAAAGCTTTGATTCAGACAAGGAACATCAATGGGGGCCAACACTGTTGAATAAAATGTTTTGGGGTGGAAAAGCTAGTTCCAAGGTGTCATGTGTCATCCCATAGGTTGCTTGCTAATTGCAAAGAAAAAAGAGAAATCTTTACAATGGAAGGATCTGGCCATCTTATTTTAGCATCACTAATAGTGGAACCCTCTCAATAATGTTCTGAGATGCAATGTACAGTAGTAAGCAACATCTGTGAGATCTTCTTGTTAACAATGTCTAACCTAGTTCTAATCAAGGCTTTAGACCTAACTTGCAGGAAATAGAAGAACAACATAAGTAACTCCAACAGGAAACAATCAGACTAATCCAGGATGAATTGTAGTCCAACACAATGGTCTAGTCACTTCAAAAAGTCAATGTAGTGAACTTTGAAAAGCAAGGGACTATTGTAGATTAAAGGATACTAAAGAAACACAACAACAACAAGCAACGTGTGAACTTTGGATTCTTGTTTGATACAAACAGCTATAAGACATTTTGTGTACAACTGGGGAAATTTAAATTTAGATTGGCTATTAGATTACTTTAGCCATTATTGCTTATTTTTACTGCATATTTTCTTAGATTATAATGATTTTGTAAGTATGCAGGTAAAAGGTTTTATACATAGGAGATATTTGCTGAATTATCTCTTTGAGATAAATGTAACTTACTCAAATTGTAACACACACACACAAAGATATAAAGCAAATATAGCAAAATGTCAATAATTGTATCTAAACAGTAGGTACACATGGTTCATTAAATAATATTTTCAATACGTGTATATATATATTATGTATATTTGTGTGTATATAGATGTGATATAAAAGTTGGGGGGAAGAATTCTTGCCTCCATTTTCACATATTATATTTCTTGCTTTGTCAGTAGTTTTTGTGTGTGTATCAGGAGGGTATCTCTCTAGAAGTGTACATATTTAATACGGCATGCCACATAACGCTTATTTACTTACTACTTGTGTTTATTTGGATTTTATTGAACCAGAACTTATTTCTACTATTTGGTGCTTCCAGAGATATATCCCTTTTTGCATTACTGAAAGATTCAATACATTCCTTCTAGCTGGATATATTTATTGGGCATCTACTAGATGACAGGCACAATGCTAGTCCCCAGGAAGTCATGGTAAGCAAATGCAAATATGGGCCCAGATGTCATAAATCCTATAGTCTAGTAGAGAAGAAAGAATTTAATCAAATGATTACATGGTCAAACTAACAAACTGTAATCAGTGTCATGAAAGCGAAGCTCAGGGAACTAGGAGACTAAAACAGAAGAGTCTGGTTCAGTGTGGGAACTCAGTACTGAGAGGTGAAGAGTGAGTAGGCATTTAACCACGGGAAGGAAGTGAGGAGGGAGACATCTCCAAGGTGGAAGGGAGCACGGCAAGTTTCAGGAACAGAAAGACCAGTGTGGTTGCAACAGAAAGAACAGAGGCTATGGGGCTGCTGATTTGGCTGAGGGGTAAAGAAAGGCCTTATCACTCAACACCGTTAGGCCATCCAGAGGATGCTGATCTTTATCCAAAGAGCGTTGTTTTAAGAGTGAAAGTGATATGACCCGATTGGCATTTAAAAAGATTTCTTAGTCTATAATATGGTGAATAGATTGGAGGGGACCCACAGTAGAAACTGGGAGAGCAGTTTGGAGGTGATTGTGCAAATCTAAGGAAGAAACAGCGGTGGCTTGAATCAGGGTGGTGGCAGTAGAGATGGAGAGAAGCAAATAGTTCAAAAAATACCTAGGAAGTAAAGTGGACAGGCTCCGTGATTGATCAGACAAGAGTAGAGGATCAAAGAGACATCAGGGATTGCTCATGGGACTCTGCTTTGAGCTATTGAGTAGAAAGCACTGAGGGAAAAATGGGTTCATTTAGAGTGATTCCAAGTTGGGTTTTAGATAGGCTGCCTTAAGGATATCTTCAACCGATCAATGTCAGCACAAACTCCAATGGCTCATTATCTCGTTTTAGACATCTAAAATATGGTTATAGAACAAAGGGATTTGTTTTGTAATGAAACGATTTTACATTTCCAAATGGAGTTTCTACCTTGAGGAGCCATGCATTATGCCACAATCCCATCATTGCTCAAAACATATCTGGGGTTCCTCCTCGAACATTTTCTCTCAGAACCAGTTTGCAGCCTCTCTACTGTCAGCACTGGACTCAAAGGCACTTTCCAGATACTCCTCAAGTTCCTCTGTGTGTCTCAGCAGCAGGGCTGGCTCCAGGCATTGCACTATCTTTTTATTTTGCTGTGTTTTAAGACTCTGAGCTGTTGGAGTTTGCTCACTCCTGGATTAGGGTGGTGTATATAGTGGGCCCTTGATAGATATTCACTAATTATGTGTAGAAAATTAATCTCATTACTTTGCCATCACATCATAATTTTATCTAATGTGGTCCACTATGATCATCCACTTTGTTTCCTAAAGTAGTCACTGAACAATTTGTTATTCCTAAAATAACAAAATCAACTCACAAAGGACCAGAAGAAGAAGAGGAAGAGAAAGAGAAGGGAGGGGAAGGAAGGAAGGTAGAAAGGAAGAAAGGGAGGTGGAGAGGGAGAGGGAAGGAGAGAGGGAGGGAGGGAGCGAGGGAGAGAAGGAGAGAGAGGAGGAGGAAAAGGAGAAGGATGCATGGATGATAAGCGTCCTAGGCTCTGAATGTAATTCTTTCAGGTAAATTCCATAAGAGCCACTGGGATAATGGCAGAGCCTCTCAAAGTAAGAATTTTGAAAAGGAGAACACCTAAACCTTGATATGTTAAAGAAAATTCATCTATATATGTACGCACACGTACACACACATCACAAAATGCTAAAAATGATAAATAAGAACCAAATTAAATAGTCCAGCCCGTATGACACAACAATGAGAATTCACCAGAAAACCGAGACTTGCTATTTCCAAAATTTATTGTGTATCAGACACACTTAGGGTATTTGTTAAAACGTGATTCTTGAAGTCTATTGAGTCAGAAACTCTGCATACATCCTAATGCTTGTATAGCTGAATGAAATACAGATGGAAATTTCTGGAAGCCTGCATTCTCTGAGCTCTGGTCCTGGCTCTGTCTCTCAATATCTTGTGACCTTGGGAATGCCACCTAACTCCTTTGGCTTCAGGATCTTTTGTAAAGAATGAAAACTGATTTCTAAAGTACTTTCTGAGATTCTTCGTGTATGTCAAATTCTGCTGCTTTTGCTCTCTGAGCAGCCTAGCATACCGAACATTATTCTTAATCCATGTGCATACATTCTAAACCCCACAACTGCCTTTTGATTGGCTGACAATCTGGGCTCCAGCCACACATTCATTCTCATGAGTAAGATAACCATTACATGATGGGCCTGGTCCAGTTGGCAGTCCACACTTTGTTTCCCAACCTCCAAACTTGATGATTCCACAAATGAAGGATTGTGTAGAGCTGGGATCATGTACTTCAGGGGGGCCTCTAAGGGTAGTAAGGGACTAGATTAGCAGAGAGGAGGAAGGGAACTCCAGGCAAGGAGAACAGCAAGAGCAAAAGCTGGATATAGGCACAGGCAAGGAGTGCCCAGGGGTCACTCTACCACGATCAGAGAATTTGTGTAAAAAAGTGGTTGGATCCAAGAGCAGTATTGTAGAATTCAGGTCAAAGTTTAATTTTCCTTCTACCCCAACATCAGAGCTGGAGAGGAAGAGAAGGCTCAATAAAGAGTTCTGCAAGTGTGTCGCTCTTAAAGTCATGCGCTAGAGTAAGGTTCTCTCATCAAATATGACAGTGATGGTTAAATTCACATTTTGCATATGGCACTTAAAAAGCATCTTATACACTGGCAAACCTGAACATCTGTAAATGAAGAAATGTAACTAAACAGGGAAGAGACTGCGTGAGCTTCCAGAGACCAGACTCTTTCAGAAGTGGGTAGAGGATTAGATTGTGCAGGCAGGAGACATTTGGTTGGGACAGGGCTTTGCTGCCAACTCAGCCTCTGCCATGTCATGAGTCACAGAACTGGCAGGCTCTGAGTACACATGCAGTCTTAAGACCCTCTATGCTTGCCAGTTCCACTGAGTATATGATACCCAACCAATGCTCACTTCTTGGGGGAGGATTATTTTGAGTGGAATTTTTCCTTTTGGGGGGAAAATGACATACAAAACTTCCTTTCTAGCAGGTGGATAAAATGTTCCCAAAATTCAAAAGAGGAAAAGAGTCTACTTCACCCATGGCTAGGATTTTCCTTTATCCAAGATAATTTAGATTGAAGGGGAGTTTGTTGACTGCCAAGACTCCCAGGACAGGCTGCTGGCAGCAAGTTCTTTGAGAAAAGCAGCAGATGGCCTCTGGGGAGCACAAAGAGTCAGCCAAGATTTCCCTGGAGAATCACTGGATCGATGTCCTGGTTACTTTGGGCACACAACCCCCATGCCCTAACCAAGGCCAACCTTCCTTCAGAGCTTTAAAGCCTAGAGTATGTGTGAGCTGTACAGCACAGAAGTCAATGGTCCTACCCATACAGGAGGAACCAATTCTTCTCCCCAAAGCCAGCCTGGCTAGTGTGTGGCTTCACAATGGCTCACTTTTCCCATATTAAGCCTTGAGTCAAGTGCTAATACTGTTCCAGATGACCTTATGGGAAGTTTAGAGGGCTCGGGACTTATTCACCTGCCCTAGTCATGTTCAGTTGGCTAATTGGTTTATGCACAATATTTGGTAACTTGAACTGAAGTATCGTGAGTTTGATTAAATTGGATAACCTTTTCTGGTAGCAGCTTTGTAGTTCTAGAGGGAGTTCACAAAAATTAGAAAGAGAATTTTGTTTTTACAAGCCAAAAGCAGGCTGGACTTGGGCTAAATCCTATTTTAACTTTGAGTCAACTCACATTCATTGGATACTCAGTCCTGTAGGGCACTCACCGTTCTATATGAAACAAAAGCAAACACAGAACATCATGAAAATGAAGCATGGTCATAGCTCTCTTGTGAAAAGTCATCAATAAACAGATATTGATGAGTACTGAGGCTGCCCAACACCATCCTTCAAGATATAGAGGGAGGGGAAAGATATGTTCTCAAGGATGCTTTAATCTAGCAGGGAAAATAGGACTCACACATGAAATACTGTACTAGGCAACAACACAAGGCACAGTTGGATAGGTTGGTTCTAATGCCTTGGAATAGACAAGGTGCTGTTGTGGAGAGTATCTACTATGGTACATGTGCTTCGTTTCGGGATTTTGAGATTTGGTGAAGTTGGCGACCTCTGCAAAGAAAGCCTCCCACATCTGATCTGCCAAGGAATTTAAATACCTATTGGAGAGGTCTGAGGCCATAGAGGGAATCATTTGTCCATCTCTCAAGATGGGAACTGTTACTCATCTTAGCTGAGCATTTTGGACTCAGTGCAATACTAACATGTTCCAATCTGCGCTGTCAGATCATTCATTTTGGAAAACTTCAGATATACTGTTCTTTGTATGATAGATATGAATACACTTTGTATTTTAAGTTTTTATTTTCTTTATTGCTCTTTTACTTTTAAAAACATCTCTATACAAAGAGATCACAAACAGGGACAGAAAGCAAAGCAGGGCAAGGACCTAATGTCCCCAGCACAGGCCTTGCATGTGGCTGGCTCTCTGCATTGGTTATACTGCTCTCTCTGCCTCCATTGCCCCGGGACTCTGGATCATCATTACCTCTGGATGTCCAAACCTTCATTCAAAGCCTCCATCAGATGCCACTTCTAGGAAGCCATTCCAAATCTCCATCCTGAGCAAGTATGATCTCCCCCTAGAACACTCACTGATGCTCTCATTGCATTTAGAACTTTCTCCCATATATAAGCATTTACATATATTGACTCCTACAATATATATACCACTCATATCTTAAACAACTTAATATTCCAGGCTTCTCCAAAATCGATTACAGTGTTTTATAAGTAGTCTACACTCAGTAAATACTTACTGGACATATTTACTGGATGAATAAACTAATTAATTAATCAATGCAGATAGATGCTCCCAAAGAATCTAACATGCACATGCAATTGGGAGACAAAAATGGGTATAAAATCACGTGAACAATTTAGGAGGACGTACACCCTAGATAAAAATGGTCAGTACTTCAGATCTTCACTCAGTTCTTTTGGCTTAGATTACCTCTGCCAGCATGGAGATTTGGCTAAAGTCAAACAAAGAATCAGTGTACAAGCAGAGGGACTCTATTTAGACAATCCGTCTCAAGACTCTGCTTCTTTAATCAGCCCCTCTTCCTTTCTTTCCCCTGGCATTGGGGGAATAATTGGGATATGCCCTATTAAAATGTAAAAATGTATTGGGACTTAGTTGTGGACAAGGATCTCATCCTTCTGTGACTTGAAACCCAGTCTTATTGATAAATTTTAAAATGAGAAAAAAGGAAAGTGAACCATCAATAAAGCGGTGCCTCCTCACCCAAATATTAAAAATAAATCAAAGAAGATATTGATAAGATGAGAGAGAAAAGACATAAAGGAATATAATCCACTGGTAGACTAAAATGAATATTGGTAAAATAGCATTAGCACTAACTGGAATGACTTTTCTCCTACTGTCCAAAGTTAGGGTAAATATAGCATCTACCATTTCGTGAGTACTTACTTCATGCCAGGCAAGTGGAAAGCACTTTTTATATATTATCTCATTTACTCGTCACAACCCTTCAAAGCCGATATTATTGTTCCTATTTCACAGGTGAGGAATTCAGGTTCACAGAAGCTAAAAACTTGCCTAAGCTAACACAACAAGCATGGATCCTAGCCACAGTAACTCACTACCTTCTTCAGTAAAGGCAAATCAGAGGATTCTGCATTTCTTCAACATTCACAGGCTTAGACACACTCATATCCCAGCTATGTCTCACTCCAACCCTCTTCTTAATTAGGCCCAACTTCAAAGGACTGACTTGTGGGGCTGCAGCTGAGAAGTAGAAAAATGCCCAAGAGCTGCTGTAGATAATACATAAAGTGAATAACCCACATCAAGGTATCCCATTGTTGACTAAAGTGTTTATTATGTCCCTTCTTCCAATTATCTCTCCTACCACACCAAAGCTGCTTTTATGCTGCTTGAAAAGAAAATGCAATCAAGGCACGCATTCACCATCTATATATTAAGATCCTCCTGCTCCTCAAGAATGCTTTGGAAAAGATGACCAAGTCTTTCTTCTTCCTCTCTCCACCTCCCCCAAATTGCCCCTCTCTGTGTCCCATGCCACAGGAAAGGGCCCACAGTATGTTTGGCCTGGGTAACCCTGGGAGCCAGGAGACTTGGTTTGTCTAGAAGAAATCCAGTTGAGTTTGTCACCTAAAAAGGGATGAATCTGGAGAAGCTTCAGCTGAGCATTCAAAGTTCCCGTTCTTTCATCTGCCGTAACTGAGTCTTGATCTCTCACTCATTGCTCCAGCTGTCTTGAAAATAGCCTGTAAATATATTCCAAATCCAGTTGTTGGGCGAAACCCCTGACTAAGCACACAACAGGCTGGTGGGAACAGCAGCCCCGTCATACCCCAGATGCTGAGTGCTACCTGCTGACGCAAGGGGAGGAGGTTTCTTCACAGGCAGGGGCCATCGCTTCAGCTTCTGTGAGCTCCCGTCTCCAACACCTAGAGGTGCCTGAAGAGGGCACTGGGGCAGTTGGAACAGATGTAAGCCTGGTCACCATGGTGTTCTAAGTCCTTGCATCTTGAACCACACTGCTTTGCAATAATCTGCTTTGCGCAACAATACTCGAGAGCATGTTTTCTTGTTATTCTAGGCATAGTATCATGGCAGCTTCTTATGTGGCCAAAATAAAGTTCTAAATATGATATTTCAACAGCAAAGTCAGTAAAGTAGAGCAAGAGATGTTCCATCTCTGAGTGCTCAACTTTGCATCTCCATGTAAGAGGCAAGAGTTAGCAGGACTTCCGGAGCCAAGGATTAATAGAATGAATCATTTCAGTTTCCCTCAAGGTTTGACCCAGTGTGTGATTTGTGCCTGCTAAGCTGGTATAATGATGAACAATCCCTTTTATTAATGTAGCTAAAAATGGAACCTGTGGTGAGACCTTACATAACTTGAAATGGCACATGGCAACTGAGGGCCACTTCTCCCCTGAGCTCTTGAAACCTAAATTAAGTTGGCATCTAATGAAAACTGTAAACTTGGGAGCACTTATCCTACTATCCGCGCTGTGCCTTTATCTGAGTTAGATCTTTCAGCTTTAATAGCATAAGAAAAATGCAAACACACAAGTTGAAGCCAGGTTATATTAGAGAAACGTTTTTCAACTTAGTACCAAGTGCTAAATGTTATCATTGCTATTACTAGAAATAATAATAACAATTAATTTGTAATATTTCTGTCACTCTGAAGACCCACATTATGTATTTTAAATAATGTTACTTATAGAAAAATTTTAAACGAGTGTTATATTGCGGGATATTATTGTTTTATGTTGCCTCAGACCAGAAAGTTATAAAAAGCAAAGTAAGGAGAAATTATTTGTATATCACAAAAAGTTATAGGCTTATATATAAGTCTGGGGGAAAATATATATACATATATACACACATGAATCTCATTTCAGTTACACCTTTGCTCATTTAGAAGCTAAGATGTTTTTGGTTTTGAAATCTCTAGAGGTGTTATTTCACTTGTCTATATTTCCATGACATTTTAGAAAAGATATTTTTAAAGCCTAAATCTAGTCAAACAGTTTATTTTGAATTACGTGGTTCTTGGTTATGATGTAGTTGCTTGATTGAATCTGTCTGATGATTTTTCAAAATAACCACTTGCTAAATTAAAATGGCAAATTTTACAAACAAATTTGTAGGTCTAGGCCAAAGGTTGTATATCCGGTCTATAGACATGTTTTGCTTCTTCAGCACAGTGGGTTTTTAAAACTTTTTTAAGTTAATTAGTTGCTAACTTTTAAAAATAAAATCAAAGAATTTTCACTTTAAAAATTCTAATTTCTTGACTTCTTTGAAAAAAAATTCATCATCTGATAACTGTGGACCTACATTCCCACAACAGGCAAGAGTTGAGTATCTGCTTTAGGTGGAACACGGATCTTCAATTTATCATAGACCCTGCCAGCCTATTCACTAACATATCTCCTGCCTGGGCCCTGCAGGCTGTTCAGTTTGCAGGCCTTAATGTAGACACAGCTTGAATGTCTTCCCAGAGCCAGGGATCCTGCAATAAGAGGGTCTGGCACACCCAGGAGGCAGGCATGTGCTCTGTGTGAAGACAACCAGCCCTCATCCAGGTTCTTGTTCTTTCTCTCTCTCTCTCTCCCTTTCTCATTATTGGAACTAAACCTAGACTTGATCAGCATCTTCACAGGTCACGTGAGTTGACAAAATATGAGAAAGCCTTTGGGATGAGAAAACGTATTCACTCCACAATCATTTATTGAATTTTCACTTTATGCCCAGGCACTGATCTGGAGATACATCAGTGCGCCAAACAAACCAAAATTTTGCCCTTATGGGGCTGGTACTCTAGCATCATCCATGCTTTACTATGGTGAGTTTGCCATCCCCTACTGCCTTCAAGATAGTCTCTAGATCGCCTCTTTCAGATCACTACAATCTCATCACATCACTGAAGGTTAAAATTATATCTGCAGGATGGTAAATAGATTTCATCTCCTTTTGCAGCTCTAAAAATTGACAGGGGCTTCTTGGAACTAGTGTTTAGAATAATTCTCAGTCTATATCTGGCCTTACTGGGAGAGAGTGCCATGATGGCACTGGCCCGGAAGGGAATGTGGAAGTTGGTTGGCTGTGAATTTGTTGACCTTCATTCCCAATGTCCCTGTTTAAAAATGAAAGCAGTGAGGTTCATCAGGGTTAAGTGACTTCCTCAAGGTCACACAGTTTAGGGACAAATGAGAACAAACCCAAGTTCCCTACCCAGTCCCAGTTTTCCCCAAGACCCCTGTGTTTCTCTTGTCACTGAACCCAGCCCAAAGAATGATTTCACCACCCATCCAGCTCTATTAGCGACCCAGAGAAAGCTGCAGCCCCATGAATACTGGGGTTCTGAGCCACTTCATACCTTGACTGTTTGAAATGACTTCTTTGATCCCCTCCTTTGAAAAAAAATAGAGGCTAAAATTCTTAAAGAGTTAGTCAATTCTTTAAACCATGTCGAGTATATAGTTAACAACAATAAAATTTAAATTTAAAAAATCAATAGCAGAATGAGCACTACTGAAAAGCAAATCATTCTTTTTACAATAGATATGAAGGGTTTATTATGAATCAAGCATTGATCTAAGTAAAAAAAAGTAGAAAAGGTCATTAATGTCTTCTAACAGAAAGAATAATAAGACAAATAATAAAGTGAAAAATAAAATGTTAGCTAGTAACCTGAATCAAAGAAAATAAAACTGAATGGTCATCTCTAAGGAGGTTTTATTAAACTGAGACCTGAATGACGTGAATGTCTGGGGAAGGAACATTCCAGACAGAAAGGATAGCTGGTTCCAAGCATAACGATGAGAATAAGCTTAGGGTGGTCAACGAGTAGAATGGTTAGTAGACTGGGCAGAGGATGAGTAAGGTAGAGAGATGCTCAAGATGATAGTTGCACGCTCAGCAAGGGATATACCCTGTGGTTCTTATAAGGAATTTGAATTTTATTCTAAGTATGATGGGAAGTCCTGAGCAGGTTCCAAACAAGGGAGTGAATTGAAATAATTTATAGCTTTTAAAGCTTGCTCTGGCTGCTAGATTGCAAATGATGGAGGAAAGGTGGGGAATAGAAATTGGGAGACCACTTAAGAGGCCTGGAGGAAGACCATGGTCTCCAGCTTGGATGCATCAGGACTACCTGGAGAACTTTGGGGGAAAAAAAGCAAAACTAAACAAGGATCAGTTCCTGCCCCAGAGACTGCAATTGAATTGTTCTGGAGAGAGACTAAACAAATTTTAAAAGCTTGCCAGGGAACCCTAGTGTCCATCCAGGGTTGAGAATCACTAGGACAATGTAACAGTAGTGGAAATGGAAAGAAAGGGACAGACTTGGGTTATGTTTTAAGGGTAAATTCAACAGAACTTGATGATGAGTTAGATGTAGAGAGGAAGGGAAAGATCGAATACAAGAAACACTTCTAGGCTTTACATCTGAAAAACTGGGTTAATGCTGGTTCCATTCCATGAAATGCTAAATCTAAGAGAATATAAAGCTTGGGCAGGGTGGAAAGCAAGAGTTCTGTTTCAATATGTTAAATTCGAGATGTCCAAGTGAAGATGTCTGATAGTCAGTTGGCTATTCAACTCTGGAGATCAGAAAAGAGGTCAGAGGGCCGGCCCTGTGGCCGAGTAGTTAAGTTCACACGCTCCGCTTCGGCGGCCCAGGGTTTCACTGGTTTGGATCCTGGGCGTGGACGTGGCACCGCTCTTAGGCCATGTTGACACGGTGTCCCACATACCACAACTAGAAGGACCCACAACTAAAATATACAACTATGTACTTGGGAGATTTGGGGAGAGAAAGCAGAAAATAAAAAGAAGATTGGAGACAGTTTTTAGCTCAGGTGCCAATCTTTAAAAAAAAAAAAGGTCAGAAATGGATGTGTGTTTGTGTGCGTGTGTATGTGATTGACACAAAGGTGGTGTCTAAAACATTGGGGACCAGATGAGATCCTTGAGATACTCCAGAATTGAGAGTCCTGTGGAGGAAAAGCAGCCAGAGATGGAGTAGGAAAATCAGCATGCACAGTGTCTCCAAGAGAAAAACAATGTTTCAAGAAGGAAGACGTGGTCACTGTGGCTGAGGCATCAAGTAAGACAAAGACAAAGAAATGGCAGCCATCTTGCACAATATTAAGATTATTGGGGATATTGACAGGAGCAATTTGCGGAGAGCAGTAAGGAAGGGAGCTAATGAGGGAGAAAGAGCAGAGTGTTAGCTGAGATAATCACCACAGAGAAGATTTGTCGGGAAGGAGAATAGAGACATGCAATAGTAACATTGGAGCAGGAACTCATGTCGTCCATCTACTGAAGCAGGAAAGAAGACCAAAGGAAATAAGAGTAGATATGGATGCCAGTAGATAAGTTACCTGCTGCTTGATTCAATTTCCTGAGGAAAGTAAGTGGTGAAGTTACAAGTTGATGGAGAGGCAGAGTCGAGGGTAAGGTAGTCTGCTGAGAGAGAGGAGAGCATGAAATAGTTGTTTTGGAGAACAGTGCAGCAAATACACCAGGGAAGTGTCATAGGAGCGCTGATTGAGTGCCCACTGGAGGTCTGTGGTATGGAATTTTAAATAAGAACTGTCAGCACAAATGTGTTTTCTTTTTCTCTGACAATGTTCAGTTGTTTAGGTTGAGGAGGAGAGTATGTTGGTAATTGAATTTAGTGAGGGCTTGAGTTTGCCAACTAAATACAACAAGCAGAAAATGGGGCAAGGACAAATGTTTGCCAGGAATAAAAATAGACTAAAGTGGGTAAGGAGGAGAGTGAGAACATTGCTGAGGTGTGGAAGGATGACGGGCAATGACAAAGCAATGGCATCAAGGATTGAACGTCTCGATTGGTAACGTGGAAGGCAGAGCCAAGCATTTTTCAAAAATATATCATAAAACTGCATTGCCTTATGAAAAAAAGTTGTAAACTGAAAGGGCCCACTGAGCGCTGGTCAGAAAAAACATTATTACCCACATCTAGACGAATGGAGGACACATTTCAGCACAGCAAGAGATGTCCTAAATTGACGCAGAAAGAGAACAAGAGCTTCTTCACATAAGAATAAGAATAATAAACAAAAAAAATGAGTCATCATTCAGTTTCTCATCACTATCCTTGGATTTAAGAGAACAATGGTGTGAGATTTTCAAAATGACTTCCATCAATGTATTAAAAAAATATGCAAACTGACTAATGCAATCCTAGGGCAACAGTAAAAGCTATCAGGGGTTCCACTCACCATGCTGCTGCGAAGTCATGCAGAATTCCCTACCCAACCCTAAACAGAAAAATCAAGTAGTAAAATATTTATTTAAAAACCACAGGAACAAACTGATATCATGTGACCCCTGATGTCAAGCAGTAAGAAGTGGCCAATATCACCAACATGGGACTCTGACAAAAAATGCTTCACTTGAACCAAATGATAATAAAACAATCAAACTAATCCAAATTGGGGATATTCTGCAAACGAACTGTCCTGGACTCTTCAAGAACTGTCGGTGTCATCAAAGTCCCTGGTTGCCCCTCCCCACGCCACAAAACAAGTCTGAGGGAAAGATACTAAAGAGATATGAAAAGAAAAGCAACACATAACCCATGATAGGATGCTGGGCAAAAACATATTTATAAAGGATACTCTTGGAAAATCTGTATTTGGTATGTATGCTGGATAGTAAACTTTCTGAAGGCGACCGTTGTATTGAAGTTATGTAAGAGCATGTTCTTATGCTTACAAGACACGTGACTGAAGGATTCATGGGTGAAGTTCCAGATAATGATGTCTACAGCTAATCCTCAAATAGTTCAGAAAAAAAAAGAGGGAGGAAGCAAATCTGGCAACATGCTCACAACTGATGAAACTAGGTGAGTCTTAGATGTTAATTTTACTACTGATCTAGGGGCTGGCCTGGTGGCACAGAGGTTAAGTGCGCACGTTCCACTTCGGCGGCCTGGGTTCGCCAGTTCAAATCCGGGTGCGGAAACGGCACCGCTTGGCAAGCCATGCTGTGGTAGGCTTCCCACATATAAAGTAGAGGAAGATGGGCACAGATGTGAGCTCAAGGCCAGTCTTCCTCAGCAAAAAGAGGCAGATTGGCGGCAGATGTTAGCTCAGGGCTAATCTTCCTCAAAAAAAACAACTTTTCTCCTCAAAATTGGGGAAAATAATAAAAGACATAGCCATCCTGAAAAACAAGGTGAGTACTCCATATATCACAGGTGGAACCACAAAACACAAAACATAGTAACAACCTAGGAGGAAGCAGAAAACCTACTGGACTCTGAGCCCAGAAGCTGTCCGGGAGATTAACTTCTGAGGGATAAAGGGGAGCGAACCTGCTGACCAGAAAGACAGAACAGAGCCAGGAGAGTAGTAAAATTAACATCTAAGACTCACCTAGTTTCATCAGTTGTGAGCATGTTGCCAGATTTGCTTTCTCCCTCTTTCTTTTTCTGAACCATTTGAGGATTAGTTGTAGACATCATTATCTGGAACTTCACCCATGAATCCTTCAGTCACGTGTCTTGTAAGCATAAGAACATGCTCTTACATAACTTCAATACAACGGTCGCCTTCAGAAAGTTTACTATCCAGCATACATACCAAATACAGATTTTCCAATAGTCTCCATTAGAAATATGTTTTTGGCCCAGCATCCTATCATGGGTTATGTGTTGCTTTTCTTTTCATATCTCTTTAGTCTCTTTCCCTCAGACTTGTTTTGTGAGGTGGGGAGGGCCAACCAAGGACTTTGATGGCACCGACAGTTCTTGAAGAGTCCAGGACAGTTCATTTGCAGAATATCCGGCTATGGGAGAGCTCTCCCTGCAACGAACACTTTCTTCAAAGTAGCAACATGCCCAGGTCTGGGGACCTCTATTGCATGGCTGTCGAGTGGGCAGGAGGAGGAGATAGGACCTGGGCCACACTTCCCACTGGCTTGGAAATTAGATCTGGGATATCTAGGCCGGGTGAAATTCTCAAAATCAGATGTACTTCCGGACTGGGGTGAGGGTGGTTTGGGGGGATGTGGCTGTAAAGTGGCCAGACGTGGTAGGGGACGAACAGTGAACAGCGAATAAAGAAGATAGAAGGAGGAGGAGGAGAAGAGAAGAGAGAGAAGAAGAGGAGAAGGAGGAAGAGAAGGGCTGGAGTGACTCACTCATTTAAAGGCATATCGACAGAATGCTGAACGTCAGAGTCTAGTTTAGCATCTGAACCATCCAGAGGACAAGAGTTTCAGATTCAACCGCTCTTTACTGAGCAATTGCTTTGTGCAAAGTGACCTGAGAGAAGCTTTCACGGGTTATTCCCTCCAATCCTCACAGCAGCTCCGAGGTAGGTGGAGTCCCCCTTCTATAGGTAGGAACCAGAGGCTCAGAGAGGTCAAATGACTTGCTCAAGGTTATATAGATAGTAAATGGGAAAGTGGGGAATTTTTTAAGCCAAGTATTTATTATTATCATTATAAACGTAATACATGGTCATTCAATTCACAAAATGGGGTAAAGAAAGGGGAAAAGTTTGATAGAAGTGGCCGGGGAGGAAGTGGAACTTGGTGGGACCGGGGAGAATGAACAGAATTTACATGAGAAGAGAAGAGAGGGGCTGTGCATTCCAAATGGGGCACAGTAAGAGGCAAAAACAGAGAAGAGAAGGCACAAAATGTGTTCAGAGGACTTGGCCTAGGCCCGTCCGGCTGCAACAGAGGGTTTGCCTACAATACACAGGAGCAGACAAACGACTCCCAGTGCCAAGCAGCGAAAGAGTTCTGCTTTGTAGAAACACTGCAGTTAGCGGCTGCAGCACAATCCTGAGGAAATGAATGGGAGTTTTCTCCCCACTGTCAGGGGCATTCTCTTGGATGATTAACTGACAGTTCTCCAGCCAAGCTCCAGTTCCTCCTGGAGGCCGTGACCCTTGGTGTGCACCTGCCACCGCAGACTGAGCAAGAGGATGTATTGTCTTCCTCTTTTCTTCTGAGCTCTGCAGCTGCTGGCTGGCTTTAAGGAAATCTTTACCTAGAATGTAAACCTGCACTTCTCTGGTTCGCAGGGTCAAAGCCTCACATTTCTGGCAGATTCAGGGAAGTGGTACTTCGGAGGCTGATTTGAAAAAGCCCGTTACTCACATGGCACGGAGGGCTGTTCCCTCCTTCTTGCCTTTTTTCACTTAGTGGCCTTCTGATTGCCTTCCTCAATGCTGCACGGTGCTTTGTAACCGCTGGAACAGTGGCCTGGAATCCTGAGGAGGCGGACTGGGTCCCTCACTTTCAGGAGCAGAGAGCCGTCACCCTAAAGGGAAAGCAACTGAGCTGTTGGTGCATAATGCATGATTTGTCCCTCCATCCCAACACTTCCAGAAAGACAAGGCCAGTGTGGTAACTGCCTTGTGTAAAAGATTTTTGTGGCTTTCAAAGAATTAAAGTTTTGTTTTCCAGTCAAAGAAATATTAAAAGTTAAGTTTCTTGGGGCTTGTTAGCAAGATTTGTGATGGCCTCAAATTGGGGCTGAAGGACTTTCCATGAAGAATTCCAGAAGCCAGAGACCTTTGGGAATTAACAATAAGAGCAACCATCCATGAGCTCTTACCATGTGCCAGGCAATGTCCTAAGTGTTGCGCACAAATCATCTCAGTTAATTTTATTTAATCCTAACAACAACTCTTTTCATTAATTCATCAAGTATTTATTTGTTGAGTGCCTGTGATGTCCCAGACACACTGTTCTTGTGGATGGAGACACAAAGTAGGAATAATGAATAAGTAAATCATATAGTGAGTTAGGAGGTGATAAAAGCTGTGGAAATAATTGATTAGGAGACAGGAATTCCAGAATCCTGGCATGGGGCAAGGATGGGGTATCAAGATCTCATTGAGAAGACACACTTTAATAAACACAAGAGCAAGAGGGTGAGCTGTACCATATCTCGGGGGAAGAATGATCTAGGCAGAGACAACCAACACTGACTTGGGTTAGCATAAGCAGGGAATAAAAGTAACTCATTGGAAGAATATTAGAGAGTTTTCTAAGGAAGAGTGGAAATTGCGTATTATTTTTGTAGTGGGCAGAATAATGGTCCCCAGGTTTGTCTGCATCTTAATCCCGGGGAGCTGTGAATATGTTAGGCTACTCAGTAAGGGGGAATTAAAATTGCAGATGGCATTAAGGTTGCTGATCAGCTGACCTTAAAATAGGGAGAATAGCTTGGATTATCCAGGTGGGCTCAATGTAATCATTAAGAGCCCTTACAATTACAAGAGGGACGCAGAAGAGAGAAAACTAGAGAGATGGCAGTGTGAGAAGGACTTGCCTCAATGTTGCTGGACTTGACAATGGAGGAAGGGGCCATGAGCCAATGAGTGTGGTGGTCTCCAGAAATGGGAAAAGGTCAGGAAATTCTCCCCTAGAACCTCCAGAAAGGAATGCAGCTTTGATTTCAGCCCTAGGAGACTTCTAACCTACAGAATTGTAAGGTAATAAATTTGTATTGTTTTGTGGTAATTCCTACAGCAGCTATAGGAAACTAACACAAGCACATCTACAGAAAATGTCCCCAAGATTCATCAACTTCAGGCTTCGGGAAAGATAGGCACCTGGGCGTAAGTTGATCTCTTTTGATCACCCAGGATGAATCAGCTTCAACCATTTTCCTTGCTTGGGTCACTGCTCTCTACAATCAGCTGGTACCTGGTCTGTTTGAAGAACATCATCACTGTGGCTGGAGCTGAGTGAGAAAGAGGAAAGTGGAAGAAGATGGGGTCAGAGTGGTGTTGGGGACCAGGGCTTGCCAGGTCTCCTAGGCAATTGAGACACACAGGTACTCTATTGGGGAAATATGAAAAACCCCAATATATAGAGGAGGAAACTGAGAGATTAAATAACTTTCCCAAGTTTAAACAAGTGAGGTTTGACTCTGATCCTCTTTGCCTTTAAAGCCCTTGCTGTCGTCAGTTCAGCCAAACTCCTCAGAATAATGGGAGGATGATAAGTGGCTCCCAGTGATGCCACTGCAACATCTATGTGTCATCAAATCCCCATGATGGTATGTTAAGGCAGCCCCATTTGCTGATGCCACAGTGTTAGTCAAGAGCATCACACCTCCTATAAAAACAATGAAAGCAGTGGTCCTTATTTCAGCATTTTAAGTAGAGCCGGGCCACATCATGGCACAAAACCTTCACTCGCTTTCGTTCTCCTCCTCATTCCCTTTCTTTTTTCCCTCACTCCCTGCCTTTCTTCCATTCCTGGAGGACCAAAGGGATCCTTCCTTCTGACTTTCCAGCTGTAAATTTTCTTAAACTAAATAAGGAACTTCTATTAGTTAGACTTGCTTACGATCTTTTGCTTTTTAACCACACTGAACCTGAGTCTCTATGCTTTTCGCATCCTTTGAGATTCAAGTTGAGCTACTCTCTGTGTGTATGTAGGTAGCCGGCCATCTGTTATTTCTGCCTGGCAGCGTTCCTTCCCTCTTCTCCTGCTAAGACTGTCCTAATTTTTCTGTGGGAAATCACGCCACCCCCAATGTATCCAGTCTTGGTAGCTCTGTCAATCAAGGTGCCACATCCTTTCCTTGCACTAGACTCAAGCTTAGTGAATCAACCTTCCTGGGAATTTGAATCTAGAGAGCAATGCACCAAGTATGAAAAATGGCTGAAGCTGCTTCACTCTGCAGGATCTAAAGAGACCAACGTGTTTCAGGGTGAATGTCTTTTCTGAAGCCATGAATTGTTGGGGAGTTTTCTGTAGATAAAGTAATCTCCACTTTTCACTTTTTCTTGGATTTAGTAAGCTCTCCATAATCTTCCACCAAATTAGTTTTAATTTTTCCCGCTTATGTTAACACAAGTCAGTGCTGGTTCCTTGGAATTCAAACAAACAAACAAACAAACAAACAACTGATAAAATCTTGCCCTTTGACTAACTAGCTTAATTTACTTAGGCTTTAATATTTTGTACTTCAAAGGCTTTTAGCTCTCTGTGTTACTGAGTATGACTCTACCCTCCATTAAGATGTAGATTTTGCTACTTTACATAGAGTATATTTTTCTCTACATGCGTGTTTTCTTAAACCCTCAGATTGGAATAAAACAATTCATCTTATAATTTATTCAATAACCAGCATCTTTCCTTTATTTAGCCTTTTTTTTTTTTTCTTCTTAGGAGTAAATGTATAAAGAGATGGTCCAAAATTTCAAGCTAGGATCCCTTTCCTATTTGCTTTAAACTTTATAGAAAACTTCCCGAAGATTCTTCTACCTATTTTTGTGGTGTCTACATACAAGTAAAATTCTGGAGTGAAGGTGCTATATACCCAGAAGTTCCCTTGAACATGCAAAATGGTACTTGGAGAGAGTAATTTGTTATATGTTAATTCTTTAGTTGTAATACTTTCAGATGGATTACTTTATCATAATAATGATGTAACATAGTCAAAAGTTTTAAGTTCTGGTCAATGGCATGTAAGCAGATGTGCTATACATGAGTCCCATTTTCTCCTCCTTCCTGCAGAATGAATTGTAGATGTGATGGCTGGAGTCCAAGCAGCCATCTTGTGCCATAAGATGAAAACTACACACTGAGGATGGTGGAGCATCAAGAGAGAAGGAGCCTGAGTCTGTGAGGACTTCTTAAAGCTGCTCTGCCAGCCCTGGGCGTTCAAATTTTTTATATATGTAAAAGAAAAATAAATTCCTATTTTGGTTAAACCCTTGTTACTTGGATTTTCTGTCAATTGCAAATACCATATTCCTAAACCCTAGTTGATATAGGTAGTAGGTATATTCCAAATGGAGTACTTGCTTCCCACCCTCACTCCTTGCCATGCAGTAGGCACACTTCCCTTAGCCCCCTCCGCTGATCTTAAATATGGTACAGGATGAAGTACATTTACCTCACAACGACAACAAAGAATACTGTGAAACACAAATGTTAAATATACACGCCTGTTATATCCAGTCACTGAATATTCCTAGACGGGCTCAGACTTGATCTTCACCTCACCCACACCTACTGAAGCTCTATTTTTACCCTGACCTACAGGGCAAGCTCTCAGGCTGAACTGGCCTCTATTTCTGCCGGGAGACTTTGCCGATTTCCTGGAACTCTATGGAAGGCTCCAACTTTGGTCTTTTTCAAGGCCATACAGTTTGAATCTTGACTCCACCACTTTTCCGCTCTTTGACCCCAGGCAATTTATTGAATCCCTCAGTATCTCAATTTTCTTACATATAAAATGAGAATAATCTCGTAGAGTCATTGTAAGGATTGAAGAAGCAATACACACAAAGCTCTTGGTGCCTAATGAATAAAAACTCCCCAAAGAGGATCATTTCAAATTATGACTATTTTTTTCACTCCAAAAGAGAAAGTATGAAAAATCACAAAGACCTTGACAAGGGAAAAACCTATCGTTGGAGATGAGTAGACAGGAGCCTTGAAATTCTTAAATTCTCAGTGGAGCTGTTTTCTTTCTGATTAACACAAAATGATGATGCCAGAGAATTGAGAATTTGAGCTCCATGACTTTTTTTCTCAAGGAAAAAACAAATCAGCCCTCATTTAACAACGTCTCTTGGTGGCTCTGAGCTAGTTCCGTCTCAGTGTTATCTGATTTTGGCAGATTTAGCAGGAAGACAAGATTACAGGGCCCACACTCTTCTTTTCAATCTTTCTGGAAACTTATTTGTATCTTTATGTCAACAGAGTGAAGAAAAGATAGTGTTTCATTTGGAGCAGCCCACAGCTACTGGCATGCTCCTTAATTAGTGTCTGTGACCAGTTAGCATTGTTTAGATTTCACTCAACACACTTACCCAGAAACGTGCTCCTTCTCTGCTGCTGGGGTGTGCACCAGCTGTCTTTAATCTCTCAGCACCCAGTTCACAGACCAAAAATTCTGTTGTGGGCACAAATGTCTGAAAGTGGACATTTCTACTAAGGAGACAACTTTCATATATCTTTGCCATTAAAAACAAATAACTAAATAAATACCCAAACAAACACTACAGACCAAAAGAGTAGTGCCTCACTTCCACCTAAACTAAACTAAAGATTTGGCTCATGTGGAAATTACATCTCTTTTTGGTCAAGAAAATGCTGCTCTTCTCTTAGAAATAATAAACTAATCCCTCAATGCCATTTTGAAGACTAAACATATCCATGACAGAGAAAAAGGACAAAGAAGCTTATGCTTTCAAGCGAAGAGGTCATTATTTCCATTGGCCAAACCACACATACTTCATTTCTTATAAAAGTATGCTACTGAATGGCACTTTAGTCCATTGCCTCTTTTCCTAAATGTGTGAACAGCAATGTCTGCAGACAGGGCTTGCCCGCACACCTGGATGCATTCCTCTCATTCCAATACTTGGAGCAATGGGGCACAGGGCAACTCTTGTCAAGGTTGGATGGAATCGGATGCTTGTGGTAAGGAGATCTCAGCCCCCATTGGGGGCCTTGACTCTGCATTTCTCCAGTAACTTATGCACATTGTATTGTGACGTCTGTCTCTACGACTTAATCATTTTATAACCCCAGCACTCAGTACAATTTTGGGTATACAGCGGGTAGTCTATTAACGTCTGTTTAACTAATAATAGAAAATAGCATTTTATACATGTTTATTATCTGCCAGGCACTGTTCCAGGGCCTCTGCAAATATTAACTCATTTAATCCTCACAACAATCCTATGGGTAGCTGTTATTATTGCTCCAATTTATAGGTGAGAGAACTGAGTCATAGAGAGACAAAGCAACTGTCTCTTAAGTGGCAGAGTTGGGATTTAAACACAGGAATTCAGGTTCTAGAAGATACGGTCTTGACCATCACACTACACTTCCTCTCTCTGCCCACATCCCAACCTCCAGGCCTGTTTGCCTCATCTAACCAGGTGGTCCCTGGAGTCCCGTCTGTTGTGTAGAGTGTTTCTAGTCTATGGTTCTTGGATAGCTAACGGAGCACAGAGAGCCTTTCATTACCTCCCCATCCTCCTTCCTCAAACATCCCCAGGTCTCCACTTCCTGATAAGAGCACGGAACCATGGTTTGCCCTTCTTCCAAAAGTAGAAGGCTTCCATAAAAGTACAACTATTTGAACAAACAAGAAAATCACACATGGTCCCCATTCTTCCAATTTCATTTTAATATAAAATTAGGTCAGAAGCATCATAGGATTCCAAGAATTCCGTTCAACAGCTGCCTGTCACCACAGATCAACCAGCACAGATAGCTGGGGACCTATGCCATCACAAAGGGCCCTTAATGATACATGAGAGACCAGAAAGCACAAGCTCTGGCCTGAGCAGCCACCCAGGAAAGTGTTAGGGAGCCGTCAGAAGGAAAGGAGGAAGTGGAGGCTGTAGATGTGTAAGTGTTTTTCCCAAGAAGCTAAACTTCAAAGGAAAGGAGAGGGGATCAACAGCAGCAACTGGGACACAGAGAGGAAGAAAGATTTTGTTTAAAGATTGATAAATATGTCTATAGTTTGCAGAGAAGTTGATAGTGAGAGGTGGAAAATACCAGGCGGGAGAGGGGATAATGTATAAAATATGAGTCTGATCTTGGTTAGACGGGAGGGTGTGGGACGGAGAAAAGTGATCTTGAAGAGAAGGAAGGGCATCTTTTCCTTTTACAAAGATGAAGTGAGAATGGGTCCCACATGTCCTCAGCTGATTTATTCCTCAGACTGGAATCTTGAATAGTGGGGGCATAAAAAACTGAAAACCATCTTTGGGGGGCTTCACTCGTCCCACAAATAGCTCTTCCAGGAGAAGTAAAGGAAAAACTAGTTTTAAAATGTTGGTGGCTATTGTTGGGTATGTTAAAATGGGGTGCCCCATTTTATAGCAATATACAGATATCTTTCATAGATAGAAACATGAAAGTCTGGGGAACGAGACCCCAAACAGCCAATGTAGCCCTCAATCAACCATCTGGGTCCTTAAAGAAAATTTGTCTGCAGAAAAGAAAGCAAGGCAAAGTGACACTTTTTTAATCCACTAATGTAAATGCCCAATATGTTTCAGGCACAGGGATAAAGCAATGAACAAAATAAAGTCCTGCGTGCATAGGATTTACGTGCTATCTCCAAATTCATCAAGAAAAGTGTGACCTCAGATTGTCAGCCCAAGCTCCCTGTTCTGCCTGCCTCCCTCCCAGAGACCACCCTGAGATGTGAGAATGGCCACACCTGCCATGCTCAATGGCAAACAAGAGAAAGTGAAAGAAACAGAACGTTTGCCCTCACAATGAAAGCAGAACTGACGAAGGCCACCTGTCCCAGCAAGGGAGGAGGGGAGGAAGCTGCCCCTAGCCTGGCGATGGCCTGGAGACACAGAGAGGGCCTGCTGCTGGGCTTCACCCGCTCGGCAGCAGCCCTGAATCCGGTGTCCTCTCAGGTCTCAGGAAGCCAAGAGCCATGAGTCAGAGTCCACACCCACACACGCTAGGACCTAACTCAGCACAGTGAGGGAGCTGAAGCCTCCAAGCGCTTTCTTAATTGGGTTTAGATAGTTACTCAGTGTCAGTTTGAAATAATTATTTCTTGGCCTGAATAAGTAAGTATTCAGTGGCCACTTAAATGTTCTAAAACTGGACCAATCCATAAAAACTCCTCTTTCGGGAGTAGAGAGAAGTTGGAAAGAAAGAAGAGAGGGGCCATGAATTTCCTAGCTCACAAAAACCAAAATTCACCCTCATTTTGTTTTTTCTCCTGTTAACCCACGTGTTTGACAGCCATGCCAATGGCCTATAAAGTTTCATACCGAGGTCTCATGGGGGGACCTGCATGCAACTCATGAGGCTGTTTCTCCAATTCTTACTGCTGCTCCTATCTTTTTTTCTTGTAACCAACAAGGTGAGCAGTCTGAACCCACAATACCTTTTAAATACCTGTTTAAAGTCTCTCAATTCTATTACCCAGCCTCCTGGGTCAGCATTCACCCAAGCAACACAGTTGGTAACATAAAATGCTTCAAATCGAGATAGAAAATGGAAGATTCACTGTTATTTTACCCCATCCTTAGATTCCCAAATCATCATGTAAACGACACTGAATTGGTCTTCAACATCATTCACGATCTTAACTCATCTATATTTTTAATCTCGAGCTACAGTTTGTCCAAGGGACATTTTGTGCACTGCAATTTTCTTTTGGCTCCAGACTTTGGCTTGACCTGTGTATTCCTGGGCCTTTGCTTCAAAAGCGTAGTCTCCTACCTGGTCTGTCCTCTCTTTCTGCCCAACCTATTTACATAGTCTTTTCTCCCATCCCACCTCTTCTGTGCAGCTTTCTCCAGCTGACTCCAGCCCATGGGACTCTCCTTTCCCTCAACTCATAGAATGCCTACTATCTGTAGCTAAAAGCATTCTGGACCCAATTCCAATGTGTGGGTGTGTGGGTTCCCCCTGCACCCCTACATCCAACAAGCAAGTCTCTGACACCAGGTAAGAGTCCTACAATTTAACTTAATTCTGACACTGTTTACCCAGGGATAGCTTCAGATCCCACAGGTTAAGGTCCCACAAGTGTGCACTCCTCTCCTAATTTAGCCGCAAGTTGCAAGTCCAGGTTGTCACCTGTGCTTCTGACCGACAGGCTATAGACTGGAGGTTCCCACGACATCCTCTCAGGTTCGATTAATTTGCAGCTCACAGAACTTAGAGAAACATTTTACTTACTAGATCACCAGTTTCTTAAGAGATTATAACTCAGGAACAGCCAAATGGAAGTGATGCATAGGGCAAGCTGGGAAAGGGCTCAGAGCTTCCATGCGCTCTCCAGGTGTGCCCTTCCCCCAAAATCTTCACAAGTTCAGCAATCTAGAAGCTCTCTGAACCTCATCCTTTTGGGTTTTTATAGAGACTTTATCGTACAGGCATGATTGATTAAATCATTGGATGTTGACAACTGATTCAACCTCTGGCCTCTCTCTCCTCCTGGAGGTGGTGGTGGGTGGGGGAAGGGGGTGCAGGGGGCACGGGACTGAAAGTTCACACCCTCTAACCAGGTGGCTGGTTGGGTCCCCTGGCAACCAGCCCCCATCCTTTTTTAAGCCCTCAACACTCAGGAAATCCCAAGGATTTTAGGATCTTTGTGCCAGAAACTGGACAAAGACCTAATATATGTTTCTATTATAAGTCACAACATCACAGCAGCTTTCCCAAAGGTCTAGCATTCACAGCCATGTACATGTGCCTTGCTTCCCCTGATAAATTACAACTCCATAAGGAAGTCCTCTGTAAGCCCAAAACACCTAATACAGCAGCTTACATTCATTTAGTATGCAATAACCATTTTCATTTTTAAAACCACATATACCTTGTTCACCTTACAGAGGACTTAAACAAATGGCTTCTGTATATTGATTGATTGGTTGGCTGATTCATTAAAGGTATAGCTCATCTTTACATTAAAAAAAAAAAACTTGGGGTTCATATACTATGAAAGGCCCTCAGTGAATAAGGCAGATCACCGTTGTCACCCTGCTCAATCATGGGATGGAGTTTTTAGGTAAATTACAGTATAGCATATACCTTTTTGCTGCACAGGTGTGGAATCTGAGATTAAATTTCCTCCTCTACCTAAAACATACATAACGAAACAAATATAGAAACAAATAATAGGGAAGTAAGTTATAGATGGTCCTTTAGAAGTCAATTTCATCTGTGCATCTAACCATAAAAGCAGCATCTGCTCTGCTAAATACAGGTGTTTTATATCCTTGTCATTAATTGGAGGGGACATTATGTCATCATACATCAACAGTTAAGGTTGGTTAAAGTGCCACTTATCTCAGGTGCTGTCATTAATCAGGTTCTTTTCAGCTTGGTGACTCCAGAGGCTTGGCTCAAAGCTGCTCTATGTGAGTGGGTTTTCCCTGTGGGTTTAAGGTGTCTTTTTATTATCATTTTGAATGAAAACCTCGGGACCCCGACATAAGTGGGCATTAAGGTAACTATACTGAGGCTTCAGAGAAGAGAAACGTTTTCCCCCGTCATCTTCATTCCCTCCACTCCCCCATGCTGCCACCAAATATCCACCTTAGGGAGAAAGGCACATCCACACAAGCTGTTGTCTCATCATGGTTTAACCCGTTAATGGATTCCAACAAACCCCCTGTAGTACACCTGGCACTTAAACAGAGCTGGAGCCCAGGAGAATCCTGTAGAAGGCAGCATCTTCCCTTCCCACCTGACACTCACGTCACCCAAATGCCTTCCTGCTCCCCAAACACACAGGGTGATGTCCACTGCAGACAGGCTTCCAGGATGCACTCTTCCTTAGTGTCTGCTTTCATTGAAAATGTCTGTCCTTTATCCCATTCCTTCAAGGTCATTGGAAGTGGCAAAAGTTGTTTTAAGTTAGTTGTTAGGGACAGTAATAATAGCTTTTAAAAATACTGGCCTTTATACTTTCATCACCTTAACACCAAAAATTAAGGTAAAATATTCAGGTATGAGGTTAATCATTCAGGCAGAGGGCCATTTGGTCCATATCGAATTCTCACTAAGCGAGCCCCTAGTCTGCCTTGAAAATCAAATTGCCTATGTATCCCAAGTTGGGTCTCTGATTATCTCAACCTGTGCAAGAGATTGGAGGAATAAGGGGAGGGTATTTTTATCATTCACTTATTTATTCATTCATTCAATGGATATTTTACTGCCTAGGGGGCACTGCCCTAGAAGTGGAGAATAGAGTGATGATCAGAAACAGACACAGTCCTTACTCTCTAGAGTTTACAGTGTGGATGGGATAGATATGAACCAAATAGCAACTCTGAAAAAAATTAAAATAAAATCATAACTGTGATTAGTTCTCCAGAAGAAAACACAGTGTATCCATGAAAACATACAAACATACTGTAGTCTGAAGGAAAGATGTGGGTCAAGGGAGGATGGAGAGCGATGAAGAGTGTTCCTGTAGCGGGAACTGCAGGACAAGGTGCTGTAGTAGGAGGTGGCACGACAAATGCCAGGAATTGGGCCCCTGTGGTAGACAGAATTCTAAGATGACCCCCACTGCTCTCGTCCCCTGGATGCACTCACCCTGCACAATTTTTGAGACTGTGAATAAGATGGATTCTATTCCCCTGATTAGGTTATATTATATGATACAGTTCACTTCCAGAAAGGAAGACTATCCAAGCGGACCTGATCTAATCACAAGAGCCTTTTAAATCTGAGTCTAGAAGTCAGAGACAGAGGAAGTCAGAGATTCAAAGCGTGAGAAGGATTGAATACGCCATTTCTGGCTTGAAGATGGAGGGGGCCACATGACAAGGAACATGGTGACCTCATTTAGCTGAGAAAAACACTGGTTGGCAGCCAACAGGGAAATGGGACCTCAGTCCTATACCCAGAAGAAAACTGAATTCTGCCAACAGCAAGAATGAGCTTGTGTGTTAGTCTGCTTGGGCTGCCAAATCGAAGTACCACGGACTGGATGGCTTAAACCGCAGGAATTGATTGCCTCACAATTCTGGAGGCTAGAAGTCCAGAATCAAGGTGTTGGTAGGTTGGTTTTTTCCTGAGGGCAGTGAGAAAGGATCCATTCCAGTCATCTCTTCTTGGCTTGTTAGTTAGCTCATGGCTTTTCCCTATGTCTCTTCACATCATTTTCCCTCTAAGCACATGTGTCTCTGTAATTTCCCCCTTTTATAAGGACATCAGTCATACTGGATTAGAGCCCACCTCATGACCTCATCTTAACCTGATTACCTCTGTAAAGACCCTATCTTCAAATAAGATCACACTCTGAGGTATTGGAGGTTAGGACTCCAACATATGAATTTTGGGGAGGAGAAGAGCTGGGGAGACACAACTCAACCTATGCAGCTTGGAATTGGATTTTTCCCCAGAATCTCTAGACAAGAACTCAGTCCAGCCAACACATTGATTCTGCCTTGTGATACCCTGAGTGGAGAAGATAGCCAGGCCATGCCTAGACTTCTGACCTACAGTACTGAGAGCTAATAAGTGGGTGTTGTTTTAATCGGCAAAGTTTGTGGTAATTTGTTTGTAGCAATAGAAACTAATGGTGTCAGAGCTTGGCGACATAAAATGTTGGCACTGTGGCAGGAGCCAGATTGCACAGGCCATGAAGACAGTGGCAAAAATTTGGTCTTTATCCTGAGAACAACAAGAAACCACTGAAGGGATGAGGATGATAATGACATGAAGAGATTTTGTTTCTCTTTTGGTCCTTTCTTTTTACTTTTCTTTCTTTTTCTCTCTCTCCGAATTAAAATTCCCAAGGACTGGGTGGCTAAAGAGAAAAACTGCAGTTCCTTATTCGACGTCAATCCTTATAGCATATTGAAAAGGAAGAAGGAGAAAGACGAAGACGAGAACAAGATGAAGATAAATACCATTTTTTTGAGGGCTCACTCTGAGTCTGTTACTATTCTGAAGCTCTAGGTGCATTTTCAAATTTAATTCTCACAACAAAACTCTTATTACCCTTGTTTTAGCGATGATGAATTGATGAATTGAGACATCTAGAGGTTTAGTAACATCCTCAAGGTCATCAGCTTGGAGGGAGTGCAATTGAGACTTGAATCCAGGCCTGATTGGCTTCAAAGTTCCCATCTTTAAACCCCATGCAGTAAAACCATGCCCCCATCCCGCCTCAGCCAGTGCCCTTTAAGAGTGCTTGGTAGATCTTGTCCAAGCCTCGGCAGAATCCTATGAGTTAGGCAGGACAGGTGTGAGTGCAGAGAAGAATGCTTTGGCATGAAGAGTCAGGTGGATTGGCCCAACTGAACACAGGCAGCAGAACTTGTACAAGAGCCCAGTCACCTACCTGGCTGGTCCCCTTCATTCTCCTCCCTTTTCTTGCTTGAATAAATTGTCAGTGCCTGAGGACTGGAGCGGAGGGGGTGGTAACAAATCCTCCCTAGAGATTTAAGGTGAAGTAAAGGGTTTTAAAGATTTTGCTTTTTTCCTTTTTCTCCCCAAAGCCCCCCCGGTACATAGTTGTATATTCTTCGTTGCGGGTCCTTTTAGTTGCAGTATGTGGGACGCTGCCTCAGCATGGTCTGATGAGCGGTGCCATGTCCGCGCCCAGGATTCGAACCAATGAAACACTGGGCCGCCTGCGGCGGAGCACGCAAACTTAACCACTCGGCCACAGGGCCAGCCCCAAGTAAAGGGTTTTTAAACCTTTCTCAAGAACATCCAAGTTCTGAATGGTCCTCAGCACCCCCTGGGGGCATTGCATTTTTCAGCTGGTCCTACTGAGGAAGGCAGGACACAGAGCTAGAAGTGAATCCTGCTGATCCATCCCAGGGCACTTCTGAAGATTGGAAGAAAACACTCAAGTCACCCATCAACTTATTAGTAATCACTAGCTGTGAGAAGTGTAAGTTAAACTGATCAAACGTTCTTAAAACAATAGTAATTTTTTTATATGTAAAGATTGGCACCTGAGCTAACAACTGTTGCCAATCTTCTTTTTTTTTTTTTTCCTGCTTTTTCTCCCCAAGTCCCCCCAGTACATAGTTGTGTATTTTAGATGTGGGTCCTTCTAGTTGTGGCATGTAGGACACTGCCTCAGCATGGCCTGACGAGCGGTGCCATGTCCGTGTCCAGGATCTGAACCGGCGAAACCCTGGGCCGCCCAAGCAGAGCGCGCGAACTTAAACACTTGGCCCCGGGGCCAGCCCCCCAATAGCAAATATTTTGTGTACTTCCTTCAGTGAATTACAAGAAATCATAAATCTTATTATGTTCTCTAAAGAATTATTACATTGTGTATTCTTTACCTTCTTATAAAAAGAAGGGTGGATTACTTTTCTAGCAGTCATTTATGTGCCTTTGATAAATTACTGTAACCAGATTAGGGAGATAAAATAACCAGTCTATTAATTACAATGATTATTATTTAATGGAAAATGGGATTCTAGGCCAAGTGTGTAGTAAGAAGAAAGCTCAGCAATGCATTATATAGATGTGGTATTTTATCTTAGAGAGTAAGATAAGTGTCCAGTCTGTTCCACAATCTAGAGAATATGTTCATTAACTCTACAAGATTTATATGTATAATTGACCATAATATTTTAACACTATTTCCTTGATTTGGTGGTACACGACGAACAAGGAAAAACCGTAACTTCAATTAAATCGAGTAAATCCCTCAGCGAACACATAGAAGGCCAGGTCTACCCAGCAATGTGAGAAGCAGAAGGTTGAACCATGGTTAAAAAAAGTTTTTTTTTTTAATTAAATAAGGTATTGTTTTAATTTGAATTCATTGGCAATTTATTTTTTAAATGGTAAGGATTGGAAAGAGAGCTTTGCCCATATCACTTATCCTTATAACTAATCTCAAAAAAAGCCAAAAGTATAATTTTTGGATAAATGTTAATACTTTCTAAAAGAGAAGCTTAGCATCATGGTCAAATCCTGACTTGAGCAAGAGTGGATGTCAGATCTTGTCTCACTTTCCTCAGCTATAAAAGTGAGAATAATAGTTGCATCTGCCCTTGTGGGGTTACATGGACTAAAGCAGGCGTCTGCAAACCATGGCCAAAACCAGCCAGCTGTTTGTTTCTGTACGGCTTGCAACCTATATTTTTAAATAGTTGAGAAAAAAAATCAAAATAACCGTACTATTTCACGACGTGAAGATTTTATGACATTCAAATTTTAGTGACTGTAAGTAAAGTTTTATTGGAGGATAGCTATGATTATTCCCTTATATATTGTCTAGGGCTGTGTTAGCGCCACAGTAGCACGATGGAATAATTGTGACAGAGACCGTATGGCCAGCAAAGACTAAAATATTTATTATCTGCCATTTTACAGAAAGAGTTTGACAACCCACAGACAAAAGGAGTAACACACAGGTTCTCAAAGTTTGCCACACATTAGAATCATCTGAGGAACGTTAAAAAATGCTTTGTCCATGTCGCATCCCAGACCAATCAAATAAGAATCCCCAAGTGTGGACGCCAGGCATCAATAATTTTAAAATTTCCTGGGGGATTCCAATGCGCAGCCAGATTTGAGAACCTGTGGACTGACGTGCTGTGTGAGGTACATAACGCAACACATGGCAAGCCCTTAATCATTGTTAGCTGAACCAATAAAATAAATTCTCATTTTATTCTTCAATGGTTTCATTAAAAAGTTATTAAATAAGCATTGGGTGCAAAATGTTTTATTTCCCTTCCCTCTCTCCTTCCTTGCTGCCCCTGTTCTCACTTGCATGCAAGAATATGGACAAGAAGAAAAACAAAGTTTCCTTCTGCGTTTCAAGTTTCTAAACATTCACACGTTCATTAGTCTTTTCATTTATTTATTCCACAAGTTTTCAGTGTACAATATCCAGTCCCATACAACTCTCATGGCAGGAAAGGGCTGTAAAGACGAGCTTTCGAAGTTCTAGAGAGTGTGCCGGTGTTCTTATATATGGCCCCCTGTGTTTGGACAGAAACCTCTTGAATCTTCAAGCGTTCTTGTAAGCAGTCTTGTAAGTATAACCTGACTGGCTTAGTAGCAGCCTTTAAACTAACAAATGCATGGCATCTTCAACAGGCAATAACGAAAAAGAACACCTGTATCCATGTGTAGTCAAGCAACCAAATAATTGATTGGGTGCATACATGTATTCCATATTAAAATATATCAGAGAATGGGAGAGGGGAAAAAACCCCAGAGGCAATGATTTCCAGAGGCCTGTGATCTACTTAGTAAGCCACAATTACTGTACATTAAACAAGCAGGAGATTCTAGCTCCATCCTGAAGAATTTACTCCTTTGTCACCAGTGAACACCCACTAAATCTCCCCAACAGGGAGATGGATATGGACAGGAATAGAGATAAGACTAAGACAGAGAGATTAAGTATACTGGTTTTGAATTCACACCACCAGGGTTCTAATTCCATCAATAACTGCGTGATCTTGGGCAAATTACTTACCTCTCAAAGCCTCGATTTCTTCAGCTATAAAATGGGAATAATCATTCTTATCTCATAGAGATGAAGTAATTATTTTGAGAATACATGTAAAACCTGGAATTTTTTTCCCCCTAATTCTTAGATTCTTATGCTGGAACATGATCTTGACAGCCTAAGGCATAGTGTTGGGCCCCTCTGTGCTATGAACTTGGTTCTCAGTGTCAAAGTTCTCACTTGAGCACTGTCCTTCATTGTCAAATATGAATTCCTTGAAGGAAAGGATTATCATTACACAGACACTCCTCAAATTACATCACTATGCTTTTCAAGAAGATCTTACAAAATGTGAATTTGGTGTGCAATGAAAATATATGTATCTAACGAAGGGCTTTAAATTACGAGGGGATCTTCTGAGTGATAAACAGAAAGCAGTTCCTATTTGCAACTTCCCACTACATTTGCCCCAAACCAAGTGTATCTTTTGCAGCCTTCAGTACTGGGGTTGGTTTTAACTCGAAAACATATACTCTTGGTGATATGCTTTCTCCAAAGTCTATCTAGTTTCATTCGTACAAAGACTTTCTATGCTGTGTAATCTCCTTCTATATTTCTTCTTAACACTCCCATTTATATTTTTGTTGCTTTTGTGTCTATTTTAGCAGTTGTACCACCCATTTTTTGATCGTTTCAATTACTACATGACCCATCCATGAGTGGCCCCATTCTGCAAGAGATCACTGTGCTTTCTCTTTCCTTCTTCCGACTCCAAGACTATTTACATGGTTACTAGGCTAACTGATACGCATTTTAAACTCTGATTCACCACAATTGGGAGTAAACTCCTCTCCATAAGTAACTTTTCCTCCTGAAGCCTGCTTTGTTAATCCTTTGGATTTTAAAGATGAAAAACATTTTTCGTGCTTTTTATACATCATCATTCAAAATGCTTTTCTCTAGTAAATAAGCCAAATAAGATTCATGGACAATAAAGACTATGGGTACCTTTCTATTTCTTTGATATTTTCATTTTCAATTATAAATGCAAACTGGTCCTCTATTCTGGCCATCGCTTTGTCAGTTTCTGGTACTAAATAAAACAAAGCAAAGGGGAAAATAAAATAAATAAATGAAATAATGCAAGATAATGCAATTAGAATCCACATGGCAACAGAAACCACATGGGACTCAACAGAAGGGCCTTCCCTCTGTTAAGTGCTGGCTGCCTCCCGCTCTCCATCCTAATACTGTTCATCTCTGCCATGAGATACTTTACATTTCCATGGATTACACTGATATTTTTGCATCTCTAAATTATATTCTGTCTTTTATGGAACAACTTATAAAAAGTTAACATTATACAAATCAAGAGTTGTACATTTATATATACATATACACATCACCAAGAGGCTCTAACCTCTGCGTTGCACATTTCATTTACTTTGTCAGTGTTAGTTGATTGATTTCTCTACAACAGCAGAACTCAGGGACCTTAACGCCTGTCCAGACAAACCAAATAGAAAGGCTAACAAATGTCCAAGAAATGCAATTACCTATCATATTAGTTATCTATTGCTGAATAACAAATTGCCCCCAAATTTAGTAGCTTAAAACAGAAAACAGTTATGATATCACAGTCTCTGTGGGTCAGAAATTCAAGCTTGGCTTAGCAGGGTACCTCTGGTTCAAAGTCTCTGAGAAAGCTAAAATCAAGGTGTTGGCTGGCTGAGTGGTCTCATCTGAAGGCTTGCCTGGGGGAGAACCTGCTTCCAAACTCACTCAAGCAGTTGCTGGCAGGATATAGTTCCTCAAATGCTGTGCCACGTAGACTTCTCCATAGCAGCTCACAACATGGCACTGGCTTTCCTCAAAGCAAGGTAGCAAGAGAACAAGAGGGGGCATGCAAGATGGAAGCCACAGTTCTTTATAACCAAATCTCAAAGTGACATCCCATCATTTTTGCCATATTCTGTTAATTTGAAGCCATCACTTGGTCCAGCCCACACTTTGGGTAAGGGGATTATACAGGGTGTGAATTACCTGGAAGTAGGGCCACTGGTTTTGGTGTATTGGAGGCTGCCAACCTACCCCTCCTTCTCTGGACTTGCTACCACATGCCTCCTCATTTCATTGACTCACCAGCACAATTCATGCGACTTCCTGCTTCATTTAGGCCTGTCCTACAAGTGCAGTCATTTGAAAAAAATCTCAGTAACCATCACATCTATCAGCCTAGTAATTCAAGTTAATAGAAAATATTTTGCAGGAAAAATATGGTCTTTTGTAAGAGCTAAGTGTCTTAAAATAGAGAGTAAAGTATGTCAAAATCTTTCTACATGCCATTGAAAAAAAGACAATTCACAAAAGTTAAAAATAAAAGGTTGGATAAAGATAGATCCATAATACAAGGAAAATATGATTCAAAGTTCACAATATCAATATCACAGAAGCAGAAGTCAAGGTAAAATGTCAAATGGGACAAAGAGGATCATTTTATTTTTATAGCGGTTACAATGTAAAATAAAGATATAATAGTACTGAAATGTACCCACCAAATCAAACAGTATCAGAACAAGTAAAGTAAAACTAATGGAATTAGAAGTAGGAATTGACCTATATAATGCAATGCTTTTTTCACTTCCTGACTGATGAAAGTAAATAGTACTTAAAGATGGAGAGAGTTCGAAAAGTAAATCTAAAAGTAGACTGATTTAATAGATACACATTCAACTTAGAACCCCATGATTAGAACGAGCAGAAAATATAACTTCTATGTCAGCGCCCATGAATTATTTACCAAAAGAGTGATGATGTATTCATCCATGATGAAAATAAATTTCCTGAAGCAAAAATCAAATAGACCATATTCTCTGACTGCAGTGTGATAAAAGTATAAAAACATACATTTAAAAGTCAACACTTTCCCCTTCCAATTATGACCACCTTGAAATAAAATAAAAACAAATAAATAAATGAAATTAAAACACCTCTCACCCAGCTGGAGTGCAGCAGCACATGGTGTCCCACAGCTTTGACCTCAGTCCTCAGGACAGTTGGGTTGGGTGTGAGACTGGCTGAGTATTCTAAGTTCAAAGTCGTTGACCTTAAACGTCCTCACCTAGTTTTCCCACAGTGCTCCACAAAGCTTATTTGCCATATGTATGATGATGCGCAAGACACAAACTGAACTTACAGGCTATTTATAAATTACTGACAACGAGACTACCATCCTCAATCTTAAGTACAGTAGGAGGCAAAAAGTAATAAAGATAAAAACAGAAGTCAAGACATTGATTTTTTTACATAGAATTGATGAGTGAAAGGCCAAAAAGGATGTTTTTCAGTTTTTTTTTTAAAGGTTGGCCCTGTGCTAACGTCTGTTGCCAATCTTCCTCCATTTTTTTTTTCTTCTCCCCAAAGCCCCCAGTACATAGTTGTATATTCTAGTTGTAGGTCCTTCTAGTCCTGCTATGTGGGATGCCGCCTCAGCTTGGCTTCATGAGCAGTGATCTGAACCAGTGAAACCCTGGGCCCTGAAGCACAGCATACGGACTTAACCACTTGGCCATGGGGCGAGCCCCAAGGATGTTTTTTCCAGGGTTTTTGTTTTTTTATTGAGTTCATAATAGTTTACATCAATGTGAGATTTCAGTTGTACATTATTTCTTGACTGTCACCACACAAATACTCCCCTTCACCCCCTGTGCCCACACCCCAGCCCCCTTCCCCTGGTAACCACTGAACTGCTTTCTTTGTCCGTGTGTTTGTTCATATTCCACATATGAGTGAAATCATCTGGTGTTTGCCTTTCTCAGTCTGGCTTATTTCACTTGGCATAATTCCTTTCAGGTCCTTCCATGTTGTTGCAAATGGGATGATTTTGTCTTTTTTCTGGCTGAGTAGTAGTCCATTGTATATATATACCACATCTTCTTTATCCAATCATCAATCAATGGGCACTTGGATTGTTTCCATGTCTTGGCTTTTGTGAATAGTGCTGCAACGAACATAGGGGTGCATATATTACTTTGGATTGTTGATTTCAAGTTGTGTGGGTAGATACCCAGTAGTGGGATAGATGGGTCACATGGTAGTTCTATTTTTATTTTTTTGAGGAATCTCCATACTGTTTTCCATAGTGGCTGCACCAGTTTGCACTCCCACCAGCAGTGTATGAGGGTTCCCTTCTCTCCACACCCTCTCCAATATTTGTTATTTTTAGTCTTAGTGATTATAGCCATTTTAACAGGTGTAAGGTGGTATCTTAGAGTAATTTTGATTTGCATTTCCCTGATGATTAATGATGTTGAACATCTTTTCGTGTGTTTATTTGCCATCTGTATATCTTCTTTGGAAAATGTCTGTTCATATCCTCTGTCCATTTTTTGACTGGGCTGTTTGTTTTTTTATTGTTCAGTTGTGTGAGTTCCTTGTATATTATGGAGGTTAACCCCTTGTCAGATGTATGATTTGTAAATATTTTCTCCACTTGGTGGGTTGTCTCTTTGTTTTGATTCTGGTTTCTTTTGCCTTGCAGAAGCTCTTGAGTCTGATGAACTCCCACTTGTTTATTTTTTCTTTTGCTTCCCTTGTCTGAGAAGACATGGTATTTGAAAAGATCCTTTTAAGTTCGACGTCAAAGAGTGTACTGCCGATATTATCTTCCAGGAGTTTTATGGTTTCAGGACTTATCTTCAAGTCTTTGATCCATTTTGAGTTTATTTTTGTGTATGGCCTGAGATAATGGTCTACATTCATTCTTCCAAGAATATTTTTTCGAGTCAGACAGACTGAGTTCAACATCTGCCTTCACCAATACTAACTATGGTGCCTGAGGTCACGTACTACATAAGCTCTGGAAGCCTCAGTATTCTCATCAGCACTATGAAGAAAACCAGAAGGCTGTTGGGGGATTAAATGAGATAATATACGTAAGGTTCTTATCATGTGAAATCTCCAACACATGATAAATACTCAAAACATGGCTGCTGTTACTAATCAAGTGTGGGCTTCTGAAAAGATCAGTAAAATAAACAAACTCCTGATCAGTCCAAAGAGAAAATAGACAAAAATGAACATTAATGATGAGAAAGCATATCTAGCGACAGATATGATTATAAGAGAACTATATGTTATTCTATTCTACCAAATTGAAAATCTCAATGAAACAGATTATTTTCTAAGAAAGTATAAATTACAAAGTCTCACTCAGGAGCAGTTAGAAAACCTGAATATATCAAGACTATTAAAGAAATTGAAAACAATTGTTAAAACATAATCCCCCCCAAAAAGCCCATAATGTTGTTTAGGGGGAATTCTAACCACCTTCAAGAAATAAAAATCTCCTATACGATTTAAATTTTCTAAGCGTAAAAAGATGGAAACATATCAATTCGTGTTACAAAATGAGGACAATCTTTTTATCAAAACCTGTCAAAGCACAAGGAAAAAGATTTGCAACCAATCACACTTATGCCTATTAGATACAAAAATACTAAATAAAATATTCATAAATTAAATTCAAATGTATAATGCAAGATTATGCACCATGACCAAGTAGGGTTGATTCTAGGAATGCAATGATAGTTCAACTTGGAAATGGATTAACATAAGTTATCATATTAATTGGACAAAGGAGATAATCCATATTAGCATCTTGATGGAGGGTGAAGGTAGAGTATATGCTAAAATTCACTATCAACTCCTCGTTTTTTAAAAAAAACTATTAATAAAATAGAATAGATTTTTCCTTAACGTTATTTACAGAAGTACTTATCCCTGACCCACTTTTCTAATAAAGTCAGGAATGATATAAAAATTTCCACCATTAACACTTCTATTTAAGATTATCCTGCAATTCTAGTTAATGCCATTAACCATAAAAATAAAATATTGGAAAGGAAAAAGAAAAACACCCAGGAATTACAGATGTTATGGTTGCTTACCTGTGAAAAATATTGGAAAAAGGAGATTTATCTGAAGAAGTATTAGAACTGACATCCAGGTTAGTATTCAGCTGCTGTGCCACGGAAAGTCTGTACAAACCATTCACACCCAGTGTCTGTGCTCATTGTTGTATTCAGGCTGCACCACTGATTTGGTATTTGAATTGTAGCTGCTAGTAAGATGTATCATTAAGAAGGCTAGCAATAAGTCAATAGGTAAATCAGCAGCTTTCCTACTTACCAATTATGATCGGTTACAAAATATAATGGTAAAATGATCCTATTCACAGTAGTAACCAAAGATATGAAATATCTAGGAAGAAATAGGGCCAAAAGAATATGCAAGACCTTTTTAATGAAAACTATTAAATTTTACTGAGGGCCGTATAAGAAGACTTGATTACTTGAATGCAGAGAAGTTGTATTCCTGTAGTAAGAATACCTAATATCGCACAGATTCTCTGCAAATTAATCTATAAATGCAACTCACTCCTTCCAAAAATCCACTGGAATTACTCTTTGGAGTTTGATAAAACTCCGGTAGAATAAATATGCAAAAATATTTTGAAAAAGAAGAGTGATGGTTTGGGATTTTCCTTAGCAGATATGGAAATGTGTTATAAAGCCACAATACTCAGAATAATTTGACATTAGTGCCAACATAGACACATCGGTGAAATCAAGTAGAAAATCCCAAAGCAGCCCTATGTATATTTAAGAATTTAGTGTATGATAAAGATGGCATTTCAAATCTGTGGGGAAAAGATAAATTATTCAATTAATAGCTGAAGAAAATGTGGTGACTAGTTTATAATCTTGAAGTTGGGAAGGGCTTTTTCTAAACATGACACTACTGGTTGAAATCATACAAGAAAATAAGGATACTTGTGATCTCTAAAAAAATTCTACTGACAAAAATTAAAGAATGAAGAATAAAGTCTTTAAAAAAAGAGCCAATGTTTTCTTGCTCATCAATAAATCTCTAGATCCTGCAACAGTGCCCGGCGCAGAGCAAGAACTCAAATAAATGGCTACATGAAGAGGCCTTGCAAGTCAGTGGAAAACAATGAACACTTCAATTTGAAAAATTAGCAAAGGACATGAAGCATTAAGAAGAAACATGAAAAATCAGTAAAAAAAGTTCAAAATTATAAACTCACCAGCAATAAAATAAATACAAGTCAAAACAACAGTTTGTCATTTTTCATCTATTACTGTATTTCTGATTACTCTGAATTGGCCAATATGTGGGGGAAAGAGCACTCATCAACTGCTGGTGTAAATTCATAAAGCCTCTCTCATAAAAATGTGTGTAATATAATTAAAAGTCTATAAAACTGCAGACTTTCTGACCTAACAGTTCCACTCTTAGGAATTTTCTCTAAGGAAATTATTAAACAAACATGCAAAGACGTAGATACAAGGATGTTCATCGAGCATTGGTTATAAGAGTGAACAACTTGCAAGAAATGTTCAAAAACAGGGAATTGATTTCATAAATTTTGGTACACTTTTGCAATGAAATATCACCCAACAGCAATAATCAGTGATGCGTTAATTAACATCAAAAGATGTTTATGATATGCTACTAGCTAAAACATTCAGTTTCAAAGCAGCATATGTAAAAATCATATCTTCGTATGCATAGAAAAAGTCAAAAGATAAATTATCAAAATTTCAGAAGTGGTTTTCATTATAGTATTTTTATTTTCTTCACCATGGTCTTCTATATGGTAGAATTATATTCAATAAATGTGCTAGTTCTACAATGAAAGTGGTAATTTTTTAAAACAGTAGAAAAGTAGTAGTATTCTGAAAAGAAATCTTTAGGTTTCTTAAATGATGTTTCCATCTCCTGAGCTTACTGTCTTACATTGAATGGCTTCTTTTCAGTAGATCTTTATAATTTATTTGCTAGAAGGTAACATTTACTTATTATTAAATGGAAATCCTTAAATTATTTTCCACTCTCTGCTACTATATTCATTTCCCATCCACTTCAAACCATTACTCTTGTATTTTTTATTTTCTTCATGGTCTTCTATGTCAAATCATTTCACTGACATATTTGCCTACTTGTCTATTATTTATGTTTCTCCAGCAGAATATAATCTCCACAAGGACAGGGACTTGAATTGTTTATGTCCACAGCTATTTCCAGTACCCTGGGCAGTGACTGGTATATAGTAGATGCTCAATAAATACATGTTGAATGAATGAATGAGTGAGTTTGTTTTGGAAGAGTTGGTTTACCTTGTAGGATTAGGTAAAAGATTCATTGCCTCTTGAGAACCTTTTGGAATTAGATCTGCTAATTTTCTCTGTTAAACAGTGAGGCTGACCTACCAGGCAGTGGTGTATGGTCGACATCACTCAAGTCAAGAAGCTGTCAGTAGAGCTGGACTGCAGTCCTGATCTCACCACGAACAAGCTTCCTAAAGAAGTCAGTTTTGCTGTCCTTGCTACATGAAACTGGTCCTAATCAACAGCTGGAAAAGGGCAAGAGACTAAGCTGCTATCCTTGCCCCCATCCATGCTGTTTTACCTCTGCAGTAGGGTTCACGCCCTCTCCTGCGCGCCTCCTCCTCCCCTGCTCTGCCCACCCAGTTGATGGATGGTAAGCTGCTTAAGCCTCCATAAAGTGCACTCCGCCCATCTCCAGGGGACACAGGCTCATTTCCCTGCCCTCACCATCCTCCTCATTTGCCTCTCATGGGAGCTCCTTTCAGGGCAGTATCCAAAAAACTCTTATCGATTGCCCTACTCTACGTGCTTACTCACAAAATCAAAACAATTTTGTTGTCTGCGAAGCAGGAACCCTTGGGAAGAATCATCACCTTGTGACATAAAACTCAGATGACAAGAATATGCTATATAATTACAAGGCACATTTACCAGTCATCTACGTTTGATCCAAAAATAAAGTTATAAAGAAAATCAGAATGCTTTCTAGTACAGAATAATTTAATTAATAATAGATGTCGTCATTAAATAGCCATCCATGTCTTTAAACACCATCATCCATGTGGAAGGTAGAAAAAGTTGGATCCACTGCTAGCTTGGTGGGCTCAAGACCTAAACTGTAAATGTGAGAGACTGCCATCTCAACCACCCAGGACTGCCTCGGCCCTGGGAGGAATAGTATTGCAATCTTTGAGTTAATCCTCTCTTCTTTCATTCCCAGGCGTTGATAACACAGCTGTGGAAAGGTGCTCCTGGCAGCAAGGTGGCATGCAATTTCTCAGGCTGGAAGCAAATATCTGAATCAAAAAGAAAAAAAATCCAAATGGATGAATTTGTTCAAGTTTTAGAACTGGGGGAAAAAAAATCACTAAAGGTTGAAAGCTCAGGTCCAGAGAGCATGGAATGATGTCAGAGAGTAGGTAATTACCTGAATAATCCATGTCCCAAGCTCCCGCTTGTTGTTCAGTTTTCCAGGTAACACAGGCCGAAGCTGATTTCCTCTTAGGTGTGGAATTGGTGATTGCTCCACTCGAAGATGCGCTATACAAGTCTCCATTACTAATCACAGGCTTAACTTTCCAGAATCAGATTTTAAAAGCCTTTGGTACTTAAATAAAACATTTTCATTTGTAATACACTAGCCCTTTGCTTTCTTTTTGGGGGTGGGGGTAGAATTATGTACTGTGTGGTTTTCATAATTTGAAAACATATTATAAAGATGCAATTAAAGGACTTTAGGAAAGATATTAAACGTACTTATGGGTCATGAGACTACCTGAGCCGAGAGGAAAGCAGATGACTTAAGACTAAAAGAATTCACCAATCATTGCGCTCAGAGGAAACCAACCATCTCTGTTTTATAAGCAAAATCAGATACAAGGCTGTACTACTCAAGAAATAGCAATGAATGGAACAGCTCAAAAGGGCAGGCAGTCTTTGAAAGATGCGAAGATTGCACATTAGTTTCTGGCAGGCTGGAGAGCTACTGCAAAGGCAGCATCCTCCACTCAGGGCACATAGCTGGACAGTGCCCACATCCACTCAGCAGTATTGTGCAGCACCCCACAGTTACCAAGGCATTTTAGTAGATACCATCTCATCTGATCTTCACATTTTTCTTTGGAATGGGACAGGCAGAAGCTAGCTTCTCTGGAGCATAGAACCATATTAGTAACCGGCCAGTGGATATCTGTAAGTACAACAAATCAGTCAGATTTGACTAAGGATCAAAGCTGGAAGATCTCAGAACTTTGAGATTCTTATCAGTATGTGAATGTTGTGGATACACACTTCTATAACATCCACTGCACCCACAGTAGTATTTTATAGAAAAGGTAATTAATTGCTACTCTGCTACTAATAACTGTTAATACTGAACATTTAAAATTTTCCATGCAATTTCCTAAGAATATCACATGTATTACCTTATTTTATTCTCATACTAACTTCAAAAGATACACAGTAAATATCCAGCAAATGAATGGCCTGACTTATGTCAATTAACCAGCACTGGGTGATACTACTTTCTCCCTTCACAACCATAGCACCATGACCTTCATTTGACTCTTGTTAGAAGTATCTGGATGCTAGAAAAAGAAGGGAAAGATGGAGAGGTAAGAGGCTGCAGCTCACTTCATCAGAAGCTTGTGTCCCTTGTCCCCAGCTCCAGGAAACTCAATCCCACATTTCTTCAAGTAGTAAAAGCAATGTTCTAGAGCCAAGAGAGGACCTAATTATTAGCCCAGTCTAGAAATTCTTAGCCCTCTCAGGATGCAATTTCACTGGTGGAACTTTTCATTGGAAAATTTGTGTGAATGTTTATTAAGTGTCTATAATGTTTGACATATTCTGACACCATAGAAGAAACAAAATATCACCCTTAGGATCATCATCATAATAGATACTATTCAGTGAGCGCCAATTCCATCTAGGCTTTTGTGTAGGCTCTCATCACCATAACCATGGAGGAATTATTGTCCCTTTCTGACACCTGGAGCTAAGAGAGATGAAGCGACCCACACGGCTCAAGATGTCAAAGCTAGCAAGTGGCAGAGCCTCTCTGAACCAAGTCCAGCTTGACACAAAAGCCTGTGCTCTTTCTACTACTCTATACTTCTTCAAGTGTTTAAGCTCCTGCCCTCGAGGAAATTATGCTTCAGAGGAGGAGACAAGATTCAGAAAAAGATAGCCAAAGGTGAAGGAGAGTTCAAGTGCCAAGGGAGTGGTCCAGTCCAAAACCCCGTCATTTGTAGAAAGCAGTAATGACAGTGGTGGGGGAAGCATCAGAGAGGAACTGAGGGAATAGGATTTCAGCGGACGGAAGGTGAACAGACCAAAGTCTCTCAATGTTCGCCAGGAAAATTCTCCTCTTCTTTCTTTGAAGAGGTTTAGCTGGGTCTTGGTTGCCTAACGATATTCTATTTCCCAGATTTCCTTAAGGTTAGCTATGGCCATATGAGCCCGTTATAATCACGTTAATGAGAACAATCCCCTAAAGGAATAACAGAGCACAAGATTGAAGGACCTGGTCCTTGGACCTCATGGAGCAGACACTCTTCCCACCTTAATATCATGGAAAGAAACTTCAAAATTCTTTGAGATGCTGTATTTGGGGATATCTTTGTAACAGTCTCAGCCCATTCTCTACCCATGCAATGAACCAAGCACAGAGCATATTATGAAAAGGGTAATCAACTGAGCTGGAATTGAGAGTTTGGGAAGGTAGAGTAGAAAAACACCTAGCTTGAAAGGTCAGCTGTGATCCCACTGTGGAGTACTTATCTCATCATTTATCCATCCAAGCACATTCATGGAGCACCAATAGGTTAGGTACTATCCTGGACACTAGGGGTACAAAGATGAAAGAACTTCTCAGTGTCCGCAAGGTTCTCAGCCTCTATAGAGGGCAATAAGGAGAAAACAATCACCTAGCATTGAAATAAGTACCATGACAGGCTGCTCAGAGGACTGTGAGAACACACACAGAGGAGGCCATCCAATAAACTTGTATGTATCAGAGAGGACCTCAGGAGACACATGAGCTGAGTCTTAAAGGATGAGTAGATCTTGGCCAGGCAAAGGCAAGTGGGCCAGGGAAGATGTGGTCCAAATAAAATGTATAGGGGAGAGGTTAGAAATAATGATGGAGAAATAGGCAGGGGCCAAAATCATGCATTTATTCATGTATTTATTTACACAAAAATATTTATAGGGCATCTATTTATTAAGTTAATATAAGTAAATTGCTTACAATAGAATCTGGTGTATGGGTAAGAGCTATATATGTGAGCTATTATTACCTAAAGATAAGACAGTTACGTGCCATACTATGAATATTGCTGTAAGCAAGAAAGACGCTGCCCCTGTCCTCTCAAAATTTAATCCGGTGGATAGGACATTTTTTTTTTTAAGAAAAAGCAGGAACACAAAGATTCCATCATAACTGATAAGAAAGTAGATGAATGTATTATTCAGTGTAATTTACACTAGCTGATGTAACAAACAATCCCCAAATTTCAATGGCTTATCACAAAAAAATGTTTATTTCTTACTCACACTACAGCTCCAGATCTGGCAGCTCTCCTTCCCAATGCTGAATCAAGGAGTCAGATTTTTCCTTCTTCTGCCTCTATCTACACTCCAGGCCCTCCCCAAAGTATTTTTCTAAATTATCTTCATTCAGCTGGTCAGTGAGGGGAAAGGAACAGCCTGGAAGATAATATATCTGACACTTAACCACTTCTGGATGTGATACACATCACTTGAGCTCTTGTTCCGTTGGTGGGAATGAACCATATTGTTTCATCTGGATGCGAGGAGGTGGGAAATGAAGTTCCTGAGTGGAGAGCCACTTACCAGCTGAAACTCTATTCAATAAAAGGGAATACCACTTGGAAGTCATATGTCTGGCTCTGTCACAGGGAGGTATCTGAATGTATAGGTGGGGGAGCCTAGCCAACTCTAGAGATCAGGGGAGGCTTCTCCAAGGAAGTAATGTTTCAACTAATGCTGATGAGCCATGCTGGGTAATTTTAATTATATCCTGAAGCAGGGAAGGAAAATTTTAAGTAGGGGAGCAACATAATCTGCTATAAGTTTCAAAAAGATCACTCTGATTGCAGCATAGAAATTGGACTCATGGAGAACAGAACTCTTGGTATAGAATGCCATGACTCAGATAAGAAATGAAGAAGATCTAGACCAAAGATGTGAAAATAGGGTTGAAGAGAAGAGAGACTACTCTAGTCAACTGGGCCTGGTGGTGGATTGGACAGAGGAAGGAAAAGGAAGGATATAATGGTAGTGGTCAGGGATCTGGTTTAAATAACCTGAGGGAATGCAATAAAATTGAAAGAAATGAAGGAAGATGGTGACTGTGGGCATGAGAATGTTGCTTTCCATTTTGGATGGGTTGAATTTGACATACTTGCTGAGCATCCAGATGCTAATGTCCTGTCAAATAAAAAACACAAGTCTGAAATCTCAGGATTGAGATCTGGAATGGAAATCATCAGTTTCCATCAGTATGAGTTGGGAGTCATCAGCTGAGATGAGTCATGTGGAAGCCATGGAAATGTTACACTGTTTGGACTTTATCTTATAGTTAGGGAACCTATCCCATCTGCTTTCCAGGTTTCTCCCACCTGGAGGACCTCACAGCTGTTTGCAATGTCATAGTGGCATCCTGTCTTCCACAACTCTCCCCTTTCTCAGCCACCATCTGGGTGATTGTCATCATGCCTTAAACAAACTCTGTTTTTACTCAGAGTTTTGTTCCTCCTCGTGTTCTCCTTTTTATTGCATGAAGCATGTCTCTCTCTTGCCTTTACACATTGTTGATGGGTGCTGTGCAGTTTTCCACTATAGAAGAAGTACTTCCCTACTCCATCTGAGCCCCTACTCTTAGCCTGGGGTTGACAGAGGCTTTTCTGCACAGCTGCTCCTGCCACTCTGCCCCAGGTTCAAAAGGAACAGCAACTCCTCGACCAAGCAGAGATGAAGAGTGTCATTTCCCTGGCCCTCTGCAACCCATCTCACACACCCACATTTGCATTAGTTCTCAGCTTGTTTCCACTCTGCCAGTTCTGTTCACTTGTCTGGCACTAGAGGTGGCTCCCAGGACTTTCTGCAGCCCTCTTCTTTCACCTAGAAGGAAGGTGGACCACTCTGACCCCAATGTACTGCTGAATGCCAACTGGCAGGTGGCTGGGGCTAAGGGAGAGTGATGACACTGCAGGGCACTCCCAGTAGGCAGGAAATTGGGGCACCAGAATGGCACCCACAGTTGCAGCTTAAAACTGTCAACAACAGCTAGAATCCTGGAAGCTGAACCCTCTTGTCATTCCCCACAATCTTGGAATCTTCTCAGAGTGGCTTGAATACTAATGTAGAGGAAATTTCTGAGAAGCCACATTCAGTCTAGGAATCAGAGCTGAAATAGCGTCTCATCCTCTTCTAGATGCATGTAACATACAGATTCACTCCCCAAACCAATCTTAATCTCTTCAACGATGGAGGAGAGAGCAATTGTTAGACATACACCATAAACAACATTCTTCTTCAGGATACCACCCAGCTTCTGCACTGCTGTTTCTAATGTATTGGGGCGCAGGGTCTTACTGTTTGTGCAGCTTTCTAAAGATTCCTCCCACCAGGGTAGGTTGCCATTGATGTCCAAGGAATTTTTACATGCATGAAAATCATCAGCATCTCAGCTTGAAATGAGGCTTTACTCATGGATGAACCTTTCTCCAACTCTGGCTCCCGCTCTCAGAAACTCACCTTCTCCGTTCTTGAGCAAGGAAGATTTCTGCCTCCCTCCACTCTCTACTCCTCGACATCCACATAACCCTCCAAGTTGTCTCTCTCTCAATCACACCACAGCAGCTTCCCTTTCTATTCCGTTTAACTGGATCTCCCCACATCCAATGGGCAACTGTGTGACCAAATGGCAGCAGCTCATTTGCTTTAAGATATATTCCAGCTATTTCTTATTAGGCTCTCCATATCCATTCTCCACCCTTTCCCACCCTACTCTCTGCTTTGGGAGGTTGACTCATGAGGACTGCATGAATGGGCTCCCTTGTGTGCTGGCAATGGGAGTTTGGCCAATAGGAGGTTCCGGGAGGAGACAAAGGGTGGGAAGAAAGTGAGGTCAGTGTGTTTACTGCCCTAGTTCCATTCCTGCCAAGCACTGCAAGTTAGATGTCTCCCTTTGCTATAGGTAGGAATTCCTATGAGAAGGCCCTCTCCTCATAGCTTCTCTCTTTGGGTTCCCCTTAGATGCTCCTCTGCTTGCAACTTCAGGTCTAGGGCTGGTGATGGCTCCTTACGGTTGCTAGCCTCAAAGTACCGCAGTATCCCTCTTCAACTTCCCAAAACTCTTCCCAAAATTTGTAAATATTTCCTTGACTAAACTTTCTCCACATATCCAGTTTGGTTGTACTACCTATTTCTTGCCAGGACACTACCTGATACAGGAGACTTTTACTACACTGTGATGGAAGGTTTTTGCTAATTTAATCTGATTTGATTTAACAAATAGTGACTGAGTGTCTACCGTGTGTCAGGTCCTGTTCTTCGCACTGAGGTTACAGCAGCAAACAAAACAGAAAAAACCCTGCCTTCATAGAGATTGCATTCTAATGTGGGGAGACAGATAATTTTTTAAATAAATAAGGAAACTATATGATATATTAGCAGGTGAAAAGTGCTATGAAGAAAATATAAATCAGGCAAAGGGGATAGGGAGTGGCAGGGGTTGGGAGGCATGCAATGCAATTTTATAGCAGCCAAAGATGGTCTCAATGAGAAGAGACTTGGATAAGAATGCAGCGAGGGCACAAAGAAGTATAGTATATGAAATGTTTCCCTGAAAGAGTTTATACTCAGGTTAAGAAGACAAAATGAACACAGGAAATTACATATACTACAAGACAACAATTCAAGAGATGTCAAAATGGCAGCAGATGATTAAATGTCAGCCAAGAATATGACAGTAAGTTCTGCCATTGTCATAGGCTGGGTTCTTGGTGAAACAGACTCTGAAATGAGTCTCTGAGGTTCATGTGTGGAATTTTTATTAAGAAGCACCCTTGGCATCAGCATCTATGGAAGGAAGGGAAGGGAATCAGGATTGGGTAGAAGGAGAAATCAAACTGTGAGTAGGCCTGACAGCCTCTGCCAATGGTTCAGAGACCGCTGGAGCTAAAATTGCCCATCAGAGTTGCCTCGTGTTGGGCTAAAAAGGCAGAGTCTGTGTACCTTCACCTTGATCAGTCACTGGATGTCGGCCACCAGGAAGGGCATGACCTAGGGCTAGTCCATTCTCTGAAGCAAAGGCAATTCCTGCAGGAGCTGAGAGCTGAAAGCTGTCTGTTGACAGCACTATCAGTAGGTGGGGCAACAAGTCCTTCTTCAAAGAGGGGTCAGGACAGCGTATCTCTGTGTCCACTACACCCATGTACTAAAAAATACTTGAAAATGAGATTGTTAAACCATCATCTGTGTATCGAGAATCAGTTACTCGAGATGTGCAAATATTGATTTCGATTTTAGTTCTGCATAGTATAAATCTATGATCTGAAGGATGATCTTGGGCAAGATTCTAAAATGATTGTTAAAGCAATGTTTTCTGGTCTGTTAGAAAATGTGATAAAATCTGAGACACAACTTTCCCAAGAACAAGTCCTGCCAAATTAATCTCATTTCTTTTGATAAAATTATTAAATTAGTCCATCAGGGGATTTGGAAGACAGACTATGTCTAGATTGCAGAGAAATTATGATGATGCTCTTGTCAGAGTGGCATGCTATACTACGTGCCTGCCATATCAATTTCCTCTTCTAGTTTCATCAGCGAAATCAGCCCTGTTAAGACACAGATACTCTTACAAAGTGATTCCACTCTCTCTGCTCCTCACTTGCATTCAATAAACCAAGCTTGACCAAGAGGGATCAATCTGCCGTCAGCCAGTGACCAATCCAATTCCCTCCTTCTAGGATTTGAACTAATAAAAGAGAAAAAAGAAAGAAAGGAAAATCAGGCAGATGATGCTGGATCCTGAAACAGTATGTCCATATAGAAATAGCGCCCAGATTGCTACCACGGAAAATTAAAGTTAAAAGGAGATGAAACTAAGAGTCTCACAGAGGCAGTTGACCTACAGTAAGATGAATGGAAGAGATGTGTGGACCCTAGAGAGAGAAATGGAAAAAGTAGCTGACTAATGACTTTCCAATTCCATGGGGCCCAGCAATATTTCCAGTAATTAAGTTATATGAGACTCTTTGTGTCATTATAAGTCTATTTTTACCTAAGCCACTTTCAATAAGTTTTCTATCACTTGCAATCCAATAATGCCTAACATGAATCTCTAATCATATTCTTCTGTGTTGGTAGTATACTGATAATGAACCAAATGACAATATATTAGATGGGTTATTAATTGGTTGAAAAAACATATCTAGAAAATACTGCTTAATTAATTGGTAGGTACCCAGAAGGGATTCCAAATGACTGACACAACATTGTGTCTTCATTGCTGAGGCATTGAAAAGTCTTGTCAGTGACTAGAATATATGCTCCATGAAAGTTGGTATTATGACCATCTTATCAAGTGTCACATTTCATACATAGTTTAGCAGATAGTAGGTATTCAACAAAAAGTTGTTAAGTGAATGAAGATCTAGATTTTGCAGATAATATGAATCCAAGAAAGATAATGATATTGAAGAGTGAGAGAATTAGGAATTAGCTTAGTAAAATGATTATATCTTGTAGGAATAGATGGAAAGTTCTGGAAAAGAGTTCAGAACACCAACAGTGCCTCTTAGGAGCATATTGAATAAAGAAATTTTGGAGTTTTTATTGATTGTGGGCTCAAGAGCCAGCAGCAAGCTGATGAACTTGCGGAGGGATTGATGCAGACTTAGGCTGTGCTAATGGAGGTATAACAGCCGAAGAAGATTTGGTCCTGCTCAAGCGTCCACCAGTCAAACCACAGGTGGCATATCACATTCAGCTCCAGGCATTACCTTTTAATAGAAAACCACAAACTAGAGTATAAAGATAGGGGCCAGAATAGTGAAGCGACTCAAAAAGTATTCCAGAGAGGCCCAGGAGTGAATACCTGTAGACCTACAAACGTGGAGCAGATACGGTGGTGAATGAAGGCAGCCTTCAAACCTCTGAACAGCTGTCATGAGGAAGAAGAAAGACTCTTAATTCTCTCCCACAAGAGGAAAAACTAAGACCCACAGATGGAGTCTATATTCTTTGTATCAATAAAATATTATTTGAGCAACCTACATTTAGTCAGTCAATATTTTATTGCTGGTTTCACTGTGCAGAGCAAAGCAGGCAGTCTCTGCCCTCGTGGAAACTTGATTTAATGGAAAGACTGGCATTAAACAAAAAGCCACGATATAAATGTATAGGAAGGGCTAGGAAGGACAAGCAGAAGGTGCGGTCAGAGTCCCCTGAGGTTTTAGAGAATGATTTGTTTTGATTTAATTTTTGTTTTGCATTATTTTGTTTTGTTTAAGAGTTAAAACAATGTTACTGAAGCCTAGGGAGTAAATGGGAGAATGGTATGAATTTCTGGGAGACCAATTAAAATGCAAGAGCAGAAGACCAGGGAAGGGATATTCTTTAATGGGCTAAACTAGGGTGGTGGCAATGCAAATAGAGAGAAAGCATTGTATTTAATGTATACTCTGGAGGAAAAATCTAAATGACTTCAGGATATATTGGGCAGAGGTAAATAAGACCTTTATTAACTCACACTCTTGGTTTCTTATTATCTCGATGAAAATTTCTCTAAAATATTTTTAGTATCTGTACAGAAATGTTTACTGAGTCAATGAAACAAATTTGGAGGGAAGGGATTTGGGAAGAAATGTTTAACCTACTTCAGAGAATAAATATTTTTAAGGGCTTAGGTACATGCCATCATTAAAGAAGACTCATAGGGTCTCTATAATTTGAAATAAATTTCTGAAGCTCAGGCTTCTCACAGATCCAAATAAGTCTTTATCCTATGATCATTTATTCATTCAAAAATTTTTATTTATCATTTAGAATATTCAAGAAACTGTGTGAGTTGAAAAGTTGAATCAGGAAGGGGTTTGTAGGAAAGTAACAGGAATACAGAATGTATCCTAACTTAGGCTCCATGACAAGCACAAATCAAATGATCTAGAGAAACAGTGAAGATTTTATTTGTTTTGTGCCTTGAAAGATGAGTAAGGGTGGGCCATTCAGAAGCAGATAAGCAAGGATTCTAAGAAAAATCAACAGCATGAGCATCAATGATATCGAGAAGGTTGAGAACACGGGCTGGGCCAGAAAGAATGGTAAAATGTGTGAGGTAAGAACTAGAAAAATGTTAGTAAAACATTTAGTTAATGAAAACATGAAAAGTAGGGAAATGAAAAGTTTCTCCCCAAATGTACTTTATGTATCACAGATTCATCCAATCATATAGCTGAATGGGATCTTAGAAGGCAAACTCTCCAACCCCACTGGTTTTCATCACTGCCTTGCTATGGTTTGGCCATAAAGACCTAGGACTCCAGTTGGCTTCCCATGGCAAAAGCATGAAAAGTATTGATCTAATGTCCAGGTTTCTGATCCATAGACCCTGTTTCCACTCCAATTTTCTTTCAAACTTTGAGTGATATTGTCTCCTTATAATTAAGCTTTGAGGTCATCCAGATATTCCACAAAGTACAATTTCCATTTATGGGGCTCCAAGATGCCAAGTAAGCCCACAGGCTTTTACTTGGGGCACAAATATTTGAGGCTCTCCTGAGTTTCCTCTTGTCAATGTTTTCCTATCAATCCCAAATAAGGCTGTATACTTCCAAGGAAGATGGGAGTGGGAGCGGGCTTCGGAGATTCTATGCCCAAATGGGGTTAAGCAAATCTGGGATTGATGGTTACACACACAGAAAACCAGCAGCAGACATCGTTCTTGCTGCCAAAATAGATGTTCTACATCCTTTTGTTCACAAATATCACATAATTTTTTTTAAAGACCTTCCCTCATAATATGAAATACTTTCTTTAAAAACATAGTGACTTTTATTGAGCAGTTGCCAATGGCTATTTCTTTTGAGCTATTTTTTCCAGTAGTGGTCAAGAAGTCAAAACAATCTATCCATTCTTACCTTTTGACTAATCTTACCCACTTAAAAAAATGACTATTCAGGATCAAGAATAAAAAGTAAGACTAAACCTGCAGAGAGCAGAACCCATGATTTTGACTTCATCATTGCTCTATACTAACCTGAGCTTTCCAGCCTTGATAATTAGGTAATAACACTCAAGAGCCTCGAATCACACACAGCAAGCAGCTGTCTCTGGTAGCTTCATATTTATGCCAAAGATATCACCATTTGTCTGGTCCTAGGAAACTCAAAGCCTGCATTTCCCCTGAGGTCCACCTAGGAAGTTTCCCACATTGAAGGATGGTTTCTTTAACTTAACATAGCAAGTGCTAGTGAAAGATGGTGAGGTTCACAGAGTAACAACCACCTGTCATCTCTTATTAGTTAGATATTCCATATTGGGGATTTGTTATATTAAAAGGCACTGAAATTGCTTACATCAGATAACTGAATTATAATTAAATGCTATGTAGATTATTAAAATACTGTTGTTCCTATCATAGGGAAACATAAATAATAGCATCAAAACAGGCTCGTTATAAAATTAGCGTATTTCTAGACACCCTGTCAGTTTGTCATTAAGTGGAGGCCTTGCCAGGCCTGCCTGCTCTCACAGCCCCTCTTCCACCTCCACTTTCTTGAGAGCCACATCCCAAGTGGATGGAAAGAGCATCACATGCTCACAACTGACTGGCGGAGTGAAGAACTCAGAGCAGAGATCTAATAGCTACCATAGGCTCCTCCACTGGAGGCACCAGTGGATCCAAAGAGAACCCACGTAAAGGTGAACTAATCACCCATGAAACCTCAAGCTCCTCGGGACTTTACTTCAGGAAAAAAAAATCCATGAACAGCTGAGGGGATGGCAAAAATAATCATCCTAAAGTGTTTCTCCATATTAAAGTCAGTGCAAATTCTCCAAGTTCAAAATCCTCCAGGGAAATCTAGAGTGTGGGGAAGACAGTCATCACTTCACTCAAGTTTGGCCTTCTCTCCACCCCATTTTCCAGCTTGGTGTCTTCCCAGGACAGCCCAACTCACAGTTGCACCCCCCTCTGCTCTGAATTCCTGCAGCATACGTTGCTTCTAGCATTCATTACTGCTTCATAGACATCTCTAAAACCACTATGTGGAACTATTGCTTATCTCTTCTATTGATATTTAACTTCCCCATATCGATGACTTCTACTCCTAGTTACAGCATAAGATATGTGAGATTAGGACCTTGGTTTTTGTGCTTCTGGTCTGCCCAGAGCCTATCACATAAGAAATAGGTGTATAATAAATGCCTACTGCTTGATTAGAAAGGATGGTGTTGGA